>NW_012117555.1:20744-25477 GCF_000951035.1 Colobus angolensis palliatus | reverse complement strand
CACCTCGCCCAGCTAGTTTTTTGCATTTTTTTAGTAGAGACGGGGTTTCACCGTGTTAGCCAGGATGGTCTCGATCTCCTGACCTCGTGATCCACCCATCTCGGCCTCCCAAAGTGCTGGGATTACAGACTTGAGCCACCGCGCCTGGCCGATATTAGCCATTCTAACTGCTGTAAAGTGCTATCTCATTATGATTTTGATTTGCGATTTTCTGACGAATGGTAATGTTTAGCAGCTTTCTACACACCTGTTGACCATTTGAACATGTTTGTTAAAAATCTTTAGTCTTTTGCCTATTTTTTAGTTGGCTATTATAATTATTATTGTTTTGTTTCTGATTTGTATAACTTTCTGCTATATTTTGAATACTGACCTCTTATCGTATATGGTTTGCAAATATTTTATCCCATCTTAAAAGTTTTCTTATTTTTTGCCATGCACAATAGTTTGATACACTACAACTTTGTGTTTGCTTTTATTGCTATACTTTTGATATCATATTAAAAAAAACCATTGCCAAGGCCGGTATCATGGAGGCTTTTCATATGCTTTTTTAAAGATTTTCTCTTAAGGATTTATGTATTAAATTTAAATCTTTATTTTAAGTCAATTTTTGTGTCTGGCGTAAGAAATATGATTCATAGCAGTCCTCCTGCCTCAGGCTCCTGAATGGAGGAGATACTGTCATGAGTCCCTGTGCCTGACTCTCTCATAAAGTTACTGTGGTTGATGGACGGCTGACTAGCTTTTGTTCCTGCAGGGGAATGTAAAAGCAGGGACTCCCTATTGCACCATTTTCATAATGTCACTGTCTCCATACATTTCTTCCTTATTTTGTTCTCTTGTACGTTTGTGCGTTATTTTAGGTTCAGACATTAAGACAATAGGCTAGGATTTATACATTGTGTAAAAAGTAAATCAGATAGTAGTAGGTACCCTATATATATTATAATGTTCACCTGTAAGATTAAGTTTAGTGCAGGCAAAAAGGGCTCATTAAAATTTTCATCCACTTTTTTCAACCTCTACCCAAACTATAATATAATTTATGCCCAAATTTTTATTTTATCAATTACTCTTAACCATCTTTCACAAAATTTATACTTTTTCTTTATTTAGAAATGTAAGGCTATCATTTGCTTTTAAAGTCTGTATTATAGCTTTTTTATTTTGTGAAATAATAGCACCAATATATTAATAATATAAATATTTATAGTGTAAATACTTATTCGTCAAAATTTTCCCATTAGAGAATTTTATTAATTATTGTAGTGCATTCTGTAAAACTGCACTGCCACACAGCACAGGGCAATGATTCAGAATGCCTGGTTTTCACAGACACACAGTCACAGTTGAACACTGCAGTTATTTAGAAAAATTCTTTTCTAGTGTTACATCAATGTTCCAAACAAGATCTTATGGGTAAATGCTTCTCCTATTCTAGTTTTGCAATTCCATGTTAACTGTATTTTTATTTAGGGTAGGTTCCTTGACATTGGTTTATCATATTTTTGGTTTTACCTAAGTATTATTTTGGATGACAATGTGCAGCTTTCAATGTACAATTTATGTCAATGTGCAGTTTTATTACAATATGAATCAGCCATATATTTATTCACAATTCAAGTTTAGCAAACTTAATGAAAACTAAGCAAATTAATGTTACATGATAAAGCCCCGATCAGCTATCTTATACTTAAGCAAATACACCAAAAAGTAGTTTGTAGCTTTATTGCTTCTTTTGTTCAAACTGTTTTATATTCTCTATGACCAAGGAAAGTTCTGATATTGTCCTACCAGGCTAAAGAAATGAACAAAAAGATGATGATTATACTTCCAAGCAGCAGTTTGTTTAGGCCCCAGGTATTCCACCGTGCTCATGTTTGTTTGTTTTAATAAGGCTGTGGCCCAAAACCTTACATTTTTGTAGAAATTAAAGCTTTTCAATTCCATACTAAAGACAGGACAGTCCCATGATCTAAATCCAAGGGCGACGGCTCAGAGTGAGGACCGTTTCTTGTTGACATGGGGATGGCTGAGTTGGTCTACAATAAATCTGTGGGAGAAGCAGGTTATGATGACTTGGAAGTGCTGGCTGCCTTCATGGTCTCACAAGTTCTCTGCCAAGTTCACCTCAGCTCTGCTGTACTCCTGTTCTGCTGTCTGATTGGGAATGCTTGGCCAATAGTGGTTCTCCACATGGTCCTCAGCTGCTGGTGCTTCCCTGATCCACTGCCTGCCAGAAATGCAATCGGAGCAGAAGAGGCTGGTGAGGGGACAGAAACCAGAGATGTTTACTGGCCACTGCCTGGCTGGGGAAGAGAGTGGTGGGCACCCAGTCCTAGCTCACATGCCAAGTGCCATCCTCATCCCAGCACCCAGCAGTGTCCCCCATAATGTGCACTGCCTGGCCTGAGGTAAATGGAGGCTCAGCTAAGGCCTAAAATTGAAAAGGGGCCTTCCAGAGCCCCAAGTGTCCTGGACATCTCACCAGCCATTAAAAGAGTCTGTGTCCTTGTGGCCACAGACAGGCAATGATGGAAGCCTGCCCACATTTCAGGGCCTTCTGGAGTCTTCGCATGAGAGTTCAGCTCTGGCAGCAGAGAACACCTGTGGTGTCCAGAGATTCACGGTGCCTGGCGGATGTAAAACTGATTGATGGCATCCACTGGCTTCTGGAGCACTGCTTGGCTGTCCTTGCCTCCCGGCCCCAGCCTTGGCCATCGTTACCTGTGGGCCCCAGCCGAGGCACTGCAGAAAGCCTGGTCTCTGACTGGCATTCTGGACTGTGAGACAGCCTGGCTGCAGCTAGCGCTGGATGGAGAGAGTACAGTGTGGTGAAGTGGGGACAGTGGGCATTCTGCCACATGGCCTGGGGTTTCTCGTGACTCTGGACTGCCCAGGTGTGGTGACCAGAAGGGAACCAGGGAGTGTAAACTGTCCGACATACAGACATGGGTATTTCTTGTCAGTGCGGAGAAGTTCACTGAAGGAGATATAGGGTGGGGGTGGTGCATTAACATAAACCTCAGGGCGGAAAATGCCACCTTTCCGTGATTTTTTTCTTAGGACCTCACAAGTGTGTCATTGTGTCTGTTTTTAATTCCATGTACAAACACGGTGCTCTCCTCAAATAATGAAAGTAGCTCTATTATTATGCTGCGAAGAGAGACAGCAGCAGCACTCATGAGTAAAAGCCCATTGACAGACTGAGCTCATGATGCACACACTAATTTATACATGGCATGATTTCAGGTCATGTATAATGTGTGCTTGTCAATAAAAATACAAAGTAGAAAAACTAAACAGTTTCTCTTAAAATGCAGCTATTTTAGCTTTGCTCTTTACATTATACCTGACTTGTATAGGGGATTTCAGCTCACACAGAAGGTCCACAGTTTTAGTAAATGCCTGTATTTTTTCATAGTAAACCATATTCTTAACACCAATGGCAGGGCTAAAAGTACTGCTTTCTATTTTTATTTTTTATTTTTAACATTTATTTTAAGTTCAGGGGTACCTGTGCAGGCTTGTTACGTAGGCAAGCTTGTGTCATGGGAGCTTGTTGTGTAGATTACTTCATCACCCAGGTGTGAAGCCTAGTATTCATTAGTTATTTTTTTTCTGATTCTCTCCCTCCTCCCACCTCTACCCTCAGGTAATACCCAGTGTCTTTTGTTCCTTTCCATGTGTCCATGTGTTCTCATCGTTTAGTTCCAACCGATAAGTGAGAACGTGCAGTATTTGTTGTTCTGTTTCTGTGTTATTTTGCTAGAAATAACGGCCTTCAGCTCCATCCAGGTTCCTGCAGAGGGCATGATCTCATTCTTTTTCATGGCTGCATAGGATTCCATGGTGTATATGTACCACATTTTCTTTATTCAGGCTGTGATTGATGGACATTCGGGTTGATTCCACGTCTTTGCAATTGTGAATAGTGCTGCAGTGAACTTACACATGTATTTGTCTTTCGAATAGAATGATTTCTATTCCTTCAGGTATATACCCAGTAATGGGATAGCTGGGTCAAATGGTATTTCTGTTTTTAGTTCCTTGAGGAATCACCACACTGTCTTCCACAATAGCGGAACTAATTTACACTCCCACCAATAGCATATAAGGGCTCTTTTTCTCTGCAACCTTGCCAGCATTTGTTTCTTTCTGACTTTTTGATAATAGCCATTCTGACTGGTGTGAGATGGTCTCTCATTGTGGTTTGGATTTGCATTTCTCTAATGATCAGTGATGTTGAGCATTGTAAAATATGATTTTTGGTTACATGGATGTTTTCTTTTGAAAAGTGTCTGTTCATGTACTTTGCCCACTTTTAATGGAGTTTTCTTCTTGTTAATTTGTTCAGTTCTTTATAGATGCCGGATATTAGACCTTTGCCAGGTGCATAGTTTGCAATAGTTTTCTCCCATTCTGTAGGTTGTCTGTTCACTCTGTTGATATTTTTCTTTTCTGTGAAGAAGCTCTTTAGTTAATTAAATCCCATTTGCCAATTTTTGCTTTTGTTGCAAATGCTTTTGGTGTCTTCGTCATGAATTCTTGGCCTATTTTCATGTCCTGAATGGTATTGCCTAGGTTGTCTTCCCGGGGTTTTTATAGTTTTAGGTTTTGCATGTAAGTGTTCCATTCATCTTAAGGTAATTTTTGTGTATGATGTAAGGAAGGGGTCCAGTTTCAATCTTCTGCAAATGGCTAACCAGTTATCCCAGTAACATTTAGTA
>NW_012117555.1:19140-20694 GCF_000951035.1 Colobus angolensis palliatus | reverse complement strand
TTTTTTTTGAGGCGGAGTCTCGCTCTGTCGCCCAGGCTGGAGTGCAGTGGCAGGATCTCTGCTCACTGCAAGCTCCACCTCCCGGGATCACGCTATTCTCCTTCCTCAGCCTCCTGAGTAGCTGGGACTACAGGCGCCTGCCACCATGCCCGGCTAATTTTTTGTATTTTTAGTGGAGATGGGATTTCACCGTGTTAGCCAGGATGGTCTGATCTCCTGACCTCGTGATCTGCCCGCCAGGATGGTCTGATCTCCTGACCTCGTGATCTGCCCGCCTCGGCCTCCCAAAGTGCTGGAATTACAGGAGTGAGCCACCGCACCCGGCCTTTATAGACTTTCAACGTTTCCTTTGCTGTATTTTCTGTGCATCTTAGTATGAATATATGGAGACAAGGACAAATGTACATTTAAGTGGCTATATGAATTTTGCTTATATGGCTAATTGCTTATATGGATGTTGTAAATGACAAGATAAAATAGTAAAGTTTGATAAACTTATCTGTGCCCTATTTAGTTCACTTACTGTATAACTTAATTCAGTCACTAATAATTAGTTTAAAAAGTGTTTTTTAAAAGCTGCAAACCACTCTTTACTACACATTTCTGAATCAGGAAGGGGTAAACTGTGACACAGTTTTCTTGTGCCACTGACTTTTTTGGGGAGAAACGTTCTGCAATAAAATAAGAGTTTCCAAACTCCATTTTTTAAAAAGCTTGAGTTTTCTTCTATGGTTAACCTTCACTCTCAGTCCCTTTTACCCAAGGAGTGGTTCCTAGGTCATCTTTTGGAAGTTCAGTTTCTGGAAAGTTTTCAGCAAACCTCTGCTGTGCTTTTCCCATTTGTTGTTCCTGTTCTTGTTTTGGAGAAGGTGAGTCTCTTTAATTCAGGATGGTTTGTCTGTCTCCAATCTGCATGTGTTTGCCGAAGCTGAAGCTGTATCAGATTTTTTATTCTCCCACCACGGTTCCCTAGCCCTTCTCCTGTTTTCAACACATCTTTTTCAACGTCTTCTGATTTTTGTCGCTATCAGTAATTTCAGAATGAACAGATGCAGGAGCATCATCTCTTTGGAAATTTCCTTCACTTCCAATCTGCTCCTATGTTTTCCAGCTCTATCTTTACATTTTAGATTCTCCAATATCTTATTTTCATAGTCTGTATTCTGTAAACCATATTTTAGTCATATATTTTAAAAATCCTTTTCTTCTTTCCAACTCATTTCCTTCTTAGTTAATGTTGGACCAACAAATGATTCATCTTTCTTATCAAGGAAAAGGTGAGCTCTAACCTGCCCTGGTTCACATCTGACACAGCTATCACTGCCAGGGTGCATGTCATAAGATAAGGAGTTCTGATATCCTGATCTTGCTGATTTGACAGTTCAGTCACTCACTGTATTTGGAAGACTAACATCATTAGAGTAGGTCTGACAATAATAATCTGAGATTGACCAAGGAGCAGGGTTCTCTGTGAGTGCGTCTCTACACCAGACTTTTATTACCTCCATTTCTCCCACAGCGGAGTGCGTTACTGAGTTCTTCCAGCTGCGTGCG
>NW_012117555.1:17245-18017 GCF_000951035.1 Colobus angolensis palliatus | reverse complement strand
TGTGGTTCCATACTAATTTTAAAATTGTTGTTCTGCATTTTTAATAAAATGGCATTAAAATTTTGATAGAAATTTATTTAACTCTAGATCACGTTGTGTAGTATGGATATTTTAACAATATTAATTTTTAGAATCCATGAACACAGGATATATTTTCCATTTTGTATTCTTCATTTTCTTTCCTCAACATTTTGTAGTTTTCAGTATGCAGATCTTTCATATTCTTTATTAAACTCATTCCTAAGTATTCCATTCTATTTGATAATATTGTAAATGGAATTATCTTTATTCCTTTTTCAGATATTTTGTTGTTACTGTAAAAACAAAAAGCAACTGATGTTCATATGTTAATATTATATCCTGAAAATTTACTGAAGTAGTTGGTTAGTTATAACAGGCTTTTTTTTTTTTTTTTTTTTTTTGAGACGGAGTCTCGCTCTGTCGCCCAGGCTGGAGTGCAGTGGCCGGATCTCAGCTCACTGCAAGCTCCGCCTCCTGAGTTTACGCCATTCTCCTGCCTCAGCCTCCGGAGTAGCTGGGACTACAGGCGCCCGCCACCTCGCCCGGCTAGTTTTTTTTGTATTTTTTTAGTAGAGACGGGGATTCACCGTGTTAGCCAGGATGGTCTTGATCTCCTGACCTTGAGATCCGCCCGTCTCGGCCTCCCTAAGTGATGGCATTACAGGCTTGAGCCACCGCGCCCGGCCTATTTTTAGTCTTTTTTGAAATCTCCGTACTGTTTTCCATAGACGTTGTAGAAAGTTACAGTCCC
>NW_012117555.1:11418-11865 GCF_000951035.1 Colobus angolensis palliatus | reverse complement strand
CCTTCTCTCTTCCCACCCAGGATGCTGAATTCAGCCATTAATCCGTTTGCTCTAGATAAAAAGTTTCCGGACAGTAGAAACCATGAATTCTTTATCTGTTTTTCTGATGGTCATGTGACATAACTAGACATCCCCTCCAAATCTCATGTTGAATTTTAATCCCCAATGTGGCAGATGGGGCCTCGCGGGGAGGTGGTTGAATCATGGGGTGAGTCCCTCGTGGCTCCGTGCTGTCCTTGTGTTAGTACTCAAGAGTACTCACGAGATCTGGTTGCTTAGAAGTGTGGCTCCAAGTATACATATGTAACAAACCTGCACGTTATGCACATGTACCCTAGAACTTAAAGTAAAAAAAAAAAAAAAAAAAAAAAGAAGTGTGGCTCATCCCTCCCCCATCTTCTTGTTTCTGTTTTACCACGTGAGACGCGTGCTCCTCTTTCACCGTGA
>NW_012117555.1:4977-5855 GCF_000951035.1 Colobus angolensis palliatus | reverse complement strand
AATCAAAACATATGTGTATTGTGTTGTCTGTAGAAGTATATTTTAACAATGACATAAATTATTAATAACCAATAAATGTTATAATAATTTATTAACTAAAATAAACAAAATTCCTATTATGATATCTATGAAAATACTTTCTTAGAGTAAAATATTCTCATATCTTGAGATGGCACTGGTTAAAAACAGCAAAGATTTGCAAGTCGATGTCTTATCAAGTACTTACTTATCAAGTAAGTAGCAGATCCCTCTTCACACCTTTACAGAGTTATCCAAAAAGCAGTAATTTACACAAGAGCAGACAATTTTCCTAGCTTTCTATTGAGTTTATATGTTAATGTTGTTATAAAATTTAACTCAGTTTTCTTATAAAATTACCTGACCAAATTTTATATGATATTATGATATCATAATATATCAAAATTTATTTAGATGTCAAATAAATTTTATATATCATAATATTATACAATATAACGATATTATAAGTTCCATTTACATTCAGATAATTTCACTAGGCAGTGTCTGTCAGCCACTAATATCTTTTCTGGTTCCACTACTTGCACAGATAGCACAGTTGGGAAAACGCAGACTCACCCAACGCAGTCTCTTCCCTGCTTCTTTCTCCTCCTCAGGGAATCAGCTCATCAGTCAATCAAGTCATCTGGGACTGGAGGCTGAGTACTCCCTAACACAGAAGGTCTCATTCCTGCATGCTTTCCTCAGCAGACGGGGAGACAAGAAGGAAAACTTCTTGTTGGCTGAACAGGTTTCTCTTTCCTGCCACTTCTTAGAGCCTCAACAAGAAGTTTCTTGCTGTAGTTCTACTGGGGGCCTAGACACAGTTAAGGAGAGACTTTTTCAGGATCCTGTCATAGTGA
>NW_012117555.1:0-251 GCF_000951035.1 Colobus angolensis palliatus | reverse complement strand
AGTCTCTCACATGCTTTCTTTGCAGGGAACTGTCCAGAAGAAGAGTGCAGCTTGACGCTGAAAAAAAAATCAAGATCCTCCACTGCTGTGCACAACAGTGAAATCCAGGAGACCTGTCATGGCCACCATGGGGGACATTCCAGGGCTCGCACTGGGCGCAGCCAGCGGCCCACGTCTCGGGCCCTAGGAGTCCAAACACCGTCACTTCGAAAAAGCTTGGTGACCTCTGTGCGAGCTATGTCGGAGGCTAT
>NW_012117554.1:6216-6610 GCF_000951035.1 Colobus angolensis palliatus | reverse complement strand
ACCACCTGTCTTTTCCTTTCTCGTTTTTCTACTAAGTTACTAGTCTCTTTGTATTCATCAGCAGGAGATCTTTCTATATTCTAATAGTAATCCCTCAGCATTTGTAGGCATCACAAGTGTCTCTTCTCAGTTTGCCTTCTGTTGGCATGGGCTGTGGTGTTCTTTTCTTTTTTTTTTTTTTGTGAGACGGAATTTCGCTCTGTCGCCCAGGCTGGAGTGCAGTGGGGCAATCTTGGCTCACTGCAAGCTCCGCCTCCCAGGTTCCTGCCATTCTCCTGCCTCAGCCTCCCGAGTAGCTGGGACTACAGGTGCCCGCCACCGCGCCGGCTAATTTTTTGTACTTTTAGTAGAGACAGGGTTTCACTGTGGTCTCGATCTCCTGACCTCATGATCC
>NW_012117554.1:0-716 GCF_000951035.1 Colobus angolensis palliatus | reverse complement strand
GGCATGCTGCCTCCTACCACTCTCCGCATTTGCCGTCCAGAAAGCGCCATGGCTTAGTTTTTAGTTGGCTGTGTCACTGGTGTAGAGAGAAGCTGGTGGGCCGGTGAGTTGACCACATATCCAGCAGCCTTGCCTCAGCTCCCTGCTGGTTGTTATCTTGCCTGCTGATGCCACGGGTTTATGTGATGTTATCATTTGCAAGGAATGAGGCCTTATCTTTTCCCTTCTGATCCTGAGGGGTCTTCTGCCACTTTCGTCCCTCAGAGCCTCAGTCCGCCCCTTTAGTAGTGGGGCCCATATGGACTTACAGTGAGAAGATTCATCTTCACCAGGACTCCTGGGGCAGTAGGCTTTTGGGGTGTCGCAGTTATGAAGTTAAGAAACTTTCTGTCTACTCTTAGTTTCCTGAGAGTTTTCAAAGTCATATATAAGCACCGAACTGTGGTTTTCTCAATCTATGAAGATACTTGAAATCAGCATTCTTAAAAATATATTTAAAAATGGGCCAGGTGCGGTGGCTCATGTGTGTAATCCCAGCACTTTGGGAGGCCTACGTAGGCAGATCACCTCAGGTTAGGAGTCCAAGACCACCCTGGCCAACATGGTGAAACCCCGTCTCTACTAAAAAAATACAAAAAAACTAGCTGGGTGAGGTGGCGGGCGCCTGTAGTCCCAGCTACTCGGGAGGCTGAGGCAGGAGAATGGCGAAAACCTGG
>NW_012117553.1:3093-4329 GCF_000951035.1 Colobus angolensis palliatus | reverse complement strand
CTCAGAGGTGGGCCTTGCAGGATGGGAAGGGTCAGGAGAGTGAGGGTGTGGGCAGAAGGAATGGTTGGTGCAGAGATGCAGGGAACGGGGCCAGATGATTCGAGAGGAAAGTGTGTGGGTGACAGACAGGAGACAGTCCGCTCCCCCTTCCCACCTCATCCAAGCCCCTGTAGGTCTATTACTGTGCATCTGACCGGTGAATATTCTGAGACTTCTCAAAGCCCACTGAGTGTAGGAGCTGGGGTTCAGCCTTCCTGTGTCTGGCTCCTGACCGCTCACTAGGGTGAGGAGGGATTAGGCCACGGGCTCTGAAGGAGCAAGAGGGGCAGGAGGGCAACTGAGGGGTAATGGTGGGAACCCAGAGCAGGGAAGCCCTGCGCCACGGGGCTGGTCCAGAGTCCACCAGGCTGGACCCATGTGGGCGCTGAGCCGTGGCCCCTGACCGGGGCTGACCTGGCCAGAGTCCCTGTGGCCAGTGCTGTTGCAGGGCTCCTTCCTGGAGTGGCCGGGCGATGAGGAATGGGAAAAATGGCAGATGATGCAGGAACCGGTTCTGTTCGGCTTTGGTTTGCAGGTTCCGATTTGTTTTTCATCAGCAGCAGATTTGCTTAAATATATGAAAATGTGTTTCTAATTCGCCGAGCACACACCAACTGCTGGCGGGGGAGGGGGTAGTGCATAGGAGCAGAATGAATGCCACGGGGAGCCAGAGTTCTAGGCCCTGGCTGCTGAGAGACCGAGGATACGCCCCAGCCTCAGTTTCCCCAACTGAGCACAGGGGTTTTGGCTAGATTAACCAGTTCATTAGATGTTCCCTGGTGATTGCCAGGTACATTCTGAGAGTTTAGGGAAATCCAGATTGGTCAGAGACAAAACCACACAAAACGGTGGACTCCAGTGCAGACAGAGGGATCCCAGATGTATATACCTCGGGCTCAGCATAGCAATAAGCATTTTTAAAAAGATTTAAAAACATTTTTTAAACTCAGGTGAAATTCACATAACATAAAATTAACCAGTTAATGTTTTGGCGGGTGCAGTGGCTCACACCTATAATCCCAGCGCTTTGGGAGGCCGAGGCAGGAGGATCACTTGAGGCCAAGAGTTTGAGACCAGACTGAGCAACGTAGTGAGAACCCATCTCTTAAAAAAAAAAAAAAAAGCCTGTAATCCCAGCACTTTGGGAGGCCGAGACGGGCGGATCACGAGGTCAGGAGATCGAGACCATCCTGGCTA
>NW_012117553.1:0-1448 GCF_000951035.1 Colobus angolensis palliatus | reverse complement strand
AAAAAAAAAAAAAAAAAAAAGAAACCATTGCTAAATCCAAGGTCAGCAGGACTTACCCCCATGTTTTCTTCTAAGACTTTTATAGTTTTAGCTCTTATATGTAGGTCTTTGATCCATTTTGAGTTCATCTTTGCATCTGGTATAAGGGAAAAGGTCTATCTTTATTCTTTTGCATATGGAGATTCAGTTTCCCCAACACTATTTGTTGAAGAGCCTATTCTTCCCCCACTAAATGTTCTTGGCAACCTCGTCAAAAATCAATTGAGCATAATCTATGCACTTACTTCTGGACTCTCTGGACTCTCAAATCTCTTTTTTTTTTTTTTTTTTTTTTTGGAGTCAGAGTCTTGCTCTGTCACTCCAGGCTGGAATGCAGTGGCGCAATCTCAACTCACTGCAGCCTCCACCTCCCGGGTTCAAGCGATTCTCCTGCCTCAGCCTCCCAAGCAGCTGGGACTACAGGCACCAGCCACCACACCTGGCTAATTTTTGTATTTTTAGTAGAGACGGAGTTTCACTATTTGACCAGGCTGGTCTCGAACTTGTGGACTCAAGGGATCTGCCTGCCTTGGCCTCCCAAAGTGCTGGGATTACAGGCATGAGCCACCACGCCCGGCCTCAAATCTATTCCTCTGAAGCATCGAACATTCTATGTGCACTACTTCATCGAACCCTCCGGGATAATCTGCACAGTAGAAACTATCACTCTCCTGTTGTGCCCATTTTATAGATGAGGTAACTGAGACTCCAAAACTGAGTGAAGTCAAGACTCAAACTCAGATCCCAGTCATTTAATGACTATGCCACAGTGAGGCCTGAGGAGGGGAAAAACCCACACGGTTACCTTTCCTCCCCCTCCCCACCCTCATTTTCTTTTCCTTCTTTCAGGCTGGGATGTTGACTTGGATTCTCAGAGCAGGGGCCTTGGAAGGAGATGCTGTGACTTCTCTCTGGCCTCCAAATACTTCCTCAGCCTCCACTCCACCTCCGTCCCTCTCCCACACAGCCAGGCACTGTTCTGTCCTCTTCTTTGTCCCACAGTCAGTGCTTGCATGTAGTAGGTATTTAATAAATGCTAAAGATAATTATCCATCACTTCAAATAGAGACACACGACTTAGAAGGCATGCTGGAGATTGTCTAAGGCCAGAGAAACCCCGACATCGATAAGCATGGTACAGCGAAATTGATGGCTCCCGGGAAAGGGGACCCCAGAAGCAAGTGGCTGGTGTCCCTCTGCCTTGCCTCAGGCCCCTGAGTTCCCCAGTCCACCTCCAGGAAGTCCTGGGCTCCTGTGAAGACAATATAAAACCACTAATCAGGCCAAGTGCAGTGGCTCACGCCTGTAAATCCTAGCACTCTGGGAGGCCGAGGCAGGTGGATTGTCTGAGCTCAGGAGTTTGAAACCAGGCTGGGCGACATGGTGAAACCCTGTCTCTACCAAAAATA
>NW_012117552.1:5974-6926 GCF_000951035.1 Colobus angolensis palliatus | reverse complement strand
AAGGGTGGATTACCTGAGGTCAGGAGTTTGAGATCAGCCTGGCCAACATGGTGAAACTCTGTCTCTACTAAAAATACAAAAATTAGCTGGGCGTGGTGGCTCACGTCTGTAATCCCAGCACTTTGGGAGGCCAAGAAGGGTGGATCACCTGAGGTCAGGAGTTTGACACCAGCCTGGTCAACATGACGAAACTCCATCTCCACAAAAAAAAAAAAAAATTAGCTGGGCGTGGTGGCACATGCCTGTAATCCTAGCTACTCGAGAAGTTGAGGCAAGAGAATCACCTGAACCTAGGAGGCGGAGGATGCAGTGAGCCGAGATGGCACCACTGCACTCCAGCCTGGGCGACAGAGTGACACTCACATCTCAAAAAAACAAATAAATAATTTAAAAATAAAAGTAAATAAATAAAAGATATGAACAGTGATTTGGGGCAGACAAAGGCAAGAAGAGTCTTAACCAAGGTAAATGGATGTAGGGGTTTGAACACATTAGAAAACTAGTACCAATTGAAGAGCAAAACGGAGAGAAATGGGGACATTCTGCCACATGAGTTGTAATATTCAAAAGACCTGTGAAAAATAAGAGGACAAATTTGAATTGAATCTATCATCAAACCTCAGGGAAATTATTTCATAAGAACTGTAAAGGGCCGGACACAGTGGCTCATACCTGTAATCCCAGCACTTTGGGAGGCCGAGGCAGGCAGATCACAAGGTCAGGATATTGAGATCATCCTGGCCAACATGGTGAAACCCTGTCTCTACTAAAAATACAAAAAATTAGCTGGGCTTGGTGGCGGGAGCCTGTAGTCCCAGCTACTCAGGAGGCTGAGGCAGGAGAATTGCTTGAACCCGGGAGGCAGAGGTTGCAGTGAGCCAAGATCACGCCACTGCTCTCCAGCCTGGGCGACAGAGCGAGACTCTATCTCCAAAAAAAAGAATTCTTAGCA
>NW_012117552.1:0-949 GCF_000951035.1 Colobus angolensis palliatus | reverse complement strand
TGCCTGTAATCACAGCACTTTGGGAGGCCAAGGAGGGTTGATTGCTTGAGGCCAGGAGTTCAAGACCAGCCTAGGTTACTCCATCTCTACAAAAATTATAAATTAAAAAAAAAAAAAAAAAAAAAAACAGCCAAGCATGGTGGCATGCACCTGTAATTCCAGCTACTCAAGAGGCTGAGGTAGGAGGATAGCTTGAGCCCAGAAGGTGGAGGTTGCAGTGAGCCAAAATCACGCTACTATACTCCAGCCTGGGTGACAGAGAGACCCTGTCTCAAAAAAAAAAAAAAATTTTTTTTTGATTAGATAGTTACCAGAGGTAAGTAGAAGAAAGCAGACTTAAGAAGTATCCAAGAGGTAAAACTAACAAGATCCTACTGATTGATGTGGTATTTTCTTAAACCCAACAACATATAAGCTTAATTCTAAACATATTTATATATACCTTAACCACTAACAAGCTCTGAAGGCATTTCCAATTTAGGGTATCACAACTTCAGTTCTACCTTTGTTTTTGCCTTTATAGTGCACAACCACCCAAGCTGATTTACATATTTAAAGTATTTGATTGACCAACTGATGGATAAATAAAACTGTGATATATCCATACAATGAATATTAAGAAGCAAAGAAAATAATAAAATGTTGATATATGGCACAACATGGATGAACCTTGAAAATCTAAGTAGAAGGGCTGGGTGTGGTGCCTCATGCCAGTAATCCCAGCACTTTGGGAGGCCAAGGCGGGTGGATCACCTGAGGTCAGGAGTTCGAGACCAGCCTGACCAACATGGAGAAACCCCTTCTCTACTAAAAATACAAAATTAGCAGGGTGTGGTGGTACATGCCTGTAATCCCAGCTACTAGGGAGGCTGAGCCAGGAGAATAGCTTGAACCTGGGAGGCAGGAGGTTGTGGTGAGCCGAGATCACGCCATTGCACTCCAGCCTGGG
>NW_012117551.1:0-1689 GCF_000951035.1 Colobus angolensis palliatus | reverse complement strand
TTATTATTTATTTACCTATTATTTATTATTATCTTTTTTTGTTGTTTTTGAGACAGAGTCTCACTCTATTGCCCAGGCTGGAGTGCAGTGATGAGATCTCGGCTGACTGCAACCTCTGCCTCCTGGTTCAATCTATTCTCGTGACTTGGGTTCCCCAGTAGCTGGGATTACAGGTGTTTGCCTCCACACCCAGCTAATTTTGTATTTTTAGTGGAGATGGGGTTTCACCATGTTGGCCAAGTTGGTCTCAAACTCCTGACCTCAAGTGATCCTCCTGTCTAGGCTTTCCAAAGTGCTGGGATTACAGGAATAAGCCACTGTGCCTGGCCCCAAATTTTATGTTACGTATGTAAGTCACACTCTAATAAAACAACACTATAGGTCTAGAATATTGTTTCTTTGAGATAAGCTAATGCATTACTCAAATTTCAGAAACACTGCATACAGGGCTCATAAAATTCTCACAATAGCAGGCCACCATTGAAGAATATCAGTTGTTATTTTGAAGCAAATCAATATTAGATTCACCTGTTGGCCTTTTGTTTCCACAATTAATGTTAACATGCAATGATCTTCTAAAACATGCATTATTCAGACAGAAAAGTCACCAGGTATAAATAAATCTGTTATGAATAGTGAGATCTAGTGAACTGCCAAGTTTAAAAAATACGGTGGCACAGTGAAGAGATAAAATGCACAGTTTAGTAGAAAGAAAGAGTAAGAGCATTGAAGCCAAATTATCAAAGAAAACAGCAAAGGAAAGATTTTTTTTTTTTTTAACTAAAAGGAAGCAGAAATAGAAGTAGTGCTCAATACAGCTTCATTAATGTATACTTTACCAGTTCTTTTTCCTGGGATATCTCTTTTTACAAAATCAGACAAATTATCAAAGAAAACAGCAAAGGAAAGATTTTTTTTTTTTTTAACTAAAAGGAAACAGAAATAGAAGTAGTGCTCAATACAGCTTCATTAATGCATACTTTACCAGTTCTTTTTCCTGGGATATCTCTTTTTACAAAATCAGACAAAAGTACTCTCTTTTCACAGGGATTGGAAAGTAAGGGAAACTGAGTCTGCATATCAGGGAGATAGGTTAAAATTTAATGCAATGGTTGATCTATTTTTATTATACAAAGCAACATATGTGACTACTTTGTTTAATATACAATTAATATTTTTTCCACTAAACCAAACTGTGCTTTTTAAGTCTTAAATGCAGATTTAGCACTAAGAAAATCCTGGTGTTAGGGCTTATGTTGTGACAGAAGCTAGTTTATTCAGAAAAATAAACTCTTGTTTTCTATTTCTATGGCTTCTCTTCCAGGTTTTGGCAGAAATGTGAATATTAGCAAGCAAACTGTGGGATACATGATCCAGTCATCGTAACCTTCTTTGGAACTGGTATTGATCCAGCAGCAGCTTTCAGTACTGATCCTAAAAACAAATAATATGATTGGATCAGATCATCACGAAGGGAGAAGGAATTTGAAGGATATATCTGGGTTATTCAAACCGAAAACACCTAACTCCAGTTCATTAAAAATCATTTCATATTTGTACAAAAATAATTTTAAAAGAATCTAGAGGTAGTTACAATTTTAGAAGTAGTCATATTTCTAGAACTTTCTTTAAATTCTTGTTATTTGAATATGAAATTATTGTAAATCAGTTGAATAATAACTATATCCA
>NW_012117550.1:5261-7116 GCF_000951035.1 Colobus angolensis palliatus | reverse complement strand
CATAAGCAATCCCAAAACCCACATCTTTTAACAGAACTATCCAGCTTTTGACAGTCTAATGAGTATAAAGTATTATATCTCATTACTTTTCAATCTGAATCTCTGTGATTATCAATAATTATGATCACATATTTATGTGATTGTTAAAATGTTCGTTCTTGTTAATGAAATCAAATTAACCAATTATTTGCCACATGGTTACTAATTTTAAAGATTTTCAGAATCCTTGCATATGCCTATTACACATGGTATTCTGCTACATTTCTTCCTATTAACTTCAGTTTTACCTTCTATACTTAGAGCCCCCATCCATCTACAATCCAGTTTATATGTGATGATAGGTAGTAATCTATGTTTATTTATCTCTAGTTAGCAAAATGGTTTTCTCAATAATATCTGCTTGCCATGAAGTTTTGTTATCTTTCCTACATATATATCTTAATAATGTGTAGAACAATCTGACCCTTCTATGTCCTTCTTTTTTAAGGTTAACTTAGTATTCACAAACGTTTATTCCTTAAAATTTTAGAGTTTATCAAGTTTCTCAAAAAATTCAACTTAAATCTTTCACAGAATTAATACATTAATTTGGGGAGAATTGACATCATTATAATACTGATGTCCATCCAAGGGCATGGGCTGTCTCTGCATTCATTCAGATCATTTTGATCGTCTTCCACTATTAGACTTTTAAAGTTTCCTTCACAAAGGTTTTATATATACTTGGTTAAATTAATCCCTGGATAATTTATAGTTTTTGCTATTATGGATGTTTTCTTACTCATTACATTTTGTAGTTGGTCACCACTGGTGTCGAAAAAATGATAATGGCTTTTGTGGGTTGATTTTGGATTTGAAAACCTAGATAGACTATCTTCTTAGTTTTAGCAGTTTTTTGGCAGATACCACTGAACTTTCAAAATAAGTGATCATATTGTTCATATCACTTTACTACCTAGTTTCCAAACCTTTCACTATTTATATTTATTGCTATTTTCTTTCAGCATTGGCCAGTTTAATGATAAACAGCAGTCATAGAAGGCATCTCAGGTTTCTCCCTGTCTTAAAGAGAATGAATCTCATGTTATGGACCCAATGTGTCTACCCAAAATTCATATGTTGAAATCTAACCCCTAAAGTGATGGTATTTGAAAGTGAGGCCTCTGGGAAGTGATTAGGCCATGAGGATGAAGCCCTCATGGATAGGATCCTATGCTCATGGGATAGGATTAGTGGCCTTATAAGAAAAGGCCAAAATGTTCACTGGCTCTCACTTCACTGTGTGAGAATACAGCAAGAAGTTGGCAGTCAGCAACCTGGAAGAGGGCCCTCACCAGAATTCATCCATGCTGACACCATCCAGAACCGTGAGAAATAAGTTTCTGTTGTTTATAAGCCATCTAATCCATGGTACTTTGTTATACCAACCCAAACTGACTAACACACCTATATTGCATAAGATTTAGTGTAGGTTTCATTTGTCATTTTCACCAAGTTAAAAAGTTTTCTTTAGACTGCATAAATCTGTTTTGGCAAGAGTCTGGGAAACTTTCTAGAAATATTAGATCAAAACTCGTTGTCAAAGGTGCAGTTATCCAGTGTTTAAAATTTAACGTGTTAGCTCAAGTACCTAGAAACAACTTAATAGCTTGTTGGTTACTAACTGGAGCCAGGCTTGCAGTTAATGTCATCTAACATGACATTTGAACTTCCCTTGTGTATTTTAGAAGGAGCTTAAAGATTCCAAGAAACGGGGATCTTAGAATGAATCTTTTATATGCAACATACCCCAATGATATTCTCTAAGAAGTTCCAGAGGGCACTGTCTTCACAGAGCATTAAGACATATACTGGT
>NW_012117550.1:0-896 GCF_000951035.1 Colobus angolensis palliatus | reverse complement strand
TTTCTCATCTGTAAAACGGAAATAATAGTCTCTAACCCACAGAGTAGACGGGAGGATTAAATGACAATATATCACTAAAAGAGCTTACAACAGCTCTTAACTCATAGTTGTCCCTCAGTAAGTTTTTACTATTTATTATTTATCAGCTCTTATCATTATATCAGTAGCATAATGATATATGAAGCCAGATTGAATTTTTCCTGTTTTCCAAGAATTGGTGACTAGAACTTCCCTCTGAAATCAGAAGAGGTACTCAATATTTTAAGGCCACAAAACCACTTAAAATCTCGATGAAAATGTTATGTATTGAGTTGTGTCCCCCTCAAAAAAATATATTGAGGTCCTAATCCCCAGTACTCAGAATATGACCTAATTTGGAAGTAGGATCTTTAAATAACCAATCAAATTAAAATGAAGTCATTAGGAGAAAGCCTAATCCAATACCACTGGTTTCCTTATAAAAAGGGAAAATTGGGCTGGGTGCAGTGGCTCATGCCTGTAATCCCAGCACTTTGGGAGGCCGAGGCAGGTGGATTGCTTGAGGTCAGGAGTTCAAGACTAGCCTGACCAACATGGTGAAACCCGGTCTGTACTAAAAATACAAAAATTAGCTAGGCATACTGGTGCACACCTGTAATCCTGCCTACTCAGGAGGCTGAGGCAGGAGAATCGCTTGAACCCAGGAGGTGGAGACTGAGGTGAGACTAGATCGCGCCATTGCACTCCAGCCTGGGTGAGAGAGAGCGACTCTCATCTCAAAACAAAGAAAAGGGGAAATTAGAGACAGACACAGATATGCACAGAGGGAAAACGATGTGAAGACGCACAAGGAGAAAACCATGTAAAGATGAAGGATTGGGTGATGCATTGACAAGCCAAGAAGTGCCAAAGATTTC
>NW_012117549.1:1906-2275 GCF_000951035.1 Colobus angolensis palliatus | reverse complement strand
AAAAAAAAAACAACCTTTTTTTTTTTTTAAGTCAGGATCAGGGCCGGGTGAGGTGGCTCATGCCTGTAATCCTAACACTTTGGGAGGCTGAGGCGGGTGGATCATGAGGTCAGGAGTTCAAGACCAGTCTGGCCAAGATGAAACCCCATCTCTATTAAAAATACAAAAACTGAGCCAGCCATGGTGGCGGCTGCCTGTAATCCCAGCTACTTGGGAAGCGAGGCAGGAGAATTGCTTGAACTCAGGAGGTGGAGGTTGCAGTTAGCCGAGATCACACCACTGCACTCCAGCCTGGGCGACAGAGGGAGATTCTGTCTTTAAAAAAAAAAAAAAGTAAAAAAAAAAAAAAAAAAGAAATTCCATACAGGA
>NW_012117549.1:0-1131 GCF_000951035.1 Colobus angolensis palliatus | reverse complement strand
GAGGCAGAGAATTGCTTGAACCTGGGAGGCAGAGGTTACAGTGCAAGATTGCACCACTGCACTCCAGCCTGGGCGACAGAGGGAGATTCTGTCTTAAAAAAAAAAAAAAAAAAAAAATCAGGATCAAAAGCACCTTATAAAAATGACAAATCCCTGTGTAAATGTAGGAGATTAAGATAAGGTTTGCTTAATCCTATACAAAGCTGGTAGCTGTTATTTTTTAGAGGAAGGCAGCAGAGTATAGTGGAAATTGCTTGGGCTTTTAAGCCAGACACCCCAAGTTCAAATCTCCATTTGACCACTGCCCAGCTGTGTGGCCTTAGGCAAAAGTTCTGTAACCTCAGTCTCCTCATTCTTAAAAGAAGATAATGACCTCTGTGCCACAGGACTCTTACAAGATGAATGTGATAACATGAACCACTTAGTACATGAGAGGCATGCAGTGGTACTTATTAGTTGTATTAACAGTTAAAAATAATAGTAGCTGGGCCGGGCGTGGTGACTCATGCCTGTAATCCCAGCACTTTGGGTGGCCGAGGCAGGTGGATCACTTGAGGTCAGGAAGTCAATACCAGTCTGGCCAACATGATGAAACCCTGTCTCTACTAAAAATACAAACAAATCAGCTGGGCTTGGTGGCATGCGCCCATAATCCCAGCTACTCGGGAGGCTGACGCAGGAGAATTGCTTGAACTCCGGAGGTGGAGGTTGCAGCAAGCTGAGATTGCGTCACTGCACTCTAGCCTGGGCGACAAGAGCGAAACTCCATCTCAAAATAACAGTAGCTGGGTGGCTTGTGCCTGTAGTCCCAGCTACTTGGGACACTGAGTCAGAAGGATTGCTTGAAGCCAGGAGTTCGAGGCTAGCCTGGGCAACATAATGAGACCCCCATCACTTAAAAAGGAAAAATAGGCTGGGTGCAGTGGCTTATGCCTATAATCCCAGCACTTTGGGAGGCCAAGGCAGGTGGATCACAAGGTTACGCATTCAAGCCTGGCCAAGATGGTAAAGCCCTGTCTCTACTAAAAATACAAAATATAAAATTTAGCTGGGCATGGTGGCGAATGCCTGTAATCCCAGCTACTCAGGAGGCTGAGGCAGGAGAACTGCTTGAACCCAGGAGGTGGAGGT
>NW_012117548.1:4529-6142 GCF_000951035.1 Colobus angolensis palliatus | reverse complement strand
CGCCCCTGCCACCTGCTGGGAGACCCAGAGGCCCAGCCTCTGCTGAGGCCTCAGCCAGAAAGCACCTGCTCCTTCCCGGGCAGGACTGCCGTGTAGGGCTTTCTGGGGCCAAGGCACTTTTGCCATCCTGAGTCCTTTCCTCTATTGAAAAAAACATATATATGCTTGAGGTTAGAATTATTATTCTTAATGTATTATTATTATTATTTGAGACAGAGTCTCGCTCTGTCGCCTAGGCTGGAGTGCAGGGGCGCCATCTCAGTCCACTGCAAGCTCCACCTCCCAGATTCAAGGGTTTCTTCTGCCTCAACCTCTCTAGTAGCTGGGATTACAGGTGCCTGCCACCACGCCCAGCTGATTTTTGTATTTTTAGTAGAGACGGGGTTTCACCATGTTGGCCAGGCTGGTCTTGAACTCCTGACCTCATGTTCTGCCTGCCTCGGCCTCCCAAAGTGCTGGGATGACAGGTGTGAGCCACTGTGCCCGGCCTTAATTCATTATCATTACTGTTCATTGGAAAACAATTATTATTCATCAATTTTCTTCTGATGTAATTTTTTTTTCTTCCTGAGACAGGGTCTCACTCTGTCTCCCATCCTGCAGTGCAGCGGTGCGAGTTTGGCTTACTGCAGCTCCAACCTCCTGGGCTCAAGCCACCCTCCTCTCTGAGCCGCTCCAGTAGCTGGAATACAGGTGCCTGCCACCACGCCCGGCTTGTTTTTGTTTGTATTTTTAGTAGAGACGGGGTTTCACCATGTTGGCCAGGCTGGTCTTGAACTCCTGACCTCATGTTCTGCCTGCCTCGGCCTCCCAAAGTGCTGGGATGACAGGTGTGAGCCACTGTGCCCGGCCTTAATTCATTATCATTACTGTTCATTGGAAAACAATTATTATTCATCAATTTTCTTCTGATGTAATTTCTTTTTCTTCCTGAGACAGGGTCTCACTCTGTCTCCCATCCTGCAGTGCAGCGGTGCGAGTTTGGCTTACTGCAGCTCCAACCTCCTGGGCTCAAGCCACCCTCCTCTCTGAGCCGCTCCAGTAGCTGGAATACAGGTGCCTGCCACCACGCCCGGCTTGTTTTTTTTTTGTTTGTTTGTTTGTTTTTGAGACGGGGTATCGCCGTATTGCCCAGGGTGGTCTCGAGCTCCTGAGCTCAAGTGATCTTCCTGCCTCGGTCTCCCAAAGTGTTAGGATTACAGGTGTGAACCACACCGTGCCAGGCCCTGATTTTAAAAGAAATTAAAACATTTTCTGCCAGGTATGGTGGCTCATGCCTGTAATCCCAGCACTCTGAGAGGCCGAGACAGGTGGATCACCTGAGGTCAGGGGTTTGAGACCAGCCTGACCAACATGATGAAATCCCATCTCTAGTCAAAATACAAAAATTAGCCGGGCATGGTAGTGGGAACCTGTAATTCCAGCTACTTGGGAGGCTTAGGAAGAAGAATTGCTTGAACCTGGGAGGCAGAGGTTGCAGTGAGCCGAGATTGTGCCATTGCACTGCAGCCTGGGTGACAGAGCAAGACTCTGTAACAAAGGAAGAAAGGAAGAAAGAAAGAGAGAGAAGGAGGGAGGGAGGGCAGGGGAGGGGAAGGGAGGGAAGGGAGGGA
>NW_012117548.1:0-397 GCF_000951035.1 Colobus angolensis palliatus | reverse complement strand
GATGGTCTCGATCTTCTGACCTTGTGATCCACCTCGGCCTCCCAAAGTGCTGGGATTATAGGTGTGAGCCACCACGCCTGGCTAATTTTTTGTATTTTTAGTAGAGACGGGGTTTCACCGTGTTAGCCAAGATTGTCTCGATCTTCTGACCTTGTGATCCACCTCGGCCTCCCAAAGTGCTGGGATTATAGGTGTGAGCCACCGCGCCCGGCCAAAGAATTTTCTCTTTGTATATGGTTCCGGACTTTGTGTCTTTTCTGTGCCTGAAGAGGGCAAGGGGGCTGGGTATGAGGCCGACCTTTGCTGAGCCTCTTCTGATCCCAGCACCTCCTGCTCACCCTCTCCTGTCTCACATGCAGCCACCCCCAGCTGTTAGAAAACTCCCAACCAAGTCCGG
>NW_012117547.1:3062-4117 GCF_000951035.1 Colobus angolensis palliatus | reverse complement strand
TACTAAAAATACAAAAATTAGCTGGGTGTGGTGGTGCACACCTGTAATCCCAGCTACTCAGGAGGCCGAGGCAGGAGACTTGCTTGAACTCGGGAGGCAGAGATTGCAGTGAGCCGAGATCGCACCACTGCACTCCAGCCTGGCAATAGAATGAGACTCCGTCTCAAAAAAAAAAATAAAAATAAAAACATAAAACAACAAAAAAGGCATGTTTGTTACAAACTTTTTGACAGCAAACCTTATCAAACCTGATGTGATGCTATTCATGGTCTTTATTCGTCCCACTTACAAATAGTCAAGTTTCATTGAAAAATAAAACATTAATGTGTTTAATTACATGGTGTTGTCCCAAAACCTTCTGAAGGTTTTAGGTATTAGATAGTTTGTACACTTTATTACCTTTATAATATTTGAAAAACTGTACATCCAAAACATAATCCAATCCAGAGATTTCAAGTGTGTGATGCTGAACATATCTTAATACTCCCACTTTACAGATGAAGTGGATAATAGAGATAGTAAGCAACTTATCCAAGTTAGGTCAGGATTCTAATTCAGATGGACAACTGGCTTTAGAGTCTGCAGTAAAACCTTCACATTTGTGTGGCACTCAAAAGCTTATGCAACTCTTTCCAGCACACTAATTTAAAAATTCTGCTTAGATTTTACTCATTCTATTGAAGACAAGTGAGATTTGGAGAAATTATTTGACTCGCCCAAGGTCCCATAAGTCTAATGCAACAGAATTAGGACTTAAGCTCCCAGTCTGCTGGTTCTTAGCCCATCTTATCCCAGTGTCCTTATGGCTTGGGACTACCTGGATAGTCACCAAACTCACGTCATAGCATAGTGGGGTTTTTTTTCACTTATATAAGCATGGCTACCCAGGCAGGCTGCACAAAAACAGTTCTACCTCACAGAAATCATAACAAACAGTCTCTCAGACCACAGTGCAATCAAATTAGAACTCAGGCTAAGAAACTCACTCAAAACTGCACAACTACATGGAAACTGAACAACCTGCTCCTGAATGACTACTAGGTAAATAAGGAAAT
>NW_012117547.1:0-870 GCF_000951035.1 Colobus angolensis palliatus | reverse complement strand
GACAAAAGCAATGGAGAAAGGATTCCCTTTTTAATAAGTGGTGTTAGGAAAACTGGCTAGCCATATGCAGAAAACTGAAACTGGACCCCTTCCTTACACCTTATACAAAAATTAACTCAAGATGGATTAAACACTTAAAAATAAGACCTAAAATCATAAAATCCCTAGAAGAAAACCTAGGCAATACCATTTAGGACATAGGCATAGGGAAAGTCTTCATGACTAAAACACCAAAACAATGGCAAGAAAAGTCAACATTGACAAATGGGATCTAATTAAACTAAAGAGCTTCTGCACAGCAAAAGAAACTATCATCAGAGAGAATAGGCAACCTACAGAATGGGAGAAAATTTTTGAATCTATCCATCTGACAAAGGGCTAATATCCAGAATCTACAAAGAACTTAAACAAATTTGCAAGAAAAAAAACAAACAATCCCATCAAAAAGTGGGCGAAGGATATGAACAGACACTTCTCAAAAGAAGACATTTATGCGTCCAACAAACATATGTAAAAAAGCTCATCATCACTGGTCATTAGAGAAATGCAAATCAAAACCACAATGAGATATCATCTCACATCAGTTAGAATGGTGATCATTAAAAAGTCAGGAAACAACAGATGCTGGAGAGGATGTGGAGAAACAGGAATGCTTCTATACTGTTGGTGGGAGTGTAAATTATTTCAACCATTGTGGAAGACCATGTGGCAATTCCTCAAGGACCTAGAACCAGAAATACCATTTGACCCAGCAATCCCATTGCTGGATATATACCGAAAGAATTATAAATCATTCTACTCTAAAGACATATGCACACGTATGTTTATTGCAGCACCATTAACAATAGCAAAGACTTGGAACCAACCCAA
>NW_012117546.1:5938-7112 GCF_000951035.1 Colobus angolensis palliatus | reverse complement strand
TACTCTACATAGTAACCAGTATAAAGAGGAAAGTAAACAATCTAATAGAGCTGGAAATTATAACACATGAATTTCATAATGAAATCGCAAGTATTAATAACAGAATAGAACAAGAAAAGAAAAGAATCTCAGAGTTTGAAGAATGGCTGTCTGAATTAAGACAGGCAGACAAAAATAGAAAGACGAAACCTCCAAAAAATATGAGATTTTATAAAGAGACTGCATCTACAACTAACTAGAGTACCTGAAAGATATGGGGACAATGGAGTCAACCTGGAAACCACATTTCAGGTATCAACTCTGAGAACTTCCCTTACCTAGCTAGAGAGGCCAACATTCAAATTTGGATAATACAGAGAACCCCAGGAAGATACTCCATGAGAAGATTATCATCAAGACACATAGTTCTTTTTGGTAGAAACAAAAATAAAACAAATGTTACAGAAAGATAGTGAGAAAGACCAGGTCACCTACAAAGGGAAGCCCTTAAAACTAACAGTGTACCTCTCTGCTGAAACCCTACAAACCAGAAGAGATTGGGGGCCAATATTTAACATCTGGACAAACTAAGCTTTATACAAAAAGGAAAAATAAGATATTTTTTAGACAAGCAAAGGCTGAGGAAATTTGTTACCACCACACTTGCCTTACAAAAGCTTCTTAAGGAAGCACTAAATATGTAAGGAAAAAAAAAAATTCTAGCCATTACAAAAGCAAACTGAAGTATACATACCAATGACACTATAAATCAACCACATAGACAAGTCTGCAAAATAACCAGCTAACATCATGATGGCAGGATCAAATCCACACATATCAATATTAACCTTAAATGCATATGGGCTAAATGTCCTAATCAAAAAATACAGAGGCATAAGCTGGTTAAAGAACCAAGACCCATTGGTATGTGGTATTTAAGAAAGCAATCTCACCTGCAATGGCATACATAGGCCCAAAATAAATGAATGGAGAAAAATCTACCAAACAGATAGAAAACAGAAAAAAAAAAAACCATATGTTTCAATCTTACTTTCTGACAAAACAGAATTTAAACAAAAAATAAAAAGACAGACAAGAGCACTGCATAATGGTAAAAAGAGTTTAATTCAACAAGAAGATCTAATTATACTAAATATAAATGCACCCAGCACAGGAGCATCCAGATTCATAAAGC
>NW_012117546.1:0-1688 GCF_000951035.1 Colobus angolensis palliatus | reverse complement strand
AAATAGACTCCTAGCTGGAATAATAAAGAAAAAAGAGAGAGAAGATTCAAATAAACACAATCAGAAATGACAAGGAGGAGATTATCACAGACTTGACATAAATAAAAACAACCATCAGAGAATATTATGAACACCTGTATGCACAAGAACTACAAAATATAGAAGAAATGATTCCTGGAATTTTACACCCTCCCAAGACTAAACCCAGAAGAAATGGAATTGCTGAATAGACCCATAACAAGTTCTAAAATGGAGGTGATAATAAATAGCCTACCACCCAAACAAATCCTAGGACCAGATAGATTCACAGCTAAATTGTGCCCAACATAAAAAAGAAGACCTGGTATTATTTCTACTGAACCTATTTCAAAGAATTGTGGAAAAGGGACTCCTCCTCAAGTCATTTTATGAGGTCAGCATCATCCTAATACCAAAACCTGTCAGAGATATAACAAAAAATGAAAACTTCAAGCCAATGTCCTCGGTAAACCTCAAAGCAAATGTCCTCAACAACACACTGGCAAACTGAATGCAGCAGCATATCAAAAAGCTTATCCACCTTGATCAAGTAGGCATTATCCCCAGGATGCAAGGTTGGCTCAGCTTGTGGAAATAAATAAATGTGACTCTTCGTATAAACAGAACTAAATACAAAAACTACATGATTATCTCAATAGATGCAGAAGAGGCCTTCGATAATATTCAGCATTAATTTTTGTTAAAAACTCTCAATGAACTAGGTATTGAAGGAACATACTTCAAAATAACAGACATCTATGACAAACCCACAGTCAACATCTTACTGAATGGGCAAAAGCTGGAAAGATTTCCCTTGAAAATCTACACAAGACAAGGATGCCCTCTTACCACTCCTAGTCAACATAGTATTGGAAGTTCTGGCCAGGGCCATCAGGCAGGAGAAAGAAATAAAGTGTATTCAGATGGGAAGAGAGGGAATAAAATTATCTTTATTTGCAGATGACATAATTCTATATCTAGAAAACTCCAGCGTCTCGGGGCAAAAGCTTCTTAAGGTGATAATTTGAGCAAAGTCTCAGGATAAAAATTCAATGCGTAGAAATCAGATCCAAGCCAAGATCCAAATCAGAAACAAACTCTTATTCACAATTGCCACAAAAAGAATGAAATACAAAGGAATACAGACAGGTGAAAGGTCTCCAAAAACAAACAATCAAACAAACAAAATAAACAACAACAAAAAAACTACTGCCCAAAGAAATTAGAGATGACACAAACAAATGGAAAAACATTCCACGCTTATGAATAGGAAGTCAATCTTGTTAAGATGGCCATACTGTACAAAGCCATATGCAGAAGACTAGAACTGGACCCCGTCCTTATACCATATACAAAAATCAAGATGCATTAAAGACTTAAGTGTAAAACCCAAAACTATCAAAACCCTGGAAGACAGATTCTGCCATGGCATTCAGAACATAGACATGGACAAATATTTCATGACGAAAGGCCAAATGCAATTACAATAAAAGCAAAAATTGACAAATGACATCTAACTAAACTAAAGAACTTTTGCACAGCAAAAGAAAATATCAACAGATTAAACAAACAACCTACAGAGTGGAAGAAAATTTTTTGCAAACTATGCATCTGGCTAGTCTAACATTCATCATCTATAAGATACTTAAACAAATTTACAAGGAAAAAAA
>NW_012117545.1:6827-7809 GCF_000951035.1 Colobus angolensis palliatus | reverse complement strand
GAGCTCCCCGTCCCACCCCGGCAGCCGTCCTCATGCAGCTCACCAGCCTGACGGGTACTGGGGCCCCATGTCCTCAGGAGGCCGGTGGCTGGCACCCCCCTTCCGTTAGGCCCCTCGCCTGTACCCTACAGAATGAGCTCGATGCCCTGGAGCCCGGGAAGCAGTGGCTCACCGGCTAGGAGGGCGGAGGGCAGGAGAGTGGACACCATAAGCCAACAGGACTGGAGGCCACCATGGTGTCACCAGCCCGCCCTGCCCTGCCCTGATGCACTTTGCTGCTCAGCCTAAGAACTAAAGGGCCCTGGGACTCGAGAAGGTTCCCTGTGAAGATGACCTCCTGTGGCTCAGGACACCTGCTGGGGTTGCTAGAATGAATGCACTGCAGTCCGAGTTCCCGATGCTCTGCGTGGTGATTTGAACAGCAGCAACCAACCACAGCCACTCCAGCCCTTCTTGTGGACCTGGCCTTGGGGCGCAGGAAGGGTTGGGGCCTTGGTTGTGACCTGGCTCTGCACCTTCAGGGAGCAGCCCCAGGAGAGAAGCCAAAGGCTTCCTGGACATGGGTGGGGTGCAGTATGTATTTCCTCCCTGAGTCCACTTGGGTTTTGCCCGAGGTACAGTGTCCCTCGTCCCAGGTGTCTGTGGAGGTGGCACCACAGTCATCACGCTGTCTTGCCGCTTTCTTCTCTCCTGCTGTTTACTGGAGCCTTTTGCATAGGCTCCATTCGAGACAGCATGTTCAGGCCGGGCCCAGTGGCTTACGCCTGTAATCCCAGCACTTTGGGAGGCCAAGGTGAGCGGATCACCTGAGGTCAGGAGTTTGAGACCAGCCTGGCCAATATGGTGAAAACCCCGTTTCTACTAAAAATATAAGAATTAGCTGGGCATGTTGGTGCATGCCTGTAGTCCCAGCTACTCAGGAGGCTGAGGCAGGAGAATCGCTTGAACCCGGGAGGCAGAGGTTGAGGTGAGCCAAGATCGC
>NW_012117545.1:0-497 GCF_000951035.1 Colobus angolensis palliatus | reverse complement strand
GGAACACAGGCCGCTTGATTCCTCTGTACTTAGACCGACTTGACCGTACTAAAATCACTTTCTGTTTTAACCAGTTAAACATGCCTCTTCTACAGCTCCATTTTTGATAGTTGGATAATCCAGTATCTGCCAAGAGCATGTTGAGTCTCCCGTGACTGCTGCCTCATCGATACTCCATTTAGCTCCAGAAAGCAAAGAAAACTCGAGTAACACTTGTTTGAAAGAGATCATTAAATGTATTTTGCAAAGCCTAAAGTTATATATTTAACAGTTTTTATATGTTGTATATTTGTAGAAAATCCTATTTAACAATTAACGTGGCAGTCCCGGCCGTCCTGAGAGTCGGGCCGCGCCCCGTGTGTTTCTGAAGACTCGGGGGGTGGGACATGGCGGGGAGGTGGCGCCCCTCAGACCCTGGGGTGCCAGGCGTGGAAGGCGGGACTCTGGGAGAAGCGTGCGGAGGACCGTGGCGTCGGTGTCCCAGGGGCATCGGTCGT
>NW_012117544.1:1270922-1275112 GCF_000951035.1 Colobus angolensis palliatus | reverse complement strand
TCAAGCTCACCTGAGGACAGACGCTGGTTAAACCAAGTTGAAGTTTTAATTCTTCCCATCTTCAAAGACTGAGCATCTTTGCTCTTTTTGCTCATGAGTGAAACACTCCAGAGTCATTTGCCAGCATCCGCTGCAGATGGGCACTCAGTGCTTGGAGGACAGACTCCTAGGCAAGATCCCTATGTATCCAAATGGCTATGACTGCAAAGCTGGGGAATTAGAGAGAGAACAAAGATTTACCAGAAAACCCTCTGGGAATGTCTCCCCAGGGCATCCTAGAGGGAAGAGCTTCCTTTCTCCTCAGCGCTGCAGGATCCACAGAGGAAGGAGAGCTCTGGCCACCAGGACGGAGCCATATGAGAGGAGAGGACCCGGTGTCCAACACAGGTGGGGAAGTGAGTCCATGGGGCCGGTCCCCGCTCTGGGCTTGATCCTGAAATAAAAGGACTTTGTGTAGACATCACCTGAGCCCTCTACAAAGTACAGCCAAAGAACCATGGACAGATCCACTCCGGAGGAGTCCGCTAGAGTGTGAAGACTGCCCTGAGGTCACAGGAGGGAGACAGGGGAGCCACCTTACTAGGTCTGGACTTGGCAGTGGACAGAACGGGAGGTGGGGGGAAGCAGTGGTGTACCTCAGAGGCTCTGGTCTCCTTATCATGTAACAGTTTGCCTTAGTCTGGACACTAGGGGGCGCTTGGGGACAATTTCTGAGAAGACTGGGGGTAATCAGAGCAGAACCAGGCACCTGCCCTGCCTGATGTCCTCTGCTTAGGGCTGACAGGTGTGTCCTGTGTCCTGCCCATCCCTGGGACCACAAAGCTCTACCCCTGCCACCCCTGAGCCTGACCCAGGGTTCAGGGTGGGGTCACAAAACCGGGGGGTCTGATTTGCATGGATGGACCTCCCCCTCTCAGAGTATGAAGACAGGGAGAGATGTGGGGGAAGCTCAGCTGCAGCTGTGGGTAGAGAAGACAGGACTCAGGACAGTCTCCAGCAAGGCCTGCTTCCCGCTCCTCCTGATCCTCCTCACTCACTGTACAGGTGACAGGATAGGGGACCAAGAGAGGGGCCCTGGGAAGTCCTGGGACCCTGC
The DNA here is from genome assembly GCF_000951035.1 of Colobus angolensis palliatus. Taxonomy (NCBI): domain Eukaryota; kingdom Metazoa; phylum Chordata; class Mammalia; order Primates; family Cercopithecidae; genus Colobus; species Colobus angolensis. The sequence continues at coordinate 1,274,016 of NW_012117544.1, read as the reverse complement.
TTTCTCCTCTTTTCTCCTTTTGTCTCTTGTCAATCACCATGTCTGTGTCTCTCTCACTTCCAGGGTCCCAGGCCCAGTCTGTGCTGACTCAGCCACCCTCAGTGTCTGGGGCCCCCGGGCAGAGGGTCACCATCTCCTGTTCCGGAGGCGGCTCCAACATTGGAAGTTATTATGTAACTGGTACCAGCAGTTCCCAGGAACAGCTCCCAAACTCCTCATCTATGATAATAATCAGCAGCCCTCAGGGGTCCCTGACCGATTCTCTGGCTCCAAGTCTGGCACATCAGCCTCCCTGGCCATCAGTGGGCTCCGGTCCGAGGATGAGGCTGATTATTACTGTGCAGCATGGGATAGCAGCCTGAGCGGTCCCACAGTGCTCCAGGCCCAGGAGGAAGTAAGAAAAGAACCTCCTTCCTCCTCTGCCAGGAGGGTGAGCCCCCGGCAGGTGCTGCTCAGGCCTGGCCTGTGGCCTCTGCTGCTGTAGCTTCGCCCATGGATACAGGGGCATCCAGGGCCCTGCCTGGGAGTGGAGGCTCTTCTTCCCCTTTAGTCCTCAGAGTCAGGAACAGAGTGTCCAGGAAGAGGAACATCCTGCTCCCTGCAGCTTGGGACACAGGGTGTCTGCACTGAGGTCCTGGGCTGAGGTGGCAGGTCCATCTACGTCATCACAGACCCACCTCTGATGGGGAACCTGTGTCTCTGTCATCCTTTGCCCATTTTCAGGAGTTTCCAGAGTGGTGTCTTCCTTCCCCTACTCCTCAGTGTGAATCCCTGTGCTTCCTTTCTCCCCAACTTATTCTTTTTTAATAAAACTCCTTTCATGTAGGAACAATGCACATCTAATATACCAACCAGATTTATAATAGAAAATTAGAAAATTTTGGCATTTTTTAAATCCTTGAATACATCACCACCAACACGGAGCTATGCAACCTGTGACCAACCCCAGCAACCCCTCATGACCCTTTGTCATCTCCCTCCCTCCCTTCCCCAGTGCTCCCCTGTGCAGCCACAGATCCGCCTCTGTCACTATTGTTTGGTTTCCATTTTTTGGAATGTGTCAGTGTTATCAAACATTATCTTCCCATTTGTTCTGGCTTTTTTTCACCTGCAAACTTCTTTTGAGATTCTTCCTGTTCTTGCTGAATTGCACCCATCCCATAGAGGGCTCATTACTACCTTTGAGGGCCGTTAGGTTTATTATTCCTGATTTTTTTTATTTATTGTAAAGTTTGAATTTTTCATCCATCAAAAGGAAACTCTTGGAGTGATGTTCATCTCAGGAGACAGGAGAGTCTGTGAGGGCTTGTCGGGATTCTTCCTTCCTCATCTCTTGCCTCTGGTTCTCTCTATACTGGAAGAGGTTCTCATATTTGATTTATTTACTTATTTATTTGTTTGGGTTTTTAAGGATTTTAGTGGTTTTTTCTCTTTAATTATAATTTTTTTTTATTTTAATAGGTTTTTAGGGAACCGGTGGTGTTTGGTTACATGAATAAGTTCTTTAGTTGTGATTTCTAAGATATTGGTGCACTCGTCACCCAAGCAATGAACAGTATACCCAGTGAGTAACAATTTTTCTCTCACCCCGCTTCTACCATTTCCTCCCAGTCCCCAAAGTCCATGGTATCATTGTTATGCCTTTGTGTTCTCATAGCTTATCTCCCACTTATGAGTGAGAACATACCATGTTTTGTGTTCAATTCCTGAGTGATTGCACTTAGAATAGTTTCCAATTCCATCCAGGTTGCAGTGAATGCCATTATTTTGTTCCTTTTCATGGCTGTGTAGTATTCCATGATATACATATACCCCATTTCCTTTATCTACTTGTTGATTTATGGGCATTTGGGCTGGTTCCATGTTCTTGCGATTGCAAATTGTGCTGCTATAAACATGCATGTGCAAGTACCTTTTTTGTATTATTTCTTTTTCTCTGGGTACATGTCTAGTCGTGAGATTGCTGGAGCAAAGGGTACATCTATTTTTAGCACCTTAAGGAATGTCCACCCTGTTTTCCATAGTAGTTGTACTAGTTTACATTCCCACCAACTATGTAAAAGTGTTTTATTTTCACCACATCCATGCCAACATCTATTATTAGCCATTCTTGCGGTATTCAGGTGGTTTTATATTGTGATTTTAATTGGCATTTCCCTGATCATTAGTAATGCTGAGCATTTTTCTTTATGTCTGTTGGCCATTCATATATCTTCTTTTGAGAATTGTTTATTTATGTCCTTAGCCTACTTTGTGATGAGATGGTTTAGTTTTTTCTTGAAAATTTGTTTGAGTTCTTTGTAGATTCTAGACATTAGTCATTTGTTGGATGTATAGATTGTGAAGATTTTCTTCCACGTTGTGGGTTGTCTGTTAACTGTGCTGATTATTTCTTTTGCTGTGCAGAAGCTTTTTAGTTTAATGAAGTCCCATCTATTTATCTTTGTTTTTGTTGCATTTGCTTTTGGGTCCTTGGTCATGAAGTCTTTGCCTAAACCAATGTCTAGAAGGGTTTTCACAATGTTATCTTCTAGAATTTTTAGGGTTTTGGGCCTTAGATTTAATTCTTTGATTCATCTTGAGTTGATTTTTGTATAAGAGGAGAGATGACGATCTCGTTTTCTTCTTCTACATGTGGCTTGCCAATTATCCCAGCACCATTTGTTGAACATGGTGTCCTAGAGTATAGTTTGAAGTTGTGTAATCTGATGTCTCCGGATTTGTTTTTTGTTGTTGTTGTTTGTTTGTTTTTTCTTAGTATTGCTTTGGCTATGCAGGCTCTTATTTGGCTCCATATGAATTTTAGGATTGTTTTTTCTGGTTCTGTGATAAATGATGTTGGTATTTTGATGGGAATTGCATTGAATTTGTACATTGCTTTTGGTAGTATGATGATTTTCACAATATTGATTCTACCCATTCATGAGCATGGGATGTGTTTTTATTTGTTTGTGTCATCTATGATTTCTTTCAGCAGTGTTTTGTACTTTTCTTTATATAGGTCTTTCATCTCCTTGGTTAGTATTTTTATTTCTTTGCAGCTATTTGGAAAAGGGGTTGAGTTCTTGATTTGATTCTCAGCCTGGTCGCTGTT
>NW_012117544.1:1266678-1270013 GCF_000951035.1 Colobus angolensis palliatus | reverse complement strand
AAAACTGAAGAAACTGGAGTCTGATGTTCAAGGGCAGGAAGCATCCAGCACAGGAGAATGATGTAGGCTGGGAGACTAAGCCAGTGTCTCTTTCACATTTTTCTGTCTACTTTATATTCTAGCCGTGCTGGCAGCTGATTAGCTTGTGCACACCCAGATTAATGGCGGGTGTGCCTTTCCCATCTCACTGACTCAAATGTTAATTTATTTGGCAAAACACCCACAGACACACCCAGGATCAACACTTTGTATCCTTCAATCCAATAAAGTTGACAGTGAATATTAACCATCACAATTACTGTCATAGACTTGGTATGAAATCTTCTTTCAATGTCTGATAGAATTCAAATGTGAATCTGTGTGGTCCTGAAATTTTTTGGGGGGTTGACTTTTTAAAATTATTATTTCGATCTCACTGCTTCTTTTTGGTTTGTTCAGAGTTTCTATATTTTTCATGTTTAATCAAATAGGGTTGTATATATTCAGATATTTGTCCATCTTCTCTAGGTTTTTCAGTTTATGTGCATATTATCTTTTGTATTGCTTTTTGTTTCAGTTTTATTTAGTTCTGGGCTAATCTTTGTTATTTCTTTTTTTCTTCTGAATTTGGATTTGTATTGTTCTTGATCCTCCAGTTCCACGAGGTGTGACTTTAGATTGTTTGTGCACTTTCTGGATTTTCGATGTAAGTATTTAATGCTAAACTTTTCTCCTAGCACTTCCTTTGCTGTATCCTAGAGGTTTTGATAGGTTATATCGAGATTTAGTACAACTGCAACCTTACTATTGACCAACAGCTTTTTAATTCCTGAGAGTGTGACCTCATTGAATCCTGACAACGGCTTTATGATTGCTTTTCATGCAGTAGGCCCTTGTTAGAGAGGGCATGCTTGTGGCCTGGAGGTAGGATTCTGCAATTTATCAAATAAAAACACTGGAGGTGTGTTAAATTTGAATTCAGTAAAGCAGTGACAAAGAATTAGTATGTGTTAGTATCTCCCACACAATATTTTTCATTTGAAATACAAACTTACCTGGGTGCCCTGTAGTTTATCTACCAACTCCTCCCAGGGTTCAAGGTCTGTAAGAGGCAGCGTTGGGGCTGGCCTCCTCTTACTGACGCCGATTCTATGAGATGACCCTCAAAGACAGAGATTCTCTAACACAGCTACCCTCTAGAAAGCACATCAGTTAGCACTAAATACACGATATAAGATTCCCAATCAGTAATGCCTACTCACTTCCCTAATTCTTCTATTATTCTTCAAGTGTGCAGACTCAGGACTTCTGCTGGGGTTGCTGCAGCCAGAGTTCTGGAGGAGAGACCTCGTAAGTCTTTCAAAACTAGATGCAAGGGGACTACTCGGTTCCCATACAGTGTAGGTTAAGCCAGGTGTAAATAAGTAAGAAATAGAAGAGCTCAGCCTGCTTCTCCCTCTGTCCAGTGACACACTAAACTCCAGGGTCCTTTCGATGCTGAAGGTGGGTGGGCTGAGAGCAGGCAGAGATCCACCCTGAGAGTCCAGATCTTCCAGGACAGGACTTGGGAGTCTGAAAAGGGGCCACACTCTTGAGTGGGGAAGAAGGAGGCATCTCTGGCCACAGGCCTGCATTTCTGGTGACTTCCCTTCACCACACTGGGCTCTCTGCTCTGATATCTATCAGAGAATCTCCTTCAGTTAGACCAAGAGCCCGGGACTTTACTAAAAATAGCAGCACGGACCAGAGAGATATGAAATGGTACAGGAATTCTGTGCAGAGCAACAAGTACAAATGCAGCTTAACAAGGGCCCTCACAGTCATATCTTTGGTGCAGAAGAAAAAGACAAAGGCAGAGAGAAACTGAAGCGCTCAGTAGGTGTAGGACTGGGGCAGCACTGGGTGCTGCAGGCTTGTCCTTGAGGCATCTACAGGTAAGAACAACTGGGAAATCATCCTCCTGTGACCCTGTATCATCTGTTCACTGGACTCAGCAGCTGTGTCCTCACAGGGATTCAGATTCAGTCAACCTGGCCTTCTTCACCACACCTGGGAAATGTATTCCGGTGACTGTCTGGACTGAGGTTCTATGAAGGGGCTGGCAGACAAGAAGAGGGGGCTGATTTGTATGAAGAAACCATTGCACACTTTTTCTTTTCAACTAAAACCCATTAATGGATACTCTGGGGCCACCCATAGAAGTCTAGCTGGTCTCCTAAATTTGGGAGTTATGGAGGAGTCATTCATGATCAATTTGTAGGAAGAGGGGCCATCAGCAGTAGAGGGTCAGACTGAGGGAGAAACTGGTTTCTTTGAGAGACTCATCAACACTGCCACCAACTCTGGGACAAATGGGGCACTTGCTATAACAGTCACCCCAAGCTACTCGCAGGAGTCTGATCCTAGTCCCCTCACCTTACTGCTTCTGATTCTGGTCCATGCCTCTGTTTTCCCTGGACCCTCCGCCCATGTCTGGGTCCAGGGTGGCAGGGGTAGCTCCATCTCCGTCAACATCTATAGAGGTGTAACAACTACTACGGCTTCCAGCAGTGTCCACAGTTCTACCTATGAGGGCCTCTCCTCCTCCCCCATCCCCTTACACAGGTGACCACTGCTGTATTTCTGATGGACTGACCCTTTTTCCCTGGAAAACACAACGTATTTATTCCTCTCTAACACCAGGCATATAGTGGAGGGGGTAGGGGTAGGTGTGAAGCACAGTGACTTTTCCAGGTGTAATGCTACAGTAACACCCTGGCTACAGAAAATCATTTCACAAAACTCCACACCCTTTCTACTCGACTATCTATGAGTAGAAAGAAACTACCTCAACATAGTAAAGACCAGCTATGAAAATCCTACAACTAACATCATATGCAATCTGAAAGATCGAAGATATATTTCTGTAATGTCTATCAGCAACAAAGCAACAATGCACCTTTTCACAGCTTCTATTAAAAACAGTATTGGAAGAAAAGGCAGAGTAATTAGGCAAGAGAAAGAAATAAACAGAATAAAAATTAGAAATAAAAAGTAAAACTATCTGTGCTTTCATTTGATTTAATGTCATATGTAGAATAACCTTGAAAGTCCCACAAAAGAAAACTTTGTCAGAATGATTGTATGCATTCGGTTATGTTTCAGAATACAAAAATCACCGTGTAAAATTATCTCATGACTGGGCATGGTGACACACGCACATAATCTTAGCACTTTGAGAGGCTGAGGTCGGAGGTTTGCTTGGGGTCAGGAGTTCAAGACCAGTCTAGGCAACAAAGCAAGACCCTATCTCTACAAAAAGAAAGAAAGAGAGAGAGAGAGGAAAGAGAAAGAAAGAAAGAAAGAAAGAAAGAAAG
>NW_012117544.1:1263776-1266628 GCF_000951035.1 Colobus angolensis palliatus | reverse complement strand
GAAAGAAAGAAAGAAAGAAAAAGAAAGAAAGAAAGAAAGAAAAAAAATCTTATATTTCAATACTTAAGCAAACTGGAAACAACCCAACAAAATTAAGAAAACAAGTCAAATTACAACACCATTGGAAAGAGGAAAATACAGCTTGGCACAGTGGCTCATGCCTGTAATACCAGCACTTTGGGAGGCTGATTTGGAGGGATCACCTGAGGTTAGAAGTTCAAGTCCAGCCTAGCCAATATGGTGAAAACCAGTCTTTACTAAAAAAAAATTAAATTGAAAAGCTACATGTGGTGGCACATGCCTGCAATCCCACCTACTCAGGAGTCTGAGGGACAAGAATCACTTGAGATTGGGAGGCAGAGGTTACAATGAGCCAAGATCCTGCCTCTGTACTCCAGCCTGGACAACAGAGTGAGACACTACCTCAAATAAACAAATAAATGAAATAAAAGAGTAAAATACTTAACAATAAAGTTAATCAAAAAGGTGAAAGACTTTACATTGAAAAGCACATAACATTGCCAAAAGAAATTAAAGAATACATAAATAAATGGAAAAAAATCTTTTGTTTATGTATTGGAAAACTCAATATTGTTAAGCTAGCAATACAAACTAGAAGGATTCTGCAGATTCTTTGCAATCTTTATCAAAATTCCAATATTTTTGGAAGAATAGAAAAAAATTAATTCTAAGATTTATATAGTATATGAAGAGAACCTAAATATTCAAAATCATCTTGTAAAGGAACAGTGTTGGAGGTCTCACACTTACTGATTTCAAAATATAGCACAAAGCTACACTAATCAAAACAGAGTGGTACATATAAGCAGACACACCAACAAATAAAAAAGAACTGAGTGGCTATAAAGAAACTCTTAGTTACATGGTCAAATAATTTTAAGCAAGGTTGTCAAGACCATTCAGTGGAAAAAGGACAGTCTTTTCCACAAATGTGCTGGAGAAAAATGGATATCCACCTGGAATCTGGAAATGGATCAAAGACCCAGTGGAAGAACCAAAACTATCAAAATCTGAAAAGAAAACCTTAGTGAGAAGCCTCAGAATATAGGGTTTGTAAATAATTTCTTAAATATGACTTTAAAAGCACAGCAAAAATAGAAAAAGAATATAGATAAATTGGATTTCATCAAATTTTAAAAGTTACGTGTATCAAAGGACACTATCAAAAGATCTAAAATTCAAACCATACAATAGTAAAGATTATTCCAAATTTTGTATGTGATAAGCGATACAGGGTATAGAAAGAATTCCCACAACTCAACAGTAACTACAAAAATGGAAACAATCTGAACTAAACACAGCCAAGGGACTTGAGTAGGTATTGAGTAGATTCTAAAAATGATCTACAAATGGCCAATAAGCACACGAAAAAATGTTCAGCATCACTAATCATTAGGCAAATGAAAATCAAAAGAAAGAAAGAAAGAAAGAAAGAAAGAAAAAGAAAGAAAGAAAGAAAGAAAAGGAAGAAAGAAAATCTCTTACATTTCAATACTTAAGGAAACAGGAAACAACCCAAAACAAGGGACCCACACCCATTAGGATGGCTTCACTGAAATAATACAAAATAACAGGTTCTAGCAAAGATGTATAAAAATTATAACTGTTATGCATTGCTGGAGGGGCTATAAAATGATGCATCCACTGCGGCGGCCTTGATGACAGTTCCTCAGAATACTAAACACAGAATTACCATTTTTTCGGAATTTTCACTTTTGGAAATGTGCCTCAAAGGTTGAAAGCAGGATCTCAAAGAGAAAATTGCACAACCTTGTTCATAGCAGCATCATTCACAACAGTTAAAAGGTGGAGGCAGCCCAAGCGTCATCTAATGGATAAACAGGATATAGTATACACACACAGGGGACTATTATTCAGCCTTAAAAAGAGAGTTCTGACCCATGCAATGGTATAGATAAACCCTAAAGACATCATTCCAGCACAAATAAGCTGATTTCAAAAGGACAAAAGTTGTTTGCTTGCCCTTATATGGGGTATCTAATTTAGTGAAATCCATAGAGACAAGAAGTAGAATGCTGTTTTCCAGGTGTGAAGTTTTGGTTTGGGAAGATGAAAAATTCCTGGAGATGAATGGTGGTACTGTGCTTATACAACAATGTTAATTTACTTAATGACACTGAGGCATACACTTGAAAATGATTAAAATCATGTATATTGTGTTTAAATAAGTTACCACAGTCAAAAAGAAAAAGATTTATATTTGGTGCAGTTTCTCTACTTCCAAGAACAATAAAAACATGCAGGAATGGGAGAGTGTGCCTGAGAATCCAGGGCACCCTTCCTTTTGTGCCAGGCCCACAGCACCCTAACAGATCAATAGAGTTGGAGGTGCCTCATTACAGGTGACACAAAATACCATAATAAAGTCTGGGAGTGGCCATGATGGTAATGGTGGGTGCCTGACCCAGTCCAGGAGCAGCCACTAGTGCAACAATGGCCAAAGAAGGGGAGATGAAGCTGGTAGCAGTGGTAGTAGCCTCTCCAGCTGGAGAGGGGCATCTGCTATCCTATGAAAATGGTTCATAGTTGATATATCTGACAAATATACATCATCCTCTCTACCTTTCATGACCAACCACAGTTTTCATTGCAATGTATGCTACAGTTTTCATTGTAATGTATGTCGTCATTGTGGCATATTTCATCCAGAACCAAGCAAACATGAAAGAAATGTCCCTCAGTGCTTTGGTCAACCTGGAATGGCAGTCTCCAACACAGGATGAATATTATACCATTTGTTGATAAATACTGGAAGTGCATGATGAGCATTCAGACACCTGGAAAATGACTTGGCTGAATAACATTGTTAA
>NW_012117544.1:1250528-1263726 GCF_000951035.1 Colobus angolensis palliatus | reverse complement strand
TAGGCAAATGAAAATCAAAAGAAAGAAAGAAAGAAAGAAAGAAAGAAAAAGAAAGAAAGAAAGAAAGAAAAGGAAGAAAGAAAATCTCTTACATTTCAATACTTAAGGAAACAGGAAACAACCCAAAACAAGGGACCCACACCCATTAGGATGGCTTCACTGAAATAATACAAAATAACAGGTTCTAGCAAAGATGTATAAAAATTATAACTGTTATGCATTGCTGGAGGGGCTATAAAATGATGCATCCACTGCGGCGGCCTTGATGACAGTTCCTCAGAATACTAAACACAGAATTACCATTTTTTCGGAATTTTCACTTTTGGAAATGTGCCTCAAAGGTTGAAAGCAGGATCTCAAAGAGAAAATTGCACAACCTTGTTCATAGCAGCATCATTCACAACAGTTAAAAGGTGGAGGCAGCCCAAGCGTCATCTAATGGATAAACAGGATATAGTATACACACACAGGGGACTATTATTCAGCCTTAAAAAGAGAGTTCTGACCCATGCAATGGTATAGATAAACCCTAAAGACATCATTCCAGCACAAATAAGCTGATTTCAAAAGGACAAAAGTTGTTTGCTTGCCCTTATATGGGGTATCTAATTTAGTGAAATCCATAGAGACAAGAAGTAGAATGCTGTTTTCCAGGTGTGAAGTTTTGGTTTGGGAAGATGAAAAATTCCTGGAGATGAATGGTGGTACTGTGCTTATACAACAATGTTAATTTACTTAATGACACTGAGGCATACACTTGAAAATGATTAAAATCATGTATATTGTGTTTAAATAAGTTACCACAGTCAAAAAGAAAAAGATTTATATTTGGTGCAGTTTCTCTACTTCCAAGAACAATAAAAACATGCAGGAATGGGAGAGTGTGCCTGAGAATCCAGGGCACCCTTCCTTTTGTGCCAGGCCCACAGCACCCTAACAGATCAATAGAGTTGGAGGTGCCTCATTACAGGTGACACAAAATACCATAATAAAGTCTGGGAGTGGCCATGATGGTAATGGTGGGTGCCTGACCCAGTCCAGGAGCAGCCACTAGTGCAACAATGGCCAAAGAAGGGGAGATGAAGCTGGTAGCAGTGGTAGTAGCCTCTCCAGCTGGAGAGGGGCATCTGCTATCCTATGAAAATGGTTCATAGTTGATATATCTGACAAATATACATCATCCTCTCTACCTTTCATGACCAACCACAGTTTTCATTGCAATGTATGCTACAGTTTTCATTGTAATGTATGTCGTCATTGTGGCATATTTCATCCAGAACCAAGCAAACATGAAAGAAATGTCCCTCAGTGCTTTGGTCAACCTGGAATGGCAGTCTCCAACACAGGATGAATATTATACCATTTGTTGATAAATACTGGAAGTGCATGATGAGCATTCAGACACCTGGAAAATGACTTGGCTGAATAACATTGTTAAAGCAATGAGTAAAGAAGGAGATTTATTCTTGGTAAAGAAACACCTGGATCCAGGGCGTAAAGACCTGAAAGATGATTGCCCAAGATGTGGACTTTTGGGTCAGGACCTTGGTAACACTGATCCTGTTTACGGCAACCAAAAGCAAAGCAATGCCCTGTCTATGAGTGGGAACTGGAATGGGGGAACTGAACAGGAAGCAGGAGAAAAGAGGAAGAGGAGCTCGGCGCAAACAGCAGGATGAAATTTCAGGAAACACCAAGAAGACCCAGAGTGACCTTTTGCTTTCTGCTCAATGCCTTGCCCGTTACACCTTTTAAAATACCCGTTTAACAAGGATGGCTACTGGTATATTCTAACTGAGTCTGATCTACACACCCTTGGTCCTCAGAAGGTTGAAGACTTCCAGGCAGGAGAACTTATTCCTGGAGACCTCTACAGTGACCGCTTCCATGAACCAGCTTTATTAGCTTAACATGATTGGGCTCCCCAGGTAAAGATTTTCAATGGCCAGCTGGCTGACTGTGGTTGGAAAGAAGGGCTACTCTAGGATGCAGGCCTCTCATGGGACATAGAAATGAACCTGGTACTTTGAAATCAACATAAATGAGTTGTCACCAGACACCGCTGCCAGACTGGGTTGGTCTCAGCCCTGAGGTAAACATCAGTCTCCCTTAGGTTATGATAAATTTAGGTATTTTTGGCAGAGCGAAAAGGAACCAAGTTCCACCAGTCCACAGACAAATATACCCTTCTATCTATGGACAAGGAGATATCATGGGATTTCTATTCATCTTCCTGAAGACACAAAGACAGCCTAATTATTGCCTGATACTTTCAAAGATAAGGGTTTGATAAAGTACAAGAATTATTTGCATTTTGAGGAAGAAGACATTTTGGATAAAGCATAGAAGAGCCTAAAGAGATTCTGCATAATAAAATAATATTTTATAAAAATTGTCTCAATTAAGATGTTGCTTAAAAAGTTATCTTTGAGGGTGATTGATTTCCAGCCGTCTCACTGGAAAACAGCTGCATGGTTTGCATTAACTTTGGACTGTGCTGCAAGTGTCCTCCAAAGGATCTCACTTACTCCCATATGAGTGACATGGGCTGGGACGCTGTGGTAGAGCACACTCCTGCTGATGTCTTGTATCTCCTGGAGACAGAAGTGGATGGGAGGCACAGTCCTCCATGGGATCCCTGAATAGGTCCCTCCTTCTTTTCAAATATGGACTTCCTGGGGAATAATACTGAATGGCTTCTGTTGCTGTTGTTTTTGAACTGTCTCAGACGTTTTCTCAAAGATGCTACAGAACATAGTGTATCCATTTAGCAAGTTAAAAGGCTGAATGAGTCTAGGAGAGATGCCCTGCTCATCATCATTCTCCTTCCACTTCCAGTGACTGCTCTTATTTTGTGTGCCATAAGCTAACAGCTACTGAACCCAAGATCTTGTAATCCCTCTGTAAAACTGGTGCTGTGCTGCATACTTTGCCAGCTGGGACTTTTTAATCTCACTTCATTTTCTAAGGAGTGAATTGTCTTGTCCAAATAACTAACATATTTAAAGACATTTCCTTCTGTAGGCACTGATACCCTGCTATACGTTTTCCAAGGAAGTGGTGAGCCTGTTTCTGAGAACACCTGAAATCAGTGGCTGTCCCTTCCAAACCAATCAAAAAGTGATTGCCTTTTGGTGTGGGTTTGGTTTTGTTATTGATTTTAAAACATACCTTTGAACACTGACATCTCTGAAACTACTAGATCTCTAGAAGTATAATTGTGAAAGAAGCTTGCCTGCAGCTTTGACAAAATGAGAAATTCTTCCCCAATAAAACTTGTTTTGAAGTTAAAAAGAGAATAATGTGAGATTGGAACCTAAGAGGTGTGAAAGTTCCCAAGAGCACTCTCAATTCTGAAGCTGATTGTAAGGTAAGGGCTCCCAACAGCCCTTTGCTTCCTATGATTCCCTGGAAGGACTCACATAACTCACTGAGAACTGTGACATTCATTAATATAATGTTTCTACAGCAAAATAATACAGGTTAAAATAACTCAAGGGAAGAGGCACATGGGCAGAGTTCAGGAGAATTCCAAGCACAAGCATCCAGTTGTCCTCTCCCAGTGGAGTAATAGACAATGCTCCATTCTGCTGGCAACAATGTGTGATTCTATGTAGGAAGCATTGCCAGCCAGCAAAGCTCACCTAGGCTTGGCGTCCAGAGGACTTTTGAGTGATAGGGTGGGTGAGAGTGGGGTTGTTATGTGGACCTTGATGATTATCCTCATGGCTCACTTGAGTTTCCACTGAATTGACAATGAAACTCCAACCTACTTCCATCTTTGGTCATTTTCTTTTTAAAAATTATCTAAAGTAAATTATTTTAAAAAATTCTCACTTAAACCAGATGTTCATTTAATATAATGCTCAACACAAATAGTTTCAAAAAGTCAGTTATGTGATTAAAACAATTGTTTAGTCATTCAAACATTCAGATAGCAACACCACGTAGCACTAAAATTGAACTAGTCACAGGGGCAGGATTTCAGCAACAGCAAGAGAAAGTAGAACAAATAGGAGTGAGCAAAGAATAGACAAGTAATGGGTGTGAATTGACCTGGAAAATATTGTGGCGATGTCCAAAGATAAATCAACAGTTATTTGTTAAACAAGTGAAAGACCACGCATTCTCAGTCCAGGAAAGCCACCAGGGGGCGGTCGGGGTCTCTTGGATTGTAGGAGGCTCAAGAGAGTCAAACTGAATGAACACTTGCTCACTGACTCATGTAAATGTTAGAGCAGCTGCTTCCTTCCACAGGGCAAATCCACAGCGCACAGCCACCCTGGGCTGGCCCCTCACAGTGTAGCTGCTCTCAGAACTGTGGACCTAGGTGATAAAGGCAGTAAAGATTTGCATACAACAGCACACAACACACCCCCTCCCTGCACAGAGCTCAATAGGAGATAAAGAGCCATCAGAATCCAGCCCCAGCTCTGGAGCCAGGGGTCTCTTCCAATATCAGCACCATGGCCTGGACTCTGCTCCTCCACTAGTTCCTCCTCACTTGCTGCCCAGGTTAAGAGAGATTTCAAATACCAGCCTTTGGGGGGGTTCCTGTGTCTCCCTTTCTAATTTCTAACATGTGTCTGTTTTTTTGTTTCAGGGTCCAATTCTCAGGCTGTAGTGACTCAGGAGCCCTCACTGACTGTGTCCCCAGGAGGGACAGTCACTCTCACCTGTGGCTCCAGCACTGGAGCAGTCACCAGTGGTAACTATCCAAACTGGTTCCAGCAGAAACCTGGACAAGCCCCCAGGGCACTGATTTACAATACAAACAGCAAACACTCCTGGACCCCTGCCCGGTTCTCAGGCTCCCTCGCTGGGGGCAAAGCTGCCCTGACACTGTCAGGTGCGCAGCCTGAGGATGAGGCTGAGTATTACTGCTTGCTGTACTATAGTGGTCCTCAGCACAGTGATAGACTCATAAGAGGAACCAAGACATAAACCTCCCTAGGCCCTTGTGATGTGGAGATCACTTGATCAGACATGCCAGCTCTCAAAGCAGCTTACATGTGGACCAGTCATAGGGGAAGGGAAGGGTATGAATTGATTCCTATTTCTCCTTAAGCCCTGAAGAGCAGGAAATGTGAGAATGATTTGGGAGTTACTGGATCCAGAAAAAAAAAAAAAAAAAAGAGTTAATTGTTTTATATTCCAAAAGGAACACTAACAGCTGGATCAGATCTAAAGGTTAAGCCTAAATATATTTCCTCTAGAAAGAAGATTCTTCAAAGTATGGGCTTTCTGAGCTAAGAGCAAAGACAAGAAACTGTTCTTTTTGTATATTACCAAAGTTTGTTTTATTGAGTTACTTTCAAAGCAATACGTGCCTATTATATAAAACAAGAATATTAAAAACCATCAAGTTCACTGCAAAGCTATCTCATCGCAAACCATCAAAATCAGTACATTACTTCATTTGGAAGCATTCTTTCATTATTGTTCTCAATATTTCCACAGAGGTGATCAAACCTTGTGCTTTTTTTTTTCTGATTTTACACATCTTTTAAGATTAATGTGAGTAGTGTTCCATTCTTCAAAAGGATAAAATATTTGAATGATTTTTAATTTTTAAAAATTTTTTATTATACTTTAAGTTCCGGGGTACATGTGCACAATGTGCAGGTTTGTTAATTTTACTTTGATTTGAGTACCAATGAAAAAATATAGTTATCTAAGTAATTCCAATGGTTAAATTTTCAGAAAAAGATGGGATATTGTGTTATTATTAAAACATGCCTGGTTATTTTTATAGGTTTAGTTCGGTAAGGGAAAATTCTTGCAATTTTCAGTGGAAAGACTGGAGTACCTTATGCCTGACTCCACAACACACAACCTAGAGAAACAAGGCTTTCCAGCTCATATTTGCAGGAGCATAATAGATTCAGTTACGAGGAACAATTAATATGCAAAACTATTTCAATGTCTTCATGCATGTGTTGGAACAGTACATCTCAAATTTTATTGTGCATACAAATTATCCAGGGATCTCACAAAATGCAGTTTCTGATTGAATGAGTATGAATTGCTGATGCAGTCTCTGCATTTCCAAAGTGTGCCTGCCACAGAAAATCCACATATATGTTTCAATAGTAATAAGTCCAGCCAGGAACAGAGGCTCAAGTGTGTAATCCTAGTACTTTGGGAGGCTGAGGCAGGAAGATTACTTGAGGCCAGGAGTTTGAGACCAGCCAAGGTCAACAGAGCAAGATCTTTTCTCTAAGGTTGCATTTTTTTAATATGAAAAAGGAATTAGCTGGGTATTGTGCTACAGGCTTGTAGTCCTACATACTAAGGAGGCTGAGGCTGGAGAAGAGCTTTAGCCCAGGAGTTAAAAGCTGCAGTAAGTCATGATCATGACACTGCACTCCAGCCTGGGTGGCAGAGTGAGATCTTGTTGCTAGTAATAATAATAATAAATTAAGTCCATAAGAACAGTATAAAATAAAGAGAACCCTTGGCAGACAGGAGCTTAAGTAAAATCTCTGACATAGGGAATTAATGAGCTTGGATGATAGAAGCACCCACACTCCATGGAGGGAGATGACCAGGGAGGACAACTGCAAAGCTGGGAAAGGCTCCCATTTCTTTACAAACAAAAACAAAAGCAAACAGACAACAAACCTGACCTCCCCTCTGCCTCCCGTCCAACATTCTTACTGGCTTCTCTTACATTCTTTTCTATAGTGTAGCCCATCCGTACACTCTCCCCTTCCGCATCTCTGATTCCTGAATTCCCTTCTTGGGTCTCTCTCCTTTTCCTACCACCACTTCTCCCCTCTGACTTCCTGAGCTAATTATCAAGCATTTTATAACAGAAAACTCATTGCATTTTTCTAGATCTGTCCTTGAAAGTTGACACTCATATTTTTATTCTTTTTCTTGAATGTCTCTGATACATTTAGTTCTGAAGAACCTCGAAGTTTTGGTTGATTCTCTTTTTTCACCTCAGCCGGGTCCTCCTCATTCTCCTTCCTGGGCTTCTCGGTTTTTCCAGTGAATCCAGTGAACCACACAAAGATGCTAATCAATTCTCCTCAACGCCCACCACTCTCTTATGTGCTGATTTAGTGAAGATATAAATAGGAAGAGAGACCCTTGGGTTTCTGTGCAGCCTGGGAAGTGAGTTCACAGCTGGACTCAGCTAGGACAACAGACACCTGGTGCCTGTTGATGGTTAGTGGTCCCAGGGACCTGCAGCAGCTGTGCCCTCCCAGGGTGCCTTGAGAGTCACTGACCACGCTCTCCTACCTCCCACTCTCCTCTCCTCAAGGAGGACAACCAGACTCAGCATCCTTTGTGAGGGGAACAGCCAGAGATCAGCATAGATTGGATTCAGACCTTTCCTCTAAAAGATGCCATGGAAGGGGGGCTGTCCCCCCTAATCTGTGTGGCCCAGGAAGCAGAGCTCTAGAGACATCTCTACCATGAAGTAGACCCCTCCTCCTCTCCCTCCTCATTCTGTGCACAGGTGGCTAGGCACCGAAAAACAGGGGCTGGCACTGGGAGGACCAGGGCTCTGTCTTGCTCCCCTGGCTCATGGAACCACCTCCAACATCCTGTGTCTCTCTCCTGACTCTCAGGGCTCTGGGCAGTCAGGGCTCACTTGGTAGCCTGCACAGTCTGTCTGTGATGAAACCAGTCACCATCTCCTGGAAGCAGCAGCAAAAAGGTTCTTGGAATTGTGTCCTGGTACCAACAATGACAAGAAAGTGCCTCCAAACCTCTGATTTATAGAAGCAAATATTTGCCTGCAGGGATCCAGGATGGATGCTCAGGCTACCAGCTCGGCAAGGAGGCCTTCCCAAGCATCTCTGGGCTCCAGGCTGAGGATAACGCTGATCTCAACTATTGGCTTCAGACAGCCCCCTGGAGGCACTGTTTGTGCTGCAGTCTGGGGGAGTGAGACAGGAACATGTCAGGTCTCCTAGGAGCATAACCTCACTGCACCATGACATACAACCAGGACAGCAGGGCTGTTTACCATTTGTGTGCGTGTTTGCTGGTGCTGCTGCTAACCAGGGTCCAGGGCTCAGATTAGGGACAGTGATCTAGAGAATGCTGCTTTGTTTTCTCAAGGCCAGACTTCAGAGAGAGCCCTTAGCCACAGCATTGTCAGACTGCCTCAGAAGAACCAGAAAGTCCTTGCTTTCTGGAACAGGCTGCCCTGGGAACAGAGTCATGATAGGCCAGGGCAAGCAGGGACAGAATCCAGCTGAGTCTCTCTCAGGCACATGCATTAATAAAGATCTCTGTTTTTCCTTATTGTTTATTGAACACCTACTATGTCCCAGGCTCAGGTCTAGTGCTAAGGATACAGAGGTGACAAGACACACAGGGATCCTGTCTTCACAGGACTGACACCAGGCAGAAATGTGAGGGCCAACAAGTCAATAGAAAAAAGGCATTTGTGGTGTGTCCAAGATGTGACACTGGCCAGAACGGGGACAGCAATAGGAAGCCCTTAGGGAGTTGTAAGCAAGGAAGACACAGACCCTGATTTGAGACTGAGGAGAAAAGTCCAGCTTCTCCAAACAAGGTGGAAAAGGAGGGGAGAGAGTGAAAGTGGAGGGTCTAATTAGGAGATGGTAACTTTGTCCACATGAGAGATGAGGTCTCCAGCAAGTGATGCAGCAGCTAAGCTGGAAAAATATGCGTGACCCACTCCGTGGTGTATGTAAGACTAAAGGAAAGAGGTCACTAGGTTGAGGCCCGAGCTTGTTCCTGTGATAAGAGCCTGACAACATCCTCCTGCTGTTACTGAGTGCCTCACACACCTTTTTTCTTTGGGTATTTCCTGGGACTCAGGACTCATTGCTTCCCTTCTCTCATATTCAGTGAGATTTATTTCAAACATGACTTTGCACACCCAGAGAGAGACCTGGCTCCTTTCTATGGAGCACAAGCACTGAGGATCAGGACAGAGCCTTCTACAGCACATGGGATGGTGCCTTACACACTAACAGCGCTGCTGTTAAAGCTCCTGATCAAACCTCCCCGGAGCTACCTCAGAAACCATGAAAGGGGCGGTGTCAGTGCTGAGGTGCCTGACTTGAGGGTATGCTAATTTGCGGTTTGTCCAGTCCCTTCCCAGGCATTTTTACCCAGCCTTCTCTTTACCTCCTTTCATCCCTGCCTCCTTCCCGGGGCAGGCTTCTGGGCCTGTGGTGTCTCTGCTGCTCTGTCTCCATCACAAACAGAGCGGTAGGGAGGTTATCTGATAATGAAGTTCCCTCCTCATACTCAGTTGTCTGGTTCCCCTTAGGAATTCTTCTGGATGATGAGAATGTTCTGTTTTATTTCTGCTCTACCATAAGACCCCAGCCATTTGTGAGGCCAAGGAAACTGACCTCATTCTGTTGAAGCAGGATTATATATAACACACGTAAGGTCAAATGACATCATCAACTTTTGAACAAGTCAATCCATTCTTCAGAATTATAGAAATGTGTGTCTCTCAGCTATCAGCAATGGGCTTCAGATCCCGAGAGTGACGAACTTGTCAGGGCGGGGTCAGCCACATGAAGACGCTTCTGTACAGTTAGTGACTCCATTCATCGTGTTTCCCCTGCTGAGATCCAAGCTCCATGAGATGGTTTATTGTTCTTGCTTTCTGCCTTGTCATTGCCCAAAACACTGCCTGACACTAAGGACAGACTTAATACATGTTTGTTAAATATGTGAGTTCTCCTATACTGGAATCCCAAAAAGACATACAGATCTGAGATCAAGATAATAATTTAAAAAAATTTTTTTGATATTTTGTGTTTGAGATTCCAAGTTCATTCAATGGAAGATATTAAGTATGAAGTTTTGTCTTTGGATCTGGTTATCAGGAGAAGGATATGGATATGCAAATACATAGATATCACACATACCTCCCCATGGCCCAGAGACTTGAGAGCTCAGCTGGTCTCTGCAGCTGCCAATCACGGCCTCTGTTCACTCATTTATGGTCTGATTCCCATGAATCCACAGATGCTGGATCCCATGGGTTCATGTGGAGAAAGTGGAGAGGGCGTGATGGGTTTTCCCAGTCCTGCTTAAAAAACCACAGGAAGTAAGTAGATGATGAAGCAAATTCTGGGGACAAAATCTCTCAAGAGCAAATAAACTGCAGAACATGGGTGAGTTGGGAAAATTTCTGGCAATATTTATATAACTAAGAAGTTTTACATTAGCTATCCTTCAACACAATATTCATTACAGAGCTTCCAATCAGCCATATGATCAATACAATTCAAACATTAAACTCATCAACCCCAAGTCCCATAATAGGCTTTGATGAGGAAATTCTTGAAGGAAGAAAGATGGATTTGTGCGCTTTGTGTCCACAGAAGAGATATTTCTGCACTAGAACAACAGGGCAAAGCCATTAAACAGTTACGAATATAGCTGCCCATCTGGACTTTATTCTAATCCGATATGCAATGCTGTGAGTCCTGCATCTGCAAATCGTAGCATTCATTGTACTTCCTTCAGTTTCCCAATTACTACAATAAATTAACTTTAGACATGGATGATTAAAAAACAAATCTATTCATGTGAGAGTCCTTGGTATCTGTTGCTTTAATGGCACAAGAATTACGGAACACTTCAAGTGTATATATTTGTTAATTTATGTACCAATGATATGATACTGCTTCTTTGATCTGTTGTAAAAATCATCCAGCGAGGGAGTAAGTGGATGGGTAAAATGGGTTAAAAAAATTAAACAAGATGAACCATATTGATGATGGACAAAGTTGGCCACGGGCACAAACAATTCATTAGAAAATTCTCTGTATATTTGTATGACTCAAAGTTTCCATGCTAACCAGTATTGAAAATATCCTTGCTTGTGATGAGATGTTTATGTTCTGCTTTTCACAGGTGTACAATGTGGACATAATGTAAGCTTACAGTTTGACTTCAAGCAGGAGCCCGTCTTCCCCAACAGGCAGAGGAGAAGCTGGTGTGGAGAATGTGGAAAAGACAGGAGCTCAGGGTTTCCCAGGAAAGACAAGTGAGTGAGCCTGGAGCCCTAAAAGCAAGGGCAGGGGCTGTGAGTTGGGCTGTGGGGGTGCGTAGGGACCACAATGTGAAGGACTGTGGCTGAAGCTACAGAGTTCAGGTTTTATAATAACAACGAGGAGTTACTTAAGGGTCTTTAGCCAGGGAGTGCCCTGCCTGCCCCATCTGAATGAGAGGGATGTCTCCAAATGCCTTGAGGAGAGAGTGCCTGAGAAAAGTGAGTGATCCTGATTCTAGATTATTCACTAAACACCTTGTGAGTCTAGAAATCCAGGGGCCATTTGCACAGTTAGCACAAGCGTTGATGTGGCTACTCTGAGAAGTGGTGGTCTCTGCCCTTGTCTCCTCAGACATTCAACTCATTTGCAAGAGAACTTTGTGTGTAAAACACATACTGATCTTTCTAATAAACCAAAAACACCTAGTAAGAAAATACAAGTGGTAATATCACAATACGATTTGTGTAACAGCTAGAACAATTTCTTCACCCCAAAATATGACACAACTGTGCAGAAAATGATGTTTCACTTAGGGAGATAATGGCTAATTTCATAAAATAGTGAAATATGTCACATTGTTCACTGGTACAGGTAAGTCTAGCAAATCTATTAGTTTTCCTGTATCACAAAATTGAGTCAAATTCTATAAAATGTATGAAACCATTGGAAATATAACTTTTGCTGAATTGCTGCCTTTAACATGTTTAGGATCCTTTATTTGTCCTGGAAAATTTTCATCATTCACTGTCTTTCTGAACAGCTCCGAGCTGCCCTTCATCCCAGCTCCTCAGCTGGCCCCTTTTCCATGATGCCCACTCTGATGGCACATGTGGGCAAATAGATTTTTCTAAAATGCCCTTTTGGGGTGCTGACACCTTTAAAAGTTATGTATGTACAGGTCTGCACATCCCACACACCAAGACTACTTCTGGGAGTGAGAAATCACAGTAATAATGCACAGCATGAGAGAAGCAGTATCCCGGAATCAGACCATGGATATGTGAATACAGACACTGACTGGAGAGCTGTGGAGACCTGCTGGGTTCTGAAGTCTCTGAGCCGTGAGAAAGTGCCTGTCCTGGGACCAGCATCAAATATTGGGTGGGGGGGGGCTGCCCTGTGGTTCCTACACAGCTGCTCAGTAGGGACCATTCAATCAAAGTAATCTAACCCTGGGGACTGGGTCCTATGTTCACTGATGGGCACTTGGCAGCTGTGTCCCCTCTGGCCTGGCAGAGATCCCTGAGCAGGGACCTGTGTATGGTCTCAACAGGTGCTTCCTCCCAGGGCCTTGCAAGAAGAAAAGCAAATCTTCCTCCTCCTCAGTCTGCAAAGCCAGCTGAGCTGCATCCCCAGGGCTCAGGGAGGGGCTGGGCAGTCCCTGCGTGGAAACACATTTGCATGAGCAGCCCCTCCTCTGCAGAGGGTGGGAAGAAAAGGAGGCCTGGGGCAGCCCAGTCCCACTGCAGGGAAAGAGGCTGTGTCCACCATGGCCTGGACTCCTCTCCTCCTCCTGCTCCTCTCTCACTGCACAGGTACGAAAAGACCTCAGAGACAAGGGCCAGCACCTCAGCCTGATTGTGATTCTTCTGGCAAAGATCCCTGAGAAACTTGACCCTGGTTTCTGCCTTAGCACCCATTAATGTCTGTGTTTGCAGGTTCCCTCTCCCAGCCTGCACTGACTCAGCCGGCCTCCCTCTCAGCATCTCCTGGAGCATCAGCCAGTCTCACATGCACCTTCAGTGGTGGCATCATTGTTGCTGGCTACCACATACACTGGTACCAGCAGAAGCCAGGGAGTCCTCCCCGGTATCTTCTCATGTACAAATCAGACTCAGATAAGCACCAGGGCTCTGGAGTCCCCAGCCGCTTCTCTGGATCCAAAGATGCTTCAGCGAATACAGGGATTTTACGCATCTCTGGGCTCCAGTCTGAGGATGAGGCTGACTATTACTGTGCCATCTGGCACAGCAGCGGTTCTCACAGTGACACACACAGATGGGGAAGTGGGAGAAAATCTCACCCTGCTCTGGGTCTTGCTCTCAAACAATTTTTAAATTTTAAAATAACTGGCCTAGGCACAAACTACATTTGGATGTACTTTCTAGTTTTTAAAGCTCTTCTGTCAATTTCCCATCCATTTTTCGGATGTCTCAGTAAAACAAAAACAGAACAAAAGAAAACCA
>NW_012117544.1:1241622-1242744 GCF_000951035.1 Colobus angolensis palliatus | reverse complement strand
TCTCTACTAAAAATACAAAAATTAGTGTGGCGTGGTGGCTGGCCCCTGTAATCCCAGCTACTGGAGAGACTGAGGCAAGAGAATCACTTGAACACGGAAGGTGGAGGTTGCGGTAAGTTGAGATCATGACACTGCATTCCAGCCTGGGCAACAGAGAAAGACTCCTTCTTAGATAGATAGATAGATGGATAGATAGATAGATAGATAGATAGATAGATAGATAGATAGATAGATAGATAGATAGATAGATAGACAGACAAACAAATAAATAAAAATAGAAAGAAAAGAAAAAGAAAGAATCCAGCCAGTGAGACCTAGAAATCTAGGACCCTTCGACCTGGTCCCACAGGTGTCCCCTCCTTTTGGTGCAAGTATGCTGGCCATTTCCTGAGCTCTGAAACTCTGGGAGCGATGACATGAAAGGAGAATCCAGCCTGTGGGACCTACAGATGTGAGAGAGGAAGTCTGATGCTTAAGAAAACATCAGCTCAGCATTCTGAAAGGTCTAGATATGGCTTGGCCTAGAGCTGGTGTAGAAGAGAAGCAAGAGAGATGCTCAGCCTTGGGTGGGCCAGGCCCAGCTGTCCTGTCAAGGGGCTGAGCTCTTTGCAACATGGATATCCTGCAGAGACATCCTTTGGGAGGCTGTGATAACAGAATGATGCCAAAATGCTAATGGAATTGAGCGGGGGATGGTTTATGGGGAAATGAGGAGACGGGTGTGGGGTCAGATGTGGTAAGGAGGGTGCAGCCTGAAGAGGAGACTGTCCATTGTGACTCATAGGAGAAGGAGGCCTGGAGCCTAGAGCAGTGACAAAAGGAGGACCTGGGATGACCTGGGCCATCGAGACACACAGGGACTGGGGGTCTCTGTCTCTGAGGGTTCCTGAGGAGGATCACATAAAATAATCCATAGTCAGTGTCCTCTGTCCAGGGCTCACTGTCCCAGCAGTTGCCCCTTCCTCCCGGAACCTCTGGGTGTCCAGGATCCTT
The DNA here is from genome assembly GCF_000951035.1 of Colobus angolensis palliatus. NCBI lineage: Eukaryota > Metazoa > Chordata > Mammalia > Primates > Cercopithecidae > Colobus > Colobus angolensis. The sequence goes on along the minus strand of NW_012117544.1, from coordinate 1,241,751 downwards.
AGCTGTGGACCTGTTCTTCTCTTTGTCCTCAGCCTAAGAGCTGATGGGGCATCCACCAGGAAGCATATCTGTGGGCAGGGAGGGGGCCATGGGCAGCCTTGTCCTGTATGTGAGACACCGCTCAGCCTC
>NW_012117544.1:1216917-1237493 GCF_000951035.1 Colobus angolensis palliatus | reverse complement strand
GAACCATAATTTTCCCCTAGAAATCCAGATTGGAGGCTTGATAGGAAGAGCTGCCACATATCAAGCTCACCTGAGGACAGACGCTGGTTAAACCAAGTTGAAGTTTTAATTCTTCCCATCTTCAAAGACTGAGCATCTTTGCTCTTTTTGCTCATAAGTGAAACACTCCAGAGTCATTTGCCAGGATCCGCTGCAGATGGGCACCCAGTGCTTTGAGTACAGATTCCTAGGCAAGATCCCTGGTCACAGTATCCAGATTACTATGACTGCAAATCTGGAGAATTAGAGAGAGAACAAGGATTTACCAGAAAACCCTCTGGGAATGTCTCCCCAGGGCATCCGAGAGGGAAGAGCTCCCTTTCTCCTCAGTGCTGCAGGATCCACAGAGGAAGCAGAGCTCTGGCCACCAGGATGGAGCCACATGAGAAGAGAGGACCCGGTGTCCAACACAGGTAGGGAAGTGAGTCCATGGGGCCGGTCCCTGCTCTGGGCTTGGCCCTGACAAAAGAGTACTCTGTGTAGACAGCACGTGAGTCCTCTACAATGTACAGCCAAAGATCCACGGACAGATGCACTGCAGAGGAGGCCAGTAGAGCATGAACACCGCCATGAGGTCACAGCAAGGAGACACAGGTGCCGCTTCACTGGGCCTGGACCTGAGAGACGGGGCAGTGGACAGAACAGAGGGAAGGCAGTGGTGTAAATGAGAGGCTCTGGTCACCTTATCATAAAATACTTTACCTTGGTCTGGACACCGGGGGTCGCTTGAGGACCATTCCGGAGAAGATGAGTTGCTAAGAGTGGAACCAGCCACCTGTCTTGCCTGTTGTCTTCTGCTCAGGGCTCACAACTGTGTTCTCCCCACCCTCTGGGACCACACAGCTCCACCCCTGCCACCCTCTGACATCCTATCCTCAAGCCAAGGAGCCTGACCCAGGGGTCACAAATCTGGGGGATCTGATTTGCATGGACCCCCCAGAGTATGAAGAGAGGGAGAGATTTGGGGGAAGCTCAGCTGCAGCTGTGGGTAGAGAAGACAGGACTCAGGACAATCTCCACCATGGCCTCGTTCCCTCTCGTCCTCACCCTCCTCACTCGCTGTGCAGGTGACAGGATTCGGACCAGGAGAGGGGCCCTGGGAAGCACATGGGGCCCTGCTGTCTCCTCTTTTCTCGTTTCATCTCTTGTCAATCACCATGTCTGTGTCTCTCTCACTTCCAGGGTCTTGGGCCCAGTCTGTGCTGACTCAGCCACCCTCAGCGTCAGGGGCCCCCGGGCAGAGTGTCACCATCTCTTGCTCTGGAAGTAGCTCCAACATCAGAGGTAATGGTGTACACTGGTACCAGCAGCTCTCAGGAACGGCCCCCATACTCCTCATCTATAATAATAATCAGCGACCCTCAGGGGTCCCTGACCGATTCTCTGGCTCCAAGTCTGGCACGTCAGCCTCCCTGGCCATCACTGGTCTCCGGTCCGAGGATGAGGCTGATTATTACTGCGAAGCATGGGATGACAGCCTGAGTGCTTGCACAGTGCTCCAGGCCTGGGGGAAGTGAGACAAGAACCCCCTTCCTCCTCTGCCAGGAGGGTGAGCCCCCGGCAGCTTCTGTTCAGGTCTGGCCTGTGGCTTCTGCTGCTGCAGCTTCTCTCATGGGTCCAGGGGCATCCAGGGCCCTGCCTGAGAGTGGAGGCTCCTCCTCCCCTTCAGTACTCAGAGTCATGAGCAGGGTGTCCAGGAAACAGAACATCGTGTTCCCTGCAACTTGGGACACAGGGTCTCTGCACTGAAGTCCTGGGCTGAGGTGGCAGGTCCAGCTGTGTCATCACAGACCCACCTCTGATGGGAAACCTGTGTCTCCATCATCTTCCTTTTCCCATTTCCAGGAGTTTCCAGAGTGGTGTCTTCCTCCCCATGCTCCTCAGTGTGAATCCCTGTGCTTCCTTTCTCTCTAGCCTATTCTAAGTAAACGTTTCCCATATAGGAATAATGCACATCTAATAAACCACTCATATTTATAATAGGAAATTAGACAAATTTTGACATTTTTCTGGTCCCTTGAAAACACCACCACTCCCAGGAGCTACACAACCTGTGACCAACCCCAGTGGCTCCTCATGACCCTTGACCTCTCCCTCCCTCCCTCCCCCAGTGCCCTCCTGGGCAGCCACAGATCTGCCTCTGTCACTACTGTTTAGTTCCTATTTTCTGGAATGTATCAGTGGTATCAAACATTATCTTCCCACTGGTTGAGGCTTCTTTCACTCTGTACACTTCTTTTGAGATAATACCTGTTGTCGCTAAATTGTACCCATCCCATAGAGGGCTCATTACTATCCTTGAGGGTCCTTAGGCCATTCTTTTCTGATTTTATTTATGTATTTCTTTTAATGTTTGAATTTATTGTTCATCAAAATCAAACTCTACGGGTGATGATCATCTAAGGTGACAGGACAGTCTGTGATGGCTTGTCAGGATTCTTGCTTTTTCATTTCTTCCCTTGGTTCTCTCCATAGTGGAAGAGGTTCTCATCTTTTATTTATTTATTTCTTTACTTCTTTATTTATTTGTGTTTTTAAGGGTTTTAGTGATTTTCCTTTTTAAATTATTTTTAAATTTTGTTGTTTTATTTTAGTAGGTTTTTGGGGAACAAGTGTTGTTTGGTTCCATATATAAGTTCTTTAGTGGTGATTCTTGAGATGTGGTGCACTCATCACGCAAGCAGTGTACACTCTATCCAGTGAGTAGTCTTTTATCCCTCACCTCCCTCCTATCCTTTTCCCTGAGTCCCCAAAGTCCATTGAATCATTGTTATGCCTTTGGATTCTCATAGCTTATCTCCCACTTATGAGTGAGAACACACTATGTTTTGTTTTCCATTCCTGAGTTACTCCACTTAGAATAATAGTCTCCAGTTCCAGGGGTGCCCAAGATGGCCAAATAGGAACAGCTCCAGCCGCCAGCTCCCAGCGTGAGCAACACAGAAGACGGGTGACTTTTGCATTTTCAACTGAGCTTTGAAGAGAGCAGTGGTTCTCCCAGCACAGAGATTGAGATCTGAGAATGGACAGACTGCCTGCTCAAGTGGGTCCCTGACCCCTGAGTAGCTCAACTGGAAGACATTCCCCACTAGGTGAAGACCGACACCTCACACCTCACACGGCTGGGTACACCTCTGAGACAAAGATTCCAGAGCAAGAATAAGACAGCAACACTCGCTGTTCAGCAATAGTCTATCTTCTGCAGCCTCCGCTGCTGATACCCAGGCAAACAGGGTCTGGAGTGGACCTCAAGCAAACTCCTACAGACCTGCAGGTGAGGGTTGTGACTATTAGAAGGAAAACTAACAAACAGAAAGGACACCCACACCAAAACCCCATCAGTACATCACCATCATCAAAGACCAAAAGCAAATAAAACCAGAAAGATGGGGAAAAAGCAGTGCAGAGAAGCTGGAAATTCAAAAAATCAGAGCGCATCTCCCCCTCCAAAGGAATGCAGCTCATCACCAGCAACGGAACAAAGCTGGATGGAGAATGACTTTGACGAGCTGAGAGAAGAAAGCTTCAGTTGATTCAACTTCTCAGAGCTAAAGGAGGAACTACGTAACCAGTGCAAAGAAACTAAAAACCTTGAAAAAAGAATGGATGAATGGATAACTAGAATAATCAATGCAGAGAAGACCATACAAGAACTGACAGAGATGAAAACCATGTTATGAGAACTATGTGACAAATGTACAAGGTTCAGTAACCAACTCAATCAACTAGAAGAAAGAGTATCAGTGATTGAAGATCAAATGAATGAAATGAAGCGAGAAGAGAAGTGTAGAGAAAAAAGAGTAAAAAGAAATGAACAAAGCCTCCAAGAAATATGGGATTATGTGAAAAGACCAAATGTAAAGGACCTCTTCAAGGAGAACTACAAACCACTGCTCAGTGAAATAAAAGAGGACACAAACAAATGGAAGAACATACCATGCTCATGGATAGGAAGAATCAATATTGTGAAAATGGCCATACTGCCCAAGGTAATTTATAGATTCAATGCCATCCCCATTAAGCTATCAATGAATTTCTTCACAGAATTGGAAAAAACTGCTTTAAAGTTCATATGGAACCAAAAAAGGGCCCGCATTGCCAAGACAATCCTAAGCCAAAAGAACGAACTTGGAGGCATCATGCTACCTGACTTCAAACTATACTACAAGGCTACAGTAATGAAAACAGCATGGTACTGGTACTAAAACAGAGATATAGACCAATGGAACAGAACAGAGCCCTCAAAAATAATACCACACATCTACAGCCACCTGATCTTTGACAAACCTGACAGAAAGAAGAAATGGGGAAAGGATTCCCTATTTAATAAATGGTGCTGGGAAAATTGGCTAGCCATAAGTAGAAAGCTGAAACTGGATCCTTTCCTTACTCCTTATATGAAAATTAATTCAAGATGGATTAGAGACTTAAATGTTAGACCTAAAACCATCAAAACCCTAGAAGAAAACCAAGTAATACCATTCAGGACATAGGCATGGGCAAGGACTTCATGTTTAAAACACCAAAAGCAACGGCAACAAAAGCCAAAATTGACAAATGGCAAGTGTATAATGCCTTCTTTTTTACATATGTAAAACCTTTTTTACATATGTAAAAAAATTCTGCCCCATGCTATGCTGATTCAGAAACTTCCTGCGCCCAGTATCTCCTTAGGGCACTGACCTTATATTGGCTGCCAGCAGACTTGTCCTGGAGTTTCTCATTTGTCTAGTCAGTTTCACTTCCTCTGCTCCAGCAGACCTTCTTCACTCATGTCCCTGTAAGTCGCTGTTCAGAAGCCACTTGTGTTGGCTACTACGGGACTGAGCAAAGGAGGATGAACACAGAAACGAAGACAAAGACAAAATGATCTGTTTTAAAGAAGGAGTCAGAGGGCTCCTTGCTTCTAGTGAGCAAAGACCCTGAGCTTCTGCAGTCATTGGTATTTATTAGGTAGAAAGAACAGGGAGGAGGAGGTAACAGTTGGTCAGCTGCTTGATATATCACAGGCTTACATGATTGCTTTCTTTGTACAACAGGCTTCAGATGTACCCACAGATAATCACAAGAAACACTGTGCTTGGGGCGTGACTGCTCTCAGCATTCCTTCTGTTGGCAGAGACAGTTTGTCAGCTTGCCAACAACTTGCATTCCAGAGAACAGTTTGCCGCTTGCTCCAGTGGTATAGTGAGTTGGTCATGACCCTCATTCTTTCGGCCTCCAACAAGTGCCTGATCATCCAGCCATATCATTGGCTATAGCCTATGAATTAGTATATAATCACACATCTGCAGATTTCTCCTTCCATGCAAAGAGCACAACCAGGTGTACTCCTTGAAGTTCTGCCAACTGGGAAGATTTCCCTTCACCACTGTACTTCAGGGATGTCCTGGAAAGGGGCTGCAGTGCTGTGGCTGTCCACTTTCGGGTGGTGCCTGCATATCGTGCAGATACGTTTGTGAACCAGGTCCTAGTCTTCTCTTTCTCTGTCAGCTGGTCATAGTGAACTCCCTCTGAGATCTCCAGTGCAGGCTGGGGGATAGAAGGCAGGGTGGCAGGAGTGGAGGCCACAGACATTTGTGCCATTTCCCCATTTAACTTACTTGTGCCTTCAGGACCTGCTCGAGCCCGATCATATATATACCACTTCCATTTAATGAGGGAATGCTGCTGTGCTTGATCCACTTTATGGCTAAATGGGTTAGAAAGCATCCAGTTCATGACAGGCAGTTCAGGTCACATGGTGACTTTAAGACGCATGGTCAAATGTTCAGTTTCCACCAAAGCCCAGTAATAGGCCAAGAGCTGTCTCTCAAAAGGAGAGTAGTTATCTGCAGAAGATGGCAGGGCATTGATCCAAAATCCTAGAGGCCTCCACTGTGATTCACTTATGGCAGCCTGACCAAGTCTCCAAGTAGCTTTGCTATCTGCCGCTGACACCTCGAATACCATTGAATCTGTTGGGTCCAATGTCCTGGACCTGTTGCGGAGCCTTCTCCTGTTCTGAATCCCATTCAAAACTGGCAGCCTTTTGGCTCACTTAATAAATGGACTGGAGTAACACACCCAAATGACAAATGTGTTGCCTCCAAAATCCAAATAGGCCCACTAGGCATTGTGCCTTTCTTGGTTGTAGAAGGGGCTAAATGCTGTGACTTATCCTTCACCTTAGAAGGAATGTCTCAACAGGTCCCACACCACTGGACACCTAGAAATTTTACCGAGGTAGAAGGTCCTTGAATTTTAGTCAGATGTACCGCCCATCCTCTTGCATGCAAATGTCTCACCAATAAGTCCACTGTGTTTGCTACTTCTTGCTCATTGGATGCAACCAGCACAATGTCATCAATTTAATGGGCCAGTGTTATAGCTTGCAAAAGAGACAAGCAATCAAAATCTCTTTGAATAAGATTTTGACACACAGCTGGAGAGCTCATCTACCCCTGAGGTAGGACAGTAAAGGTATATTGCTGGCCTTGCCTGCTGAATGCAAATTGCTTCTGGTGGACCATATGGACCGGAATGGAGAAAAAGGCATTTTCCAAGTCAATGGCTGCATATGAGGTACCAGGAGGTGCATTAAATTGCTGAAACAAGGAAACCACATGTGGTACAGCAGCTGCAATTGGAGACACCACTTGGTTAAGCTTCCAATAATCCACTATAATTCTCCAAGATCCATCTGTCTTCTGCACAGGTCAATTGGGAGAGTTGAAAGGGGATGTTGCGGGAAACACCACCCCTGCATTTTTCAAGTCCTTGATGGTATCACTAATCTCTGCAATCTCTCCAGGGATGCAATATTGTGGTTGTTTTTTTTCTTTCTTTCTTTTATGGAGTTTCACTCTTGTTGTCCAGGCTAAAGTACAACGGCAGAATCATGGCTCACTACAACCTCCATCCCTGGTTTCAAGCAATTCTCCTGCCTCAGCCTCCCGAGTGACTGGGAATACAGGTGTGCACCATCACACCCTGCTAATTTTTTGTATTTAGTATAGACGGGGTTTCACCATGTTGGTCAGGCTGATCTCAAACTCCTGACCTCAGGTGAGGTGATCCACCCTAAGATCCAGCTTATGTGGATCTTTTCTCTTCTTTTCTTGGTTAATCTCACTAATGGTTTATTAATTTTATTTCTCTTTCCTAAGAATTGGTTTTTGTTTCATTTATCTTTTGTATCATTTTTGTTTCAATTTTATTTAGCTCTGGTCTGATATTGTTATTTCCTTTCTTCTGCTGGGTTTGGGTTTGCATTGTTCTTGATTCTCCATTTCCATGAGGTGTAGCCTTAGATTGTCTATTTGTGCTCTTTCAGACTTTGTGATGTACGTATTTAAAGCTAAACATTCCTCATAGCACTGCTTTTACTGTATCCCAGAGGTTTTGATAGGTCATATCTAGATTTAGTACAACTGCAACCTTACTACTGGCCAACAGCTTTTGAATTCCTAAGAGTGTGACCTCATTTAATCCTGACAAGAGCTTTATAATTGCTTTTCATTCAGCAGGCCATGATTAGAGAGGGAGTGCTTGTGGTCTGGATGTAGGGTTCTCCAGTTTATCAAATAATAACACTGAAGGTCAGTTAAGTTTGAATTCAGTAAAATAATGACAAAGAATTAGTATGTATAACTCTCACACAATGTTGTTCATTTGAGATACAAACTTACCTGTGTACCCTGTAATTCATCTGCCAACTGCACACAGGGTTCAAAAGCTGGAAGAGGCAGAGTTAGAGCCGGTCTCCTCTTCCTGATGCCAGATCTATGAGCTGAACCTCGAAGACAGGGCTTCTCTAACACAGCTGCCTTCAAGTGAGCACCTCAGTTAGCACTAAATACATGGTATATGATGCCCAATCAATAATGCCTTCTCACTTTTCTAATTCTTCTTTCTATTATTCTTCAAATATGCAGACTCAGGACTTCCCCGAACATTGTGGCAGCCAGGATTCTGAATGAGGGTCCTCATATGTCTTTCAAAACAAGATGCAAGAGTGCTCCTTGGGTTTCAGATGAAAGGAAATGGTGTGTAATGGTTTCTTCATTCAAATCAACCTCCTCTTCTTATCTCCCAGCTCCTTCATAGAACCACTGTCCAGACAGTCACCGGAATACATTTCCCAGGTGGGGTGGAGAAGGTCAGGTTGGCTGAATCTGGTTCCAGATGAGGACACAGCTGCTGAGCCCAGTGAGCAGTGAGCAGATGATACAGGGTCACAGCAGGATGGCTTCACATGTCCTTATCCATAGACTTCACAAGGAAAAGCCTACAGTACCCAGTGCTGCCCCAGCCCCAGACCTACTGGGGACTGCAGTTTCTCCCTGCCTTTGTCTATTTTCTCCTTCACCAAAGATATGACTGTGAGGGCCCTTGTTAAGCTGCATTTGTGCTGATTGCTCTGCACAGAATTACTGTGCCATGACATACCTGTCTGGTCCATGCTGCTATTTTCACTTAAGTCTTGAAATCTTGGTCTCACTGAAGGAGATTCTCTGATAGACATCACTGCAGGGAGCCCAGTTTGCTGAAGAAGAAGACACCAGAAAACAGACTTGGGCCCAGAGATGCCTGCATCTTCCACACTCACGAGTATAGCCCCTCTTCAGTCTGCCAGGTCCTGTCCTGAATACTCTGAGCTCTCAGAGTAGATCTCCTCCTGCTCTCAGCCCACCTCCCTTCAGAATCAAAAAACTCTGGAACTAGGTGTCTCACTGCAGAGAGGGAGAGCCAGGTTGAGTTCTTCTGTCTCTTACATGTTACTTGTGCACTTCTGGCTTAAGCCCCTTGGACAAAGGACTGTCCTGCAAGTGTCCTCCAAAGGATCTCACTCACTCCCATATGAGTGACATGAGCTGGGATGTTGTGGTAGAGCATACTCTGGCTGATGTCTTGTATCTCCTGCAGACAGAAGTGGATGGGAGGCACAGTCCTCCATGGGAACCCTAAACAGGTATCTCTTTCATTTCAAATATGGACGTTCTGGAGAATAATACTGAATGGCTTTTGTTGTCATCTTTGAACGGTCTCAAATGATTTCTCAAAGATTCTACAGAACATAGCTGATTCATTTGGCAAGTTAAAAGGCTGAATAAGACTGTGAGAGACTCCCTGCTCATCATCATTCTTCTTCCACTTCCAGTGCCTGCTCTTATTTTCTGTGTCATAAGCTGAAAGCTACTGATCCCAGGATCTTGTAATCCCTCTGTGAAACTGGTGGCATGCTGCACACTTTGCCAGTTGGGACTTTTTATCTTACTGTACTTTCTAAGGAGTGAATAATCCTGTCCAAATAACTAACATATTTAAAGACATTTCCTTCTGTGGGTGCTGATTTCATGCTCTCTGTTTTCCAAGGAAGTGGTGAGCCCGTTTCTGAGAACACCTGGAATCGATGGCTGTCCCTTCCAAAGCAATCTAAAAGTGATTTCTTTTGGTGTGTGTTTGGTTTTGTTATTGATTTGAAAACGTACTTTTGAACACTGAGATCTCTGAAACTACTAGAGCTCTGCAAGTGTAACTGTGAAAAAAGCTTCCCTGCAGCTTTTACAAAATGAGAAACTCTTTCCAAATAAAACTTGTATTGAAGTTAAAAAAAAAAAAAAAAGGATAATGTGAGATTGAAACCTGGGAGGTCTGGGGCTTCCCAAGAGCACTCTCAACTCTGAAGCTAATTTTCAGGTCAGGGCTCCCCAACAATCCTTCACTTCCTATGATTCCCCGGAAGGACTCACATAACTCACGGAAAACTGTGACATTCATTAATACAATTTTTCTACAGCAAAATAATACAGATTAAAAGAACTCAGGGGAAAAGGCACATGGGCAGATTTCAGGAGAATTCCAAGCACAAGCATCCAGCTTTCCTCTCCCAGTGGAGTAATAGATGATGCTGCATTCTGCTGGCAACAGTGTGTGATTCTATGTAGGAAGTATTGCCAACCAGCAAAGCTCACCCAGGCTTGGTGTCCAGATGATTTTGAGTGTTGGGGTGGGTGAGAGTGGGATCGTTATGCAGACCCTGTTGATCATCCTCATGGCTCATTTGAGTTTCCACTCAATTGGAATTGACAATAAAACTTCAAAATTCAGCCTTTATCATTAGAAAAAAGTTTCTCTAAAGTAAATTATTTTAAAAATTCTCACTTAAATGAGCTGTTTATCCAATATAAGGCTCAACACAAATAGTTACATAAAGCCAGTAGGTGATTAAAATAATTAATTTACTCATTCAAATAAAAATGAAAACCATGTAATGATAAAATCCAATTATAGTCACAGGGGCAGGATTTCAGCAACAGCAAGAAAAGGTAGTACAAATAGGAATGAGCAAAGAATACACAAGTAATGGGTGTGAATTGGCCTGGAAAACATTGTGGCAATGTCCATAGGTAGATCAATAGTTATTTGTTATACAAGGAAAAGACAACGCATACTCAGTCCAGGAAACCCACCAGGGGGTGGTCGGGGTCTCTTGGATTGTAAGAGGCTCAAGAGGGTCAAACTGAATGAACCCTGAGCAGTTGCTCACTGACTCATGCAAATGTTAAAGCAGCTGCTTCCTCATACAGGGCAAATCCACAGCACACAGCCACCCTGGGCTGGCCCCTCACAGTGTAGCTGCTCTAAGGGCTGTGGACCTAGGTGGTGGTAAAGGCAGTAAAGATTTGCATACAGCAGCACACAACACACCCCCTCCCTGCACAGAGCTCAATAGGAGATAAAGAGCCATCAGAATCCAGCCCCAGCTCTGGAGCCAGGGGTCTCTTCCATTATCAGCACCATGGCCTGGACTCTGCTCCTCCTCCATTTCCTCCTCACTTGCTGCCCAGGTTAAGAGAGATTTCAAATACCAGCCTTTGGAGGGATCCTTGTGTCTCCCCTTCTAATTTCTAACATGTGTCTGTTTTTTTGTTTCAGGGTCCAATTCTCAGGCTGTGGTGACTCAGGAGCCCTCACTGACTGTGTCCCCAGGAGGGATAGTCACTCTCACCTGTGCTTCCAGCACTGGAGCAGTCACCAGTGGTCACTATCCACACTGGTGCCAGCAGAAGCCTGGCCAAGCCCCCAGGACACTGATTTATAATACAAACTTCAAACACTCCTGGACCCCTGCCCGGTTCTCAGGCTCCATCCTTGGGGGCAAAGCTGCCCTGACACTGTCAGGTGCGCAGCCTGAGGACGAGGCTGAGTATTACTGCTCACTGTACTATAGTGATGCTCAGCACAGTGATAGACTCATAAGAGGAACCAAGACATAAATCTCCCTAGGCCCTTGTGATGTGGAGATCACATGATCAGATACTCCAGCTCCCAAGACAGCCTACATGGGGAGCAGCCATAGAAAGGGGAAGGAAGGGGTCTGAATTGATTTCTATCTCCGCTTGTGCCCTGAAGTGAAGGAAATGTAAGAGCGATTTGCTGTAATTGAATCAGAACAAGAAAAAGTTAATTGTTTTATATTAAAAAAAAAAAACAGAAACAGCAGGTTCAGATCTAAAGGCTGAGTCTAAATACAAATCCTTCAGAAAGAAGCTTCTTCAAACAATGGGCTTTCTGAGCTAAGAGCAAAGAGAATAAACTCTCTATGTATATATTATTGAAGTTTATTTTATTACGTTACTTTCAAAGTAATACATGACTATTATGTAAAATCAAAAAGTATTAAAAATCACCAAGTTCTCTGCTAAGCTACCTTATTGCAAGCAATCAGAACAAGGACTTTTCTTCATTTGGATGCATTTTTTTATTTCTGTTTTTATTATTTGCACAATTGTGATTAAACCCTGTGTTCATTCCTCTGGTTTGATGCACCTTGACGCCCTAGTCATTTAAAGTTAATGTAAGTCGTGTTCCATTTGTTTGAAAGGATAAAATATTGTCATAGTTGATCGTTGTATTTTGAATTGAGTACCAGTGAAGTATTGTAGCTTTTAAGTCATTCCATTTGTTTGCTAGTCAGACAATGACATTATATGATGTTATTATGAAAACACTCCAGGTCATTTCTGTGGATTTTGTGAGGTCAGAGAAAATGCCTGTGCTTTTCAATGGAAAGCCTTGAGTACATTATTCCTGATTTCCCAATGCACAAAATAGAGAAACAAAACTTTCCTGTTCATGTTAGTTGGAGCATAAGAGATTCAGGTATGAGGAACAATTTATATCCCAAACTACATACAATGTCTTCATGCATGTGTTAGAAGTGCAGTTCTCAAACTCTCTGATACCCTTAGTTCTGAAGAAGCTCAAAGTTGGCTAATTCTCTTATATTTATATATATATTTTTTACCACAGCTAGCACTTTATCCTGATTCCTGGGGTTTTCTGCATTTCCAGTGAAACCAGTGAACCACACAAATAGGCTGATTCTTCCCAAGCTCCAGCACTCTCCCTCATGTGCTGATCGAGTGAGGAATCAAATAGAAAGAGAGACCCATGGATTTCTGGCAGACTGGGAAGTGAGTTTGTGGCTAACCTCAGCTTGGAAACCAGACACTGGTCTCCTTGTTTCCCTTTACTGTTCATTGGGTTCAGCAGTCGTGTTCTTCCAGGTTTCCTGGACAGCGATGGGCCACACTTTCCCAACTTCCAACCACCCGTTCCTCAAAAATAATAACGAGACTCAGCATCTTATGTGAGGGGCACAGTCAGGGGCCAGGAGACATTCGCATTAAGTCTCCTCCTCCAAGAGAGGCCAGGGAAGAGGCATTGTTCCCCCTAATCTGTGTGGCTCAGGAAGCAGAGCTCTAGAGACATCTCCACCGTGGCCTGCACCCCCTCCTCCTCACCCTCCTCAGTCGCTGCACAGGTGGCTGGAGACAGGGAGTCAGCGACTGGCACTGGGAGGACCAGGGCTCTGCTTTGCTCCCCTGACTCACTGAGGCGCCTCCCTCACCCTGTGTCTCTCTCCTGACTCCCACAGTACTGGGTAATCAGGGCTCATTTGGTAGCCTGCACTGTCTGTCTGTGGCTAAACCAGTCACCATCTCCTGCACTGCAAGCAGCACCAATAAGGTTCTTGGAATTGTGACCTGGTACCAACAATGACCAGGAAGTGCCTCCAAACTGCTGATTCATAGAAGTAAATATCTGCCTTCAGGGATGCAGGACAGATGATCAGGCCACCAGTCTTGCAAGGAGCCCTTCCTAAGCAGCTCTGGGCTTCAGTCTGAGGACAAGGCTGATCACTCCTGTTGGCTTCAGACAGCCCCCAGAGGTCCAAACAGTACTGCAGTCTGTGGAAGTGAGATGGGAACACACCAGGTCTCCTAGGAGCATGACCTTCCAACAGAATCTCCCACAACCAAGTCAGCTGGTCTATTTACCATTTGTGTGGATGTTTCTTGGTGCTACCGCTAACCAAGGCACAACACTCAGTTCAGGGACAGTGACCTAGAGAATACAGCTTTGTTCTCTCAGAGCCAGCCATCAGAGGAAGCCCTTAGCAACAGCATTGTCAGACTGCCTCAAAAAAAGCAGATAGTCTTTGATTCCAGGAACAACGTGCCCTGGGGACAGACTCAAAATGAGTCAGGTTAAGCAGGGACAGAATCCAGCTGGGTCTGCCTGAGGCATGTGCACTAATGCAAAGGTGTGTTCATCCTTATTGTCTACTAAACATCTACTATGTGCCAGGATCAGGAGAGGGCTCAGGATGCACAGTTTACAAGACAGACAGAGTTCCTGTCTTTACAGGGATAATGCCTCACAGAAGAGTGAGCACCAACAAAAATAGGAATACGGGATATTGTGAGATATACAAGAGGTGACATGAGCTAGAAGATGGTGAGCAACAGAAAACCATTAGGAGGTTGTGAGGAAGGAAGACACAGACTCTGGTTTGAAATTCAGGAGGAAAAGTTTAGTTTATCTAAGGAAGATGAAAAAGGAGGGGACAGAGTGAAGGCAGATGGTCCAGTTAGAAAATGGTGGCTTTGTACACGTGACCAATGAGGCCTCTGGAAAGTAATGTGGCAGCTGAGCAGGGACGAATGTGTGTGACCCACACCATGGTGAGAAGGACTAGAGGAAAGAGGTGAATGGTTGAGGCCCTGAGTGTGTCCTTGTGATGGGAACCTGAAAACAGCCTGTAGCTGTGATCCAGTGTGTCACGCTCCTCTTCTCTCTGGAAAGCTCACAGGACTCAGGACTCACTGCTGCCCTTCCCTCCTATTCAATAAGATTAATGTGAACCATCACTTCTCACACGTGAAAAGAGACCTGGTTAATTTCTTCATACATATGTGTGTGTGTGTGTGTGTGTGTGTGTGTGTGTAAATATATATATATATATTTGCTGTTTTTATTTATATTATTCTTAATTTTTTTATTATACTTTCAGTGCTAGGGTACATGTGCACAACGTGCAGGTTGGTTACATATCTATACATGTGCCATGCTGGTGTGCTGCATTTAACTCAGCGGCTACTTTGCATGCAATCAAACCATCTCTCTAGTTACTTTCTATGAAGCAAAAGCCCCAGGGGTCAGGACAGAGCATTGTAGAGCACATGGGATGATGCCCTTCACACTCAAGGAGCTGCTGTTAAAGCTCACGATGAAACCTCCCAGAGCTCTGTCAGAAACCATGAGAGCCGAGGTGTCAGTGCTGAAGTAGCTGATTTGGGAGTACACCGATTTGCAGTCTGTGCAGGTGCAGGAGACTGAGGACTGAGGCCCAGCACAGGCAAAAGGCTCCCAAGCTGTCATTATGGGGCAGGGTGCTTGTGGCTTCCTCAGTGATAGGTGGGGGTAAAGGTCAATTAAAAAGCTGGAGAGCAGTGGAAAGGCAGGATTCTGTGTCTGGGCAAGAAAAGGAGGTCCAACCCCTGCCCAGGCATCCTTATTCACCCTTCTCTTTACCTTCCTTGCTCCCTGCCACTTTCCCAGGGCAGGCTTCCAGGGTTGTGGTGTCTCTGCTGCTCTTTCTCCATCACAAAGGGAGCAGTAGGGAGGTTATGCGATGACAAAGCTATCTCCTCACACTCAGTTGTCTAGTTACCCTGGGAAATTCCTCTGGAGGATGAGAATATTCTGTTTTACCTCTGACCTACAGTAAGATCTCAGCCATTAGTGAGGCCAAGGAGAATGACCGTATTCTGTTTACACAGAATTATTTATAACACACATAGTCGAATAACACCATCAAGTTCTGAACAAGTCAATCCATTCTTCAGAATTATAGAAATGCACGTCTCTCAGCTGTCAGCAATGGGCTTCAAATACTCAGGGTGAGTAACTTGTCAGGATGGGATCAGCCACATGAAGATGTTTCTTTAGAGTTAGTGACTCTATTCACTGTGTTTCCCCTGCTGAGATCCAACTTTCATGAGATTCTCCATTGTAGTTTTTGCTGTTTTCTGTCTTGTCATTGCTGTAGCTACAGAGTTCAAAACACTGCCTAGCACTAAGGACAGACTCAATACATGTTTAATAAACATGTAATACAATGTAGTGTATTCACCTACATTGGAATTCCAAAAAGAAGTACTGATCTGAAGTCAAGATAGTAATTTTTTAAAAACTCTGGATATTTTGTTTGAGATTCCAAGTTCATTTAATAGAAGATATTAAGCGAGAACATTTTCCTTTGGATTTGGTTAGCAGGAGAAGAATATGGATATGAAAATACAAATGTATCACATGTACCTCCCCATGGCCCAGAGACTTGAGAGCGCAGCTGGTCTCTGCAGCTGCCAATCATGGCCTCTGTTCACTCATTTATGGTCTCAGTCCCATGGATCCACATATGCTGGATCCCATGGGTTCATGTGGAGAAAGTGGAGAGGGTGTGATGGGTTTTCCCAGTCCTGCTTAAAAAACCACAGGAAGCAAGTAGATCATAAAGCAAATTCTGGGGACAGAAAACCCTCCAGAGCAAATAAACTGCAGAATATGGGTGAGTTGGAAAAATGTCTGGTAATATTCATATAACTAAGAAACTTTGCATTAGATATCCTTCAACAAAATATTCCTCACGGAGCTTGCAATCAGCCATATGATCAATGCAATTCAAACAATAGACTCATCAACCTTAAGCCCCATAGTAGACTTTGATGAGGAAATTCTTGAAGGAAGAATGATGGGTTTATGAGCTCTGTGTCCACAGAAGAGATATTTCTGCACTAGGACAACTGGGTAAAGCCAATAAATAATTAGGAATGTAGGTGCCCATCTGGACTTTATTCTAATCCCATATGCAATGCTGTGAGTCCTGCATCTGCAAGTCGTAGCATTCGTTGTACTTCCTTCAGTTTCCCAATTACTACAATAAATTAACTTCAGACATGGATGATTAAAAAGCAATTCAATTAATGTGAGAGTCCTTGTAATCTGTTGATTTAATGCACAAGAATTATGGAACACTTCAAATGTATATATTTGTTAATTTATGTACCAATGATATGATACCTCTTCGTTGATCTGTTGTAAAAGTCATCTAGCGAGGGAGAAAGTTGATGGGTAACAGGTGTTGAAAAGTTAAACAACATGAACCACATTGATGATGGTCAAAGCTGGCTGAGGGGTACAACCAATTCACTAGAAAACTATCTGTACATTTGTAGGAATCAAAAGTTCCCATGCTAACCAGTGTTGAAAATATCCTTGTTTGTGATGAGATGTTTATGTTCTTCTTTTAACAGGTGTACAGTGTGGACACAATGTAAGCTTACACTGTGACTTCAAGTAGAAGCCCATCCTCTCCCAACAGGGAGAGGAGAAGCTGGTGTGGAGAACATGGAAAAGACAGGAGCTCAGGGTTTCCCAGGAAAGAGAGACGAGTGAGTCTGGAGCCCTAAAAGTAAGAGGAGGGGCTGTGAGTTGGGCTGCGGGGGTCTGCAGGCGCCACAGTGTGAAGGGCATGCTGTGGAGGCCTCAGGGCTCAGGTTTCATAAAAATGAGGAGTTACTGAACGGACTTAAGCCAGGGAGTGCTCTCTCTGCCTCATCTGAATGAGAGGGATCTCTCCAAATGCCTTGAGGAGGAGCACCTGAGAAAAGTGAGTGATACTGATTCTACATTATTCACTAAAGCACCTTGTGAGTCTGGAAATCCAGGGGCCATTTGCACAGTTAGCACAAGAGTAGACATGGCTACATTGAGAAGTGATGGTCTCTGCCCTTGTCTTCTCACTTGCAAGACAACTTTAAGGGAAAAATACATACTGATCTTTCTAATAAACTGAAAGCATCCAGTCAAAAAATACATGTTTCAATATCACAATACAAACAAATTGTATAACATCTAGGACAAATTCTTGACCAAAAAATATGACACAACTGTGTAGACAATGACAAGTTTTACTTAGGAAACTAATGGCTAACTTCATAAAATAGAGAAATACGTCACACTGCTCACTGGTAAAGGTAAGTCTACCAAATCTATTAATTTTCCTACATTACTAAATTAAGTCAAATCTCTATAAAACATACAAAATGATTGTATGTATAACTTTTGCTGAATTGCTGCCTTTGAAATCTGATGGATCATTTATTTTTCCTGGAAAATTCTCATTTTCACCATCCTTTTAAAGAGCGCCTAGCTTTTCGTCAACCCAGCTCCCCAGCTGACCCCTTTTCCATGATGCCCACCCTGATGGCACATGGGCAATTAGATTTTTCTAGAATGCCATGTAAGCAATTAGATTTGCCCACATGGGCAATTAGATTTTTCTAGAATGCCACCTGCAATAGTTATATATGTACATGTGTGCACATCCCACAGACCTAGACTACTTCTGGGAGTGAGAATTCACAGTAACAATGCACAGCATAAGAGAAGCAGTGTCTAGGAATCAGACCATGGACATGTGAATACAGACAGCGGCTAGAGAGCTGCAGAGACCAGCTGGGTTCTGAAGTCTCTGCATCATGGGAAAGTGTGTGTTCCGGGACCAGCATCGGATGAAGACTATTCACTCAAAGAAATCCAGGCCTCGGGGCTGGGCCTTGTGCTCACTGATGAGGACTTGGTAGCTGTGTGCCCTCTGGCCTGGCAGAGATCCCTGAGCAGGGACCTGTGTATGGTCACAACAGGTGCTTCCTCCCAGGGCCTTGCAAGAAGAAAAGCAAATCTTCCTCCTGCCCAGTCTGCAGAGTGAGCTGAGCTGCATCCCCAGGGCTCAGGGAGGGGCTGGGCAGTCCCTGGGTGGAAACACATTTGCATGAGCAGCCCCTCCTCTGCAGAGGGTGGGAAGAAAAGGAGGCCTGGGGCAGCCCAGCCCCACTGCAGGGAAAGAGGCTGTGTCCACCATGGCCTGGACTCCTCTCCTCCTCCTGTTCCTATCTCACTGCACAGGTAGGAACAGGCCTCAGAGATCAGGGTCAGCCACCCAGCCTGATTCTGACTCTTCTGTCAAAGATCCCTAAAACCTGTTACTCTGGTTTCTGCCTTAAAACCTATAAATGCCTGTATTTCCAGGTTCCCTCTCACAGCCTGTGCTGACTCAGCCAGCCTCCCTCTCAGCATCTCCTGGAGCATCAGTCAGACTCACCTGCACCTTGCGCAGTGGTATCAGTGTTGGTGGCTACAATATACACTGGTACCAGCAGAAGCCAGGGAGTCCTCCCCGGTATCTACTGTACTACTACTCAGACTCAAATAAGGGCCAGGGCTCTGGAGTCCCCAGCCGCTTCTCTGGATCCAAAGATGCTTCGGCCAATGCAGGGATTTTACTCATCTCTGGGCTCCAGTCTGAGGATGAGGCTGACTATTACTGTACGACTTGGCACAACAATGCTTCTCACAGTGACACACACACATGGGGAAGTGGGACAAAAACCTCACCCTGATCTGGGTCTTGTTCTGTAATAGTTTTAAATTTTTAAAATAACCGGCATAGGCACAAACTACATTTGGAAGTACTTTCTAGTTGTAAAAGGCTCTTCTCTTAATTTCCCATCCATCCTTCTGAAGTCTCAGTAAAACAAAACAAAACCAAAACACCCGATGACCCTGAAGTGTTGGCTGCTTGTTCATATGTGCTAACACCAGTGCCTGTGGAGCTGGACTTTTTTCTTGAAAGAAGCAAAATGAGGCTTTCCTAGCTCACATCATGGTCAGAGCCTGGGGACATGGTAGCAGGTGAACAGTCCCCTGCAGCATGGACTCTGCTCTTCCAGCGTACAAGCAGAAACTTCCCCTTCCATCCCCAGTGGTCTGTTCTCAGGGATATCTGAGGTTTACTGTGTCCCAGGAACAAGGTACTCAAATACGAAATGCTGCCTGAGGGCACAGGTCAGGGAGGCATTCCAGATACAGTGCTGACCTGGCTCAGTCCTGGGTACCTGCATTTCAGTGGAAATGTCAGGAGATGGGGTTAGGTCTGAGGGTAACTACAGACCTGGGGCCAGTAAAGTTCTGTGTAGGACATGAGAGAGTCAAGGGGAGGCTGCACCATGGCTGAGACAAGGCTGAGGCTGCTCCTTGGCCACAGGGAAAGTAAGTCCCAGGGATGTGACTTTCCTGAAGCTCATCCCACTCAGGACCACGGCGACTGCGGAGGGTGGGTTTCCTGTTCCCTTAGGGCCTGACTGTGTTCTCTTCTCCTCTCTTACACCATTGGAGCTTCTCACTGAGTGAGGGTCTAGTGGTGAGTCTGTGGAATATCCCGGTACAGAAATTGCCCGATATTTGCTTCAAGTGACTCCTCCCTGGAAAACTCTTGAGAAAGCCCCCATCTCAATGACACCTTTTACTGCATGGGGAGCAGCAGAAACACTGGGCATTCCTTCCCAGAAAGAGCACCTACGTTTGTGACCTAGGACAGCAGTGATGGTCCCTCAGGGATCTCAGCCTGATCCTCCGGCTCTGGGTTTATTCCCACAGCCTCCTGGACAACCCCTGGGCTCCAGCCTGAGGACAGGCTGTTTGTCACTGTCACACAGCTGCATCCTGACTCCATGTTACCAAGGGTTCTTGTTCCATGGGGAAATGAGAGATCTGCCCCACTCATCCTCTCTGCCCATCCCTCCTTTATCCCTGCCTGTGACCAACAACAGTTCATGCCAAAGCTTCTGCTGTCACTTATGTTACTGAAAGCAGAGCAAGAGATCAGTGACAATAACACCTTTTTTTATTGGTCTCCCAGTGTAAACAGAATCAACTTGTTTCTAGAAGCAAAAGGAGCTGCCCACACATGGTGGGTGTGGATGAGGTGGGGATGACAAGAAAGAATCCAGCCTGTGTAACCCAGAAGTCCAGGGGCATTCAGCCTGGTACCAAAGGTTTCTGCCCCTTTTGGTGCAGGTATGCTGGCCATTTCCTGAGCTCTGAAACTGTGGGAAAGATGACAAGAAAGGAGAATGCAGCCTGTGTGACTCAGAGACCCAAATGTGAGAGAGGAAGTCTGATTCTTAAGAAAACATGGGCTCAGCATTCTGAAAGATCTAGATATGACTTGGCCTAGAGCTGGTGTAGAAGAGAAGCAAGAGAAGTGCTCAGCCTTAGATGACCCAGGCACAGCGGTCCTGTCAAAGGGTTGAGTTCTCTGCAACATGGATATCCTACAGAGACATCCTTGGGGAGGCTGTGAT
>NW_012117544.1:1213823-1216867 GCF_000951035.1 Colobus angolensis palliatus | reverse complement strand
GCATTCAGCCTGGTACCAAAGGTTTCTGCCCCTTTTGGTGCAGGTATGCTGGCCATTTCCTGAGCTCTGAAACTGTGGGAAAGATGACAAGAAAGGAGAATGCAGCCTGTGTGACTCAGAGACCCAAATGTGAGAGAGGAAGTCTGATTCTTAAGAAAACATGGGCTCAGCATTCTGAAAGATCTAGATATGACTTGGCCTAGAGCTGGTGTAGAAGAGAAGCAAGAGAAGTGCTCAGCCTTAGATGACCCAGGCACAGCGGTCCTGTCAAAGGGTTGAGCTCTCTGCAACATGGATATCCTACAGAGACATCCTTGGGGAGGCTGTGATCCCAGAATGATGCAAAAATGCTAATGGAAGTGAGCGGAGGATGGTTTATGGGGGAAGGAGGAGATGGGTGTGGGGTCAGATGGGGTAAAGAGGGTGCAGCCTGAAGAGCGGACTGTCCATTGTGACTCATAGGAGGTGGAGGCCTGGGGCCTAGAGCAGTGACAAAAGGAGGACCTGGAAGGACCTGCACCCTATAGACACAGAGGGACTGGGGTTTTGGTCTGTCTGTGAGGGTCCCTGTGGAGGATCACATAAAAAATCCATAGTCAGTGTCCTCTGTCCTGGCTTCACAGTCCAGCTGTTGCCCCTTCCTCCCGGAGCCTCTGGGTGTCCAGGTTCCTTAGCTGTGGACCTGTTCTTCTCTCTGTCTTCAGCCTGAGAGCTGATGGGGCACCCACCAGGAAGCATATCCATGAGCAGGGAGGGGGCCATGGGCAGCCTTGTCCTGTATGTGAGACACTGCTCAGCCTCAGCGACCCCCTGTTCATTAAAGGGGGAGGAAAGGAAAACAAAATTCCCTGTGAACATCTATGCATCACCAAAGAAACAGCAATGAGAAGGAAAGAGCAAGTGAAGCCCAGATCTAATAGCTCGTCTCTAATTGGAAATAAATAAAACTTAATATGCCTGATGTGTTATGTAAGCACAATAAACATATTTTAAATACTATAAAAACTATGTAAAGGAACATGGCTATCACAAAAAGGAATATTTAAAATAATGACAGCCTTGAAATGCGATCCCAATATATAGCATACATTTTACTTCAGTTACATATATGGATTGGTTTTATTCAAATGTCTATAATAAATCTCACTATTTGGTTGTTTACATGGAGCATTTAAAATCTGATTGTGGCCGGGCATGGTGGCTCACGCCTGTAATCCCAGCATTTTGGGAGGCAGAGGGGGCCAATCACAAGGTCAGGAATTCGAGACCAGCCTGGCCAACATGGTGAAACCCCGTCTCTACTAAAAAAATACAAAAATTAGCCGGGCATGGTGGCATGCGCCAGTAATTCCAGCTATTTGGGAGGCTGAGACAGGAGAATTGCTTGAACCTGGGAAGCGGCGGTTGTATTGAGACAAGATTGCACCACTGCACTCCAGCCTGAGCAACAGACCAAGACTCTGTCTCAGAAACAAAACAAAACAAAACAAAACAAAACAAAAACAAAAACCTCATTGTACTGCAACTGCCAGGTGATACATTCAGCGGTATAAATATCAATATCACCATCCAGCTGTTTTCCTCCATCCCCATAAAATTCCCCCAACAAATACTTATTAAGAGTCCAGGGTGTATCATGCCAGAACTCATGCAGTCATAGACATAATCTATTTCATTTTTCATTTCAAACAACAGAATTACGTTTTTTCTTAACCTTATTGTTTTTAGTTTATTAGATTCTAGATGTCATTACAGATCAAAGATGAATAATTTCTATCATCGTCAAGCCACCCCCACCACACTCACTACTGAATTTGAACCATAACTTTTCCCTGCAAATCCTAGTTGGGGGCTCGATGACAAGAGCTATCACATGTCAGGTTCACCTGATGACAGACTCTGGTTGTCAAACCGAGTTAAAATTTTAATTCTTCCCATCTTCAAAGACTGAACATCTTTGCTCTTTTTGCTTATAAGTGAGAACCCCCAAAGACATCTGCCAAGGTCCCCCAAGGACTGGCATTCAGTGCTTAGAGGATAGACTCCTAGTCAAGATCCCTGGTCACAGTATCCAGATGACTGTGACTGCAAATCTGGGGAAGCAGAGGGAGAACAAATATTTACCAGAAAATCCCTCTGAGAATCCCTCCCCAGGGCATCCAAAGGAAAGAGCTCCCTTTCTCCTCAGCGCTGCAGGAACCACAGAGGAAGGAGAGCTCTGGCCACCAGGACGGAGCCACATGAGAGGAGAGGACCTGGTGTCCAACACAGGAGGGGAAGTGAGTCCATGGGGCCGGTCCCCGCTGTGGACTTGATTCTGAAAGAAAAGGACTTTGTGTAGCCATCACCTGAGTCCTCTGCAATGTACAACCGAGGAACCATGCACAGATCCACTCCTGAGGAGTCCGGTAGAGTGTGAAGACTGCCCTGAGATCAAAGGAGGGTGACACAGGTTCCACCTTCCCGGGCCTGGACTTGGGAGTGGGGGCAGTGGACAGAATGGGGGGAGTCAGTGGTGTATCTCAGAGGCTCTGGTCACCTGATCATAGAATGGTTTGCCTTAGTCTGGACACTAGGGGGCACTTGGGGACCATTTCTGAAAAGACTGGGGGTGAACGGAGCAGAACCAAACAACTGCTCTGTCTGTTGTCCTCTGCTCAGGGCTCACAACTGTGTTCTCCCCACCCCCTGGGACCACAAAGTGCCACCCCTGCCACTTCCTGACATCCTCAAGCCCAGAAGCCTGACCCAGGGCTCAGGGCGGGGTCAAAAACCTGGGAGGTCTGATTTGCATGCATGGACTCTCCTCCTCTCAGAGTATGAAGACAGGGAGAGATTTGGGGGAAGCTCAGCTTCAGCTGTGGCTAGAGAAGACAGGACTCAGGACAATCTCCAGCATGGCCTGCTTCCCTCTCGTCCTCACCCTCCTCACTCTCTGTGCAGGTGACAGGATATGGGACCAAGAGAGGGTCCCTGGGAAGCCCAGGGGGCCCTACTTTCTCCTCTTGTCTCCTTTTGTCTCTTGTCTATCACCATGTCTGTGT
>NW_012117544.1:1213429-1213773 GCF_000951035.1 Colobus angolensis palliatus | reverse complement strand
GGTGTCCAACACAGGAGGGGAAGTGAGTCCATGGGGCCGGTCCCCGCTGTGGACTTGATTCTGAAAGAAAAGGACTTTGTGTAGCCATCACCTGAGTCCTCTGCAATGTACAACCGAGGAACCATGCACAGATCCACTCCTGAGGAGTCCGGTAGAGTGTGAAGACTGCCCTGAGATCAAAGGAGGGTGACACAGGTTCCACCTTCCCGGGCCTGGACTTGGGAGTGGGGGCAGTGGACAGAATGGGGGGAGTCAGTGGTGTATCTCAGAGGCTCTGGTCACCTGATCATAGAATGGTTTGCCTTAGTCTGGACACTAGGGGGCACTTGGGGACCATTTCTGAA
>NW_012117544.1:1208233-1209469 GCF_000951035.1 Colobus angolensis palliatus | reverse complement strand
AAAACACCCAGATTTATAATAGGAAAGTATACACATTTTGACATTTTTTTGATCCTTGAATACATCACCACCAACAGGGAATTATGCAACCTGTGACCAACCCCAGCAACCCCTCAGGACCCTTTGTCATCTCCCTCCCTCCCTTCCCCAGTGCTCTCCTGTGCAGCCACAGATCTGTCTCTGTCAATATTGTTTGGTTTCCATTTTCTGGAATGTATCAGTGTTATCAAGCATTATCTTTCCATTTGTTCTGGCTTCTTTTACTCTGCACACTTCTTTTGAGTCTCTTCCTGTGCTTGCTGAATTGCACCCATTCCATAGAGGGATCATTACTACCTTTGAGGGCCGTTACGTTGATTATTCCTGATTTTGTTTATTTATTTTAAAGTTTGAATTGATCGTCCATCAAAATGAAACTTTTGGAGTGATGTTCATCTAAGGTGACAGGAGAGTCTGTGAGGGCTTGTCGGGATTCTTCCTTCCTCATCTCTTGCCTCTGGTTCTCTCTATAGCGGAAGAGGTTCTCATATTCGATTTATTTCCTTATTCATTTATTCGGGTTTTTAAGGATTTTAGTGTTTTTTTCTTTTTAAATATTAATTTGTTATTTTAATAGGTTTTTAGGGAACCGGTGGTGTTTGATTACATAAATAAGTTCTTTAATCATAATTTCTGAGATTTTGGTGCACTCATCACCCAAGCAGTGTACAGTGTACCCGGTGAGTAGTCTTTTATCCCTCATCCACCTTCTACCATTTCCTCTGAGTCCCCAAAGTCCATTGTATCATTGTTATGCCTTTGTGTTCTCATAGCTTATCTACCACTTATGAGTGAGAACATACAATGTTTTGTTTTCAATTCCTGCATTACTGCACTTAGAATACCAGTTTCCAGTTCCCTTCCGGTTGCTGTGAATGCCATTATTTTGTTCCTTTTTATGGCTGCGTAGTGTTCCATGATATGCCTATGTATAACATTTCCTGTATCCACCTGTTGATTTATGGGCGTTTGGGCTTGTTCCATGTTCCTGCCATTGCAAATTGTGCTGCTGTGAAACATGCTTCTGCAAGTATCTTTTCTGTATAATGACTTCTTTTTCTCTGGATACATACCTAATTATGAAATTGCTGGATGTGGCCGGGCGCGGTGGCACAAGCCTGTAATCCCAGCACTTTGGGAGGCCGAGGCGGGCGGATCACGAGGTCAGGAGATCGAAACCATCCTGGCTAACACGGT
>NW_012117544.1:1199769-1207263 GCF_000951035.1 Colobus angolensis palliatus | reverse complement strand
TTTGGCTTGCCAATCATCCCAGAACCATTTGTTGAACAGGGTGTCCGAGAGTATAGTCTGATGCCTCTGGATTTGATTTTGTTGTTGTTGTTTGTTTGTTTGTTTGTTTTTTATTAGTCTTACTTTGGCTATGTGGGCTCTTTTTGGGTTCCATATGAATTTTAGGATTGTTTTTTCTAGTTCTGTGATAAATGATGTTGGTATTTTGATGGGAATTACATTGAATTTCTAGACTGCTTTAGGTAGTATGATCATTTCACAATATTGATTCTACCCATTCATGAGCATGGGATGTGTTTTTATTTGTTTGTGTCATCTATGATTTCTTTCAGCAGTGTTTTGTAGTTTTCTTTGTAGAGGTCTTTCATTTCCTTGGTGGGGAACATTCCTAAGTATTTTTTATTTTTGCAGCTATTTGGAAAAGGGGTTGAGTTCTTGATTTGATTCTCAGCTTGGTTGCTGTTGTGTAGCAGAGCTACTTATTTGTGTGTCTTAATTTTGTATCCTGAAATTTTGCTGAATTCATTCACCAGTTCTCAGAGATTTTTGGATGAGTCTTTAAGGTTTTCTAGGTATACGATCATATTATAAGCAAACAGTGACAGTTTGACTTCCTCTTTACCAATTTGGACGTCCTTAATTTCTTTCTCTTGTTTGATTGCTCTGGCTAAGACTTCCAGTACTATGTTGAACAGAAGTGGTGAAAATGGGCACTCTTGTCTTGTTCCAGTTCTCAGAAGAAATGCTTTGAAATTCTTTCTGTTCAGTATAATGTTGGCTGTGGGCTTGCAGTAGAGGGCTTTCATTACCATAAGCTATGTCTCCTCTATGCCAGTTTTGCAGAGGCTTTTAATCATGATGTCATGCTGGATTTTGTCAAATGCTTTTTCTGCATCTATTGAAATAATCATGTGATTTTTGTTTTTAATTATGTTTATGTGATATATTACATTTATTGACTTTGTATGTTAAACCCTCCAAGCATCCTTGGTAAGAAACCCACTTCATCATGGTGGACTGTGATTTGATAGTTGTTGGATTCGGTTACCAAGTATTTTGTTTAAGATTTTTGCATCTATGTTCATCAGGGATATTGGTCTGTAGATCTCTTGTTTCGTTACGTCCTTCCTTCATTTTGGATTCAGGGTGACACTGGCTTCATAGAATTATTTAGAAAGGAGTCCCTATTTCTCCATCCTGTGGATTAGTGTATTAGTCAGTATTCCAGAGGGACAGAACTAATGGAGTTTATTAAGTATTAGCTCACTGGATCACAAGTCCCACAATAGGCCGTGTGCAGGCTGTGGAGCAAGGAGAGCCAGTCCAAGTTCCAAAACTGAAGAGTTTGGAGTCCGATGTTCAAGGGCAGGAAGCATCCAGCACAGGAGAATGATGTAGGCCAGGAGACTAAGCCAGTCTCTTTTGCACATTCTTTCTGTCTGCTTATATTCTAGCCATGCTGGCAGCTGATTACCTTGTGCACACCCAGATTAATGGCGGGTCCGTCTTTCCCAGCTCCTTGACTCAAATGTTAATCTCTTTGGCAAAACCCCCACAGACACACCCAGGATCAATACTTTGTATCCTTCAATTCAATAAAGTTGTCACTCAATATTAACCATCACAGTTACTGTCATAGACTTTATACCAATTCTTCCTCCAACGTCTGGTAGAATTCAAATGTGAATCTGTCTGGTCCTGGACTTTTTTGGGGGTTGACGTTTTAAAATTATTGTTTCTATCTCACTGCTTGTTATTAGTCTGTTCAGAGTTTCTACATTTTCCTGGTTTAATCTGGGAGGCTTGTGTATAGTTAGATATTTATTCATCTTCTCTAGGTTTTTAGTTTATGTGCATATTATCTTTTGTATTGTTTTTGTTTTAATTTTATTTAGTTGTGGTCTAATCTTAGTTATTCCTTTTCTTCTGCTGAGTTTGGGTTTGCGTTGTTTTTGATCCTCCAGTTTCATGAGGTGTGACCTCAGATTTTCTGTTTGTGTTCTTTTAGCCTTTTTGATGTGTGTATTTAATACTAAACTTTTCTCTTAGCACTGCCTTTGCTGTATCCTGGAGGTTTTGATAGATTGTATCAAGATTTAGTACAACTGCAGCCTTACTATTGACCAACATTTTTTAATTCCTGAGAGTGTGACCTCATTGAATCCTGACAACCACTTTATGATTGCTTTCCATGCAGTAGGCCCTGGTTAGAGAGGGAGTGCTTGTAGCCTGGAGGTAGGAATCTGCAATTTATCAAATAAAAACACTGGAGGTCAAATTTGAATTCAGTAAAACAATGGCAAAGAATTAGTGTGTGTTAGTATATCCCATACAATATTTTTCTTTGGAATGCAAACTTACCTGGGTGCCTCGTAGTTTATCTGTCAAGTCCTCACAGGATTCAAGACTTGGAATATGGAGTGTTGGGGCTGACCTCCTCTTACTGATGCCAGTTCTATGAGATGAACCTCAGAGACAGAGCTTCTCTAACACAGCTACCCTCAAGAAAGCAAGTCAGCAATAAATAAATGATATAAAATTCCCAATCAATAATGCCTACTCACTTCCATAATTCTTCTTTCTATTATTCTTCAAGTGTGCAGACTCAGGACCTCTGCTGGGGTTGCTGCAGCCAGAGATCTGGATGAGAGACCTCATAAGCCTTTCAAAACCAGATGCAAGGGGACTACTCGGTTCCCATACAGTGTGGCTTAAGCCAGGGGCAAATAAGTAAGAAATAGAAGAGCTCAGCATGGCTCTCCCTTTGTCCAGTTATTGGGGGAACACATCCCCATTATTTCAATGTAGGTTCCTTTTATTTTCCCTAAGTGTCAGTCCTTATCTCAACTGCAGAAGACAGACACTCCCAGAGCGGCTGTTTATAGACATTCCCCCAGGAATTCATTCCTTCCCCAGGGTATTAATTATTAATATTCCTTGTTTGGAAAAGAATTCAGCCATATCTCCCCTACTTGCAAGTCTGTGTATGGGTTCTCTGCAAGAAGAAAAATATGGCTCCATTCTGCCCCACTCCACATGCAGTCAGACCTTACAGTTGTCTTTATTTGTACCCTGAAAATCACGTTATTCTGTTCTTTTTCAAGGTGCACTGATTTCATATTGTTCAAACACACATATTTTACAATCAGTTTATACAATAGTGGTCCTGAGGTGATATACATTCTGAGCTTATGAAGATAATAAGATTAAGAGATAGTAAAGACAGGCATAAGAAATTATAAAAGTATTAATTTTGGGAACTGATAAATGTTCATGAAATCTTCACAATTTATGTTCCTCTGCCGTGGCTCCAACTGTTCCCTCCATTAGGGGTCCCTGACTCCCCGCAACATCCAGTGAGACACCAAACTCTAGGGACCTTTTGATGCTGAAGGCGGGTGGGCTGAGAGTAGGGAGAGGCCCACCCTGAGAGCCCAGAGCTTCCAGGAGAGAACTTGGCAGTCTGAAAAGGCGCCACACTGTTGAGTGGGGGAAGGAGACATCTCCGGCCACAGGCCTGCAATTCTGCTGGCTTCTCCATCACCAAACTGGGCTCTCTGCTCTGATGCCTGTCAGAGAATCTCCTTCAGTGAGACTAAAATCCCAGGACTTTACTAAAAATAACAGCATGAACCAAACAGACATGTAATGATACAGGAATTCTGTGCAGAGCAGTGACCACAAATACAGCTCAACAAAGGCCTTTACACTCATATCTTTCATGCAGAAGAAAAAGACAAAGGCAGAGAGCAACTGAAGGGCTCAGTAGGTCTGCTACTGGGGCAGCACTATGTGCTGTAGGCTTGTCCTTGAGGGATCAACAGATAAGAACAACTGGGAAACCATCCTGCTGTGACCCTGTATCATCTGCTCACTGCTCACTGGGGTCAGCAGCTGTGTCCTCACAGGGAACAAGATTCAGCCAATTTGGCCTTCTCCACCCCAGCTGGGAAATGTATTCTAGTGACTGTCTGGACTGAGGTTCTATGAAGGGGCTGGCAGACAAGAAGAGGGGGCTGATTTGCATGAAGAAACAATTGTACACCTTTTCCTTTCATCTAAAACCCACTAATGGATACTCTGAGGCCACCCATAGAAATCAAGCTGGTCTTCTAAATTTGGGAGTTACGAAAGAGTCATTCCTGATCCATCTACAGGAAGGGGGGCCATCAGCAGCAGTAGGAGGTCAGAGTGAGGCAGAAACTGGCTTCTTTGAGACTCATCACCACTGCCACCAACTTTGGGGTCACCTGCTATAATAGTCACCCCAAACTACTCACAGGAGTCTGAGCCTAGTCCCCTTACCTTATTGCTTCTGATTCTGGTCCATTCCTCTGTTTTCCCTGGACCCCTTGCCCATGTCTAAGTCCAGGGGAACAGGGGTAGCTCCATCCCAGTCAACACCTATACAGAAGTAACAGCTACTATGGTTGAAGCAGAGTCCACAGTTGTACCTATGAGGGCCTAACCTGCTCCCCCATCCCCTCACATGGGTGACCACTGCTGTGTTTCTCATGGACTGACCCTTTTCCCCTGGAAAACACAAAATATTTATTCCTCTCTAACACTAGGCATATAATGATGGGGGTAGGGGTGGGTGTGAAGCAGAGTGGCTTTTTCAAATGTAATGCAGTAAGACCCCGGCTACAGAAAATCATTTCACAAAACTCCACACCCTTTCGTGGTAAAAACACTCGACAAACTATGAATAGAAGGAAACTACCTCAACATAGTAAAGGCCATCTATGAAAATCCTACAACTAACATCATATGCAATCTGAAAGACCAAAGATATGTTTTTGTAATATCTCTCAGCAACAAAGCAACAATGCACATTTTCACTGCTTCTATGAAAAACAGTATTGGAAGACCCAGCTAGAGTAATTAGGCAAGGGAAAGAAATAAAATTAGAAATAAAAAGTGAAATTATCTCCGTTTTCATTTGATTTAATGTCATATGTAGAATACCCTTAAAAGTCCCACAAAGGAAACTTTGTCAGAACGATTAAATGTATTCGTTAATGGTTCCAAATAGAAAAATCACCATGTAAAATTCTCTCATGGCTGGGCATGGTGAGTCATGCATATACTCCTAGCACTTTGAGAGACTGAGGTGGAAGGATTGCTTGGGGTCAAGAGTTCAAGACCAGCCTGGGCAACAAAGCAAGACCCTGTCTCTACAAAAAGAAAGAGAGAGAGAGAGAAGAAAGAAAGAAGAAAGCAAAGAAAGACAGACAGAAAGGAAGAAAAAGAAAGAAAGAAAGAAAGAAGGAAAATAAATCTCTTACTTTTCAATATTTGAGCAAACATGAAACAAACCAAAACAAAATCAGGACCCACACCCATTAAGATGGTTTTACTGAAATAATAGAAAATAACAGGTTCTAGCAAAGATGTATAGAAATTATAACTGTTATGCATTGCTGGAGGGACCATCAAATAATGCACCCACTGTGGAGCCCTTGATGACAGTTTCTTAGAATACTAAACACAGAATTACTATTTTATCAGAATTTTCACTTCTGGGAATGTGCCTCAAAGACTGAAAGCGGGATCTCAAAGAGATAATTATACACCCTTGTTCATAGGAGCATTATTCACAATAGCTAAAAGGTGGAGGCAGCCCAAATGTCATCTATTGGATAAACGGGATATAGTATACACACGCAAGACAATATTATACAGCCTTAAACAGAAAGTTCTGACCCATGCAATGGCATGGATGAACCCTAAAGACATGATGCCGGCAGAAATAAGCTGGTTTCAAAGGACAAAAGTTGTTTGCTTGTCCCTCTATGGGGTATCTAGTGTAGTGAAATGCATAGAGGCAAAAAGTAGAATGATATTTTCCAGGTATGAAGTTTTGGTTTGGGAGGATGAAAACTACCTGGAGATAAATCGTGGTACTATGCTTACACAACAATGTGAATTTACTTAATGACACTGAAGCATACACTTGAAAATGGTTAAAATATTGTATTTTGTGTTTGAATAACTTAACACACTCAAAAAGAAAAATATATTCGGTGCAGTTTCTCTACTTCCAAGAGCAATAAAAGCAAACAGGACTAGGAGAGTGTGCCTGAGTCTCCAGGACACCCTTCCTTCTGTGCAAGCCCCACAGCGTCTTAACAAACCAGTAGAGTTGAAGGTGCCTCATTGCAGGTGACACAAAATAACATGACAAAGTCTGGGGGTCACCATGATGGTAGCAGTGAGTGCCTGACCCAGTCCAGGAGCAGCCGCTAGTGCAACAATGGGCAAAGAAGCGGAGATGAAGCTGGTGGCAGTGGTAGCAGCCTCTCCAGCTGGAGACGGCCATCTGCTGTCCTATGAAAATGGTTCATAATTGATATATCTGGCAAAGATATGTCAATGATAGTGGCATATTTCATCCAGAAGCAACCAAACATGAAGGAAATGTCCCTCAGTGCTTTGGTCAACCTGGCATGGGAGTTCCCAACATAGAATGAATATTATACCATTTCTTGATAAATAATGGGAGTGCATGATGACCATTAGACACCTGGGGAAATGACTAGGCTGAATAACATTGTTAAAACAATGAGGAAAGAAGGAGATTCATTCTTGGTGAAGAAACACCTGGATCCAGGGAGTAAAGACCTGAAAGATGATTGCCCAAGATGTGGACTTTTGGATCAGGACCTTGGTAACACTGATCCTATTTATGACAACCAAAAGCAAAGCAGTGACCTGTCTATGAGTAGGAATCTGAATGGGGGAACTGAACAGGAAGCAGCAGAAAAGAGGAGGAGGAGCTTAGTGCTAACAGCAGGATGAGATCTCAGAGAACACCAAGAAGGTCCAGAGGGACCCTTTGGCTTTCTGCTCAGTGCCTTCCCCCTTACACCTTTTAGAACACCCATTTAACAAAGATGGCTACTGGTATATTCTAATTGAGCCTGATCCACACACCCTTGGTCCTCAGAAGGTTGAAGACTTCCAGGCAGGAAAACTTATTCCTGGAGACCTCCACAGTGACTGCCTCTATGAACAGGTTTTGTTAGCCTAACTTGATTGAGCTCCCCAGGTAAAGATCTCCAATGGCCAGCTGGCTGACTGTGCTTGGAAAGGACTACCCTGTAAGGCCTCTCACGGGGCATAGAAAGGGACCTGGTACTTTGAAATCACCATGGATGAGTTGTCACCAGACACCACTGCCTGACTGGGTTGGTCTCAGCCTTAAGGTAAATATCAATCTCCCTTAGGTTATGATAAATTTAGCTACTCTTGGCAGAGCAAAAGGGAATTAAGTTCCACTAGTCCACAGACAAACAGTACTCTTCTAGCTTTGGGTAGGGAGAGTTCTTGGGATTTATATTCATCTTTCTGAAGACACAAAGACAGCCAAGTTATTGCCTGTTACTTACAAAGATAAGGGTTTGATAAAGTACAAGAATTATTTGTATTTTGAGGAAAAAGACATTTTAGATAAAGTACAAAAGAACCTGAAACAGATTCTGCACAGTAAAA
>NW_012117544.1:1197073-1199719 GCF_000951035.1 Colobus angolensis palliatus | reverse complement strand
GGCATATTTCATCCAGAAGCAACCAAACATGAAGGAAATGTCCCTCAGTGCTTTGGTCAACCTGGCATGGGAGTTCCCAACATAGAATGAATATTATACCATTTCTTGATAAATAATGGGAGTGTATGATGACCATTAGACACCTGGGGAAATGACTAGGCTGAATAACATTGTTAAAACAATGAGGAAAGAAGGAGATTCATTCTTGGTGAAGAAACACCTGGATCCAGGGAGTAAAGACCTGAAAGATGATTGCCCAAGATGTGGACTTTTGGATCAGGACCTTGGTAACACTGATCCTATTTATGACAACCAAAAGCAAAGCAGTGACCTGTCTATGAGTAGGAATCTGAATGGGGGAACTGAACAGGAAGCAGCAGAAAAGAGGAAGAGGAGCTTAGTGCTAACAGCAGGATGAGATCTCAGAGAACACCAAGAAGGTCCAGAGGGACCCTTTGGCTTTCTGCTCAGTGCCTTCCCCCTTACACCTTTTAGAACACCCATTTAACAAAGATGGCTACTGGTATATTCTAATTGAGCCTGATCCACACACCCTTGGTCCTCAGAAGGTTGAAGACTTCCAGGCAGGAAAACTTATTCCTGGAGACCTCCACAGTGACTGCCTCTATGAACAGGTTTTGTTAGCCTAACTTGATTGAGCTCCCCAGGTAAAGATCTCCAATGGCCAGCT
Source organism: Colobus angolensis palliatus (assembly GCF_000951035.1). Taxonomy (NCBI): domain Eukaryota; kingdom Metazoa; phylum Chordata; class Mammalia; order Primates; family Cercopithecidae; genus Colobus; species Colobus angolensis. The sequence goes on along the minus strand of NW_012117544.1, from coordinate 1,199,028 downwards.
GGCTGACTGTGCTTGGAAAGGACTACCCTGTAAGGCCTCTCACGGGGCATAGAAAGGGACCTGGTACTTTGAAATCACCATGGATGAGTTGTCACCAGACACCACTGCCTGACTGGGTTGGTCTCAGCCTTAAGGTAAATATCAATCTCCCTTAGGTTATGATAAATTTAGCTACTCTTGGCAGAGCAAAAGGGAATTAAGTTCCACTAGTCCACAGACAAACAGTACTCTTCTAGCTTTGGGTAGGGAGAGTTCTTGGGATTTATATTAATCTTTCTGAAGACACAAAGACAGCCAAGTTATTGCCTGTTACTTACAAAGATAAGGGTTTGATAAAGTACAAGAATTATTTGTATTTTGAGGAAAAAGACATTTTAGATAAAGTACAAAAGAACCTGAAACAGATTCTGCACAGTAAAATAATATTTTATAAAAGTTGTGTCAATTAAGATGTTGCTTAAAAAGATATTTTTGAGGGAGTTGATTTCCAGCCATCTCACTGGAAAACAGCTGCATGGTTTGCATTAACTTTGGACTGCGCTGCAAGTGTCCTCCAAAGGATCCCACTTACTCCCCTATGAGTGACATGGGCTGGGACGCTGCGGTAGAGCACACTCTGGCTGATGTTTTGTATCTCCTGGAGACAGAAGTGAATGGGAGTCACAGTCCTCCATGGGAAGCCTGAACAGGTCTCTCTTTTCAAATATGGACTTTCTGTGGAATAATACTGGATAGCTTTTGTTGTTGTTTGAACTCTCTCAAACGTTATCTCAAGATGCTGCAGAACATAGCATATCCATTTAGCATGTTAAAAGGATGAATAAAACAGTGAGAGACTCCCTGTTCGTCATCATTCTTCTTCCACTTCCGGTGACTGCTCTTATATTCTGTGCCATCAGCCAATAGCTACTGATCCCAGGATCTTGTAATCCCTCTGTAAAACTGGCGCCGTGCTGCACACTTTGCCATCTGGGACTGTTTATCTTACTGTATTTTCTAAGGAGCAAATAATCTTGTCCAAATAACTAACATGTTTAAAGATATTTCCTCTGTAGGCACTGATTCCACGCTGTTTTCCAAGGAAGTGGTGAGCCTGTTTCTGAGAACAACTGAAATCGGTGGCTGTCCCTTTGAGACCAACCAAAAAGTGATTGCCTTTTGGTGTGGCTGTGGTTTTGTTATTGATTTTAAAACATACCTTTGAACACTGACATCTCTGAAACTACTAGATCTCTAGAAGTGTAATTGTGAAAGAAGCTTGCTTGCAGCTTTGACAAAATGGGAAACTCTTCCCAAATAAAACTTGTTTTGAAGTTAAAAAAAAAAAAGAATAATGTGAGATGGAACCTGGGAGGTCTGAAGATTCCCAAGAGCACTCTCAATTCTGAAGCTGATTGTAAGATAAGGGCTCCCAACAGCCCTTCGCTTCTTATGGTTCTGTAGAAGGACTCACATAACTCACTGAAAACTGTGACATTCATTAATATAATTTTTCTACAGCAAAATAATACAGATTAAAATAACTCAAGGGAAAAGGCACATGGGCAGAATTCAGGAGAATTCCAAGGACAAGCATCCAGTTTTCCTCTCCCAGTGGTATAATAGACAATGTTGCATTCTGCTGGCAACAATGTGTGATTCTATGTAGGAAGCATTGTCAACCAGCAAAGCTCACCCTGACTTGGTGTCCAGAGGACTTTTGAGTGATGGAGTGGGTGAGAGTGGGGTTGTTATGTAGACCTTGATGATCATCCTCATGGCTCACTTGAGTTTCCACTGAATTGACAATGAAACTTCAACCTTCCACCTTTGATCATTTTCTTTTTAAAAATTCTCTAAAGTAAATTATTTAAAAAATTCTCACTTAAACCAGCTGTTCATTTAATATAATGCTCAACACAAATAGTTTCAAAAAGTCAGTTATGTCATTAAAACAATTGTTTAGTCATTCAAAC
>NW_012117544.1:1196698-1197023 GCF_000951035.1 Colobus angolensis palliatus | reverse complement strand
TGTAGCTGCTCTCAGGACTGTGGACCTAGGTGATAAAGGCAGTAAAGATTTGCATAAAGCAGCACACAACACACCCCCTCCCTGCACAGAGCTCAATAGGAGATAAAGAGCCATCAGAATCCAGCCCCAGCTCTGGAGCCAGGGGTCCCTTCCAATATCAGCACCATGGCCTGGACTCTGTTCCTCCTCCAGTTCCTTCTCACTTGCTGCCCAGGTTAAGAGATATTTCAAATACCAGCCTTTGGAGGGATCCTTGTGTCTCCCCTTCTAATTTCTAACATGTGTCTGTTTTTTGTTTCAGGGTCCAATTCTCAGGCTGTGGTGA
>NW_012117544.1:1166729-1195489 GCF_000951035.1 Colobus angolensis palliatus | reverse complement strand
AAAAAAAAAAAAAAAACAGCAGGATCAGATCTAAAGGCTGAGTCTAAATTCATTTCCTCCAGAAAGAAGCTTCTTCAAATGATGGACTTTCTGAGCTAAGAACAAAGAGAATAAACTCTCTATGTGGATATTATTAAAGTTTATTTTATTGAGTTACTCTCAAAGTAATACATGCCTATTATCAATTATCAATACATGCCTTTTATGCCTAAAATCAAAAAGTATTAAAATGACCAGGTTCTCTGCTAAGCTACCTTATCCCAAGCAATCAGAATAAGGACCTTTCTTCATTTGGATGCATTTTTTTAATTTCTATTTTTAACATTTGCACAATGGTGATCAAACCTTGTTTGATCTGGTTTTATACACCTTGATGCCCTTGTCATTTAAAGTTAATGTAAGTAGTGTTCCATTTGTTTAAAAGGATAAAATATTTTAATAATTGCTCCTTGTATTTTTAACTGACTACCAGTGAAGTATTCTAGTTTTTACATAATTCCAATTGTTTGCTAGTCAATGATGTTATATGATGTTATGAAAACACTCCTGGTCATTTCTGTGGATTTTGTGAGGTCAGAGAAAATGCCTGCATTTTTCAGTGGAAAGCCTTGAAAACATTATTCCTGACTTCTCAATGCACAAAATAGAGAAATGAAACTTTCCTGCTCGTGTCAGTTGGAGCATAAGAGATTGAGGCATCAGGAACAATTTATATCCCAAACTACATACAATGTCTTCATGCGTGTATCAGAAGCGTGCTTCTCAAATGCTCCGATACTCTTAGCTCTGAAGAAGCTCAAAGTTGGCTAATTCTTTTATATTTACCTTTTTAGGTTTTTATCTCAGCCAGCACTTTCTCCTGATTCCAGGGGTTTTCTGCATTTCCAATGTATCCAGTGAACCACACAAATAGGCTAACTAATTCTTCCCAAGCTCCAGCACTCTCCCTTATGTGCTGATCTAGTGAGGAATTAAATAGAAAGAGAGACCCATGGATTTCTGGCAGCCTGGGAAGTGAGTTCATGGCTGACCTCAGCTTGCAAATCAGACACTGGTCTCCTTGTTTCCCTTTACTGTTCATTGAGTTCAGCAGCTGTGTCCTTCCAGGTTTCCTGGACAGCGATGGGCCACACTCTCCCAACTTCCAACCACCCGATCCTCAAAAAGAATAACCAGACTCAGCATCTTATGTGAGGGGCACAGCCAGGGGTCAGGAGACATTCGCATTAAGTCTCCTCCTCCAAGAGAGGCCAGGGAAGAGGCATTGTTCCCCCTAATCTGTGTGGCTCAGGAAGCAGAGCTCTAGAGACATCTCCACCGTGGCCTGCACCCCCTCCTCCTCACCCTCCTCAGTCGCTGCACAGGTGGCTGGAGACAGGGAGTCAGCGACTGGCACTGGGAGGGCCAGGGCTCTGCTTTGCTCCCCTGACTCACTGAGGTGCCTCCCTCACCCTGTGTCTCTCTCCTGACTCCCACAGTACTGGGCAATAGGCGCTCATTTGGTAGCCTGCACCATCTGTCTGTGGCTAAACCAGCCACCATCTCCTGCACTGGAAGCAGCACCAATAAGGTTCTTGGAATTGTGACCTGGTACCGACAATGACCAGGAAATGCCTCCAAACTGCTGATTCATAGAAGTAAATATCTGACTGCAGGGATCCAGGAAGGACGCTCAGGCTCCTAGTCTTGCAAGGAGGCCTTCCTAAGCATCTCTGGGCTTTAGGCTGAGGACAAGGCTGATCACTCCCATTGGCTTCAGACAGCCCCCAGAGGTCCAAACAGTGCTGCAGTCTGGGGAAGTGAGATGAGAACACGCCCGGTCTTCTAGGAGCATGACCTCCCAACAGTACCACCCACAACTAGGACAGCTGGTCTGTTTACCATTTGTGTGGAGGTTTCTTGGTGCTGCCACTAACCAGGACCCAAGACTCAGTTCAGGGACAGTAATCTAGACAATACAGCTTTGTTCTCTCAGAGCCAGCCCTCAGAGGAGGCCCTTAGCAACAGCATTGTCAGACTGCCTCAAAAAAATCGGAAAGTCTTTGATTCCAGGAACAGATTGCCCTGGGGACAGACCCGAGATGAGTCAGGGTAAGCAGGGACAGAATCCAGCTGGGTCAGCCTCAGGCATGTGCACTAATGCAAACGTCTGTTCATCCTTGTTGTCTACTAAACACCTACTATGTGCCAGGCTCAGGAGAGGGCTCAGGATACAGAATTTACAAGACAGACAGGGTTCCTGTCTTTACAGGGATAATGCCTCACAGAAGATTGAGAGCCAGCAAGTCAACAGGAATAGGGTGTATGGTGAGGTATACAAGGGTTGACATGGGCCAGAAGATGGTAAGGAACAAGAAGCCATTAGGAGGTTGGAAGCAAGGAAGACACAGACTCTGGTTTGAGATTCAGGAGGAAAAGTCCAGCTTCTCTAAGGAAGATGAAAAAGGAGGGGACAGAGTGAAGGCAGATGATCCAGTTAGGACATGGTGGCTTTGTACACATGAGAGATGAGATCTCTCTCATGGCAAGTAATGTGGCAGCTGAGCAGGGACGAATGTGTGTGACCCACACCATGGTGAGAAGGACTAGAGGAAAGAGGCAAATGGTTGAGGCCCTGAGTGTGTCCTTACGATGGAAACCTGACAACAGCCTGTAGCTGTGATCAAGTGTGTCACACTCCTCTTCTCTCTGGAAAGCTCACAGGACTCAGGACTCATTGCTGCCCTTCCCTGCTATTCAATAAGATTAACATGAATGATCACTTTTCACACTTGAAAAGAGACCTGGTTACTTTCTATTGAGCAAAAGCCCCAAGGGTCAGGACAGAGCATTGTAGAGCACATGGGATGATCCCCTACACATCCAAGGGGCTGCTGCTGTTAAAGCTCACGATGAAACCTCCCAGAGCTCTGTCAGAAACCATGAGAGCTGAGGTGTCAGTGCTGAAGTAGCTGATTTGGGAGCACACTGATTTGCAGTCTGTGCGGGTGCAAGAGTCTGAGGACTGAGGCTCAGCACAGGCAAAAGGCTCCCAAGCTGTCATTATGGGGCAGGGTGCTTGTGGCCTCCTCAGTGATGGGGGGTGGGGGTGGGTAAAGGTCAATGAAAAAGCTAGAGAGCAGTGGAAAGGCAGGATTCTGTGTCTGGACAAGGAAAGGAGGTCCAGCCCCCACCCAGGCATCCTTATTCACCCTTCTCTTTACCTTCCTTCCTCCCTGCTACCTTCCCAGGGCAGGCTTCCAGGGTTGTGGTGTCTCTGTTACTCTTTATCCATCACAAACAGAGCAGTGGGGAGGTTATGTGATGACAAAGCTATCTCCTCACACTCAGCTGTCTAGTTACCATGAAGAATTCCTCTGAAGGATGGTAATGTTCTGTTTGACCTCTGACCTACAGTAAGATCCCAGCCATTTGTGAAGCCAAGATGAATGACCACATTCTGTTTACACGGGATTATTTATAACACACATAGTCAAATAAAACCATCAAGTTCTGCAGAAGTCAATCCAGTCTTCAGAATTATAGAAATGCAGGTCTCTCAGTTGTCAGCAACGGGCTTTAAATCCCAGGGTGACTAACTGGTCAGGGTGGGATCAGCCACATGGAGATATTTCTTTACAGCTAGTGACTCTATTCTCTGTGTTTCCCCTGCTGAGATTTCAGCTCCATGAGATTGTTCATTGTAGTTGTTGCTATTTTCTGTCTTGTCGTTGCTGTAGCTACAGAGCCCATAACACTGCCTGGCACTAAAGACAGACTCAAAACATGTTTGTTAAATATGTGCGTTCACCCACATTGGAATGCCAGGAAGAGGTACAAATCTGAGGTCAAGATAATAATTTTTTTAAAAAATTCTGGAAATTTTGTGTTTGAGATTCAAAGTTCATTCAACAGAAGATATTAAGTGAGAACATTTTCCTTCAGATTTGGTTAGCAGGAGAAGGATATGAATATGAAAATACAAATATATCACACATATCTCCCCATGGCCCAGGGACTTGAGAGCCCAGCTGGTCTCTGCAGCTGCCAATCACGGCCTCTTTTCAGTCATTTATGGTCTGATTCCCATGAATCCATAGATGCTGGATACCACGGGTTCATGTGGGGAGAGTGGAGAGGGCGTGATGGGCTTTCCCAGTCCTGCTTAAAGAAACCACAGGAAACCAGTAGATCATAAAGCAAATTTGGGGGACAGAAATCCCTTGAGAGTAAATAAACTGCAGAATATGTGTGAGTTGGAAAAATGTCTGGTAATGTTTATACAACTCAGAAACTTTACATTAGCAATCCTTCAACACAATATTCATTACAGAGCTTCAAAGCAGCCATGTGATCAATGCAATTCAAACATTAAACTCATCAACCAGAAGTCCCATAATAGGCTTTGTTGAGGAAATTTTTGAAGGAAGAATGATGGGTTTATGAGCTCTGTGTCCACAGAAGAGATATTTCTGCACTAGGAGGACTGGGTAAAGTCAATAAATAATTAGGAATGTAGGTGCCCATCTGGAATTTACTATGTTCCAATATGCAATGCTGTGAGTCCTGCATCTGCAAATCTTAACACTCATTGTGTTTCCTTCAATTTCCCACTTATTACAATAAATTAACTTTAGATATGGATGATCAAAAACAAATCAATTAATGTGAGAATCCTTGAAATCTGTTGCTTTAATGTGCAAAAATTAGGGAACATTTCAAATATATATATTTGTCAATTTGTGTACCAATGATAAAATATCTTTTCGTTGATCTGTTGTAGAAATCACCTAGCAAGGGGGTAAGTTGATGGGAAACAGGTGTTGAAAAGTTAAACAACATGAACCACATTGATGATCGTCAAAGGTGGCTGAAGGGTACAAACAATTCATTAGAAAATTATCAGTATGTTTTGTGACTCAAAAATTTCCATGCTAACCAGTGTTGGAAATATCCTTGTTTGTGATGAGATGTTTATGTTCTGCTTTTAACAGGTGTACAATGTGGACAAAATGTAAGCTTACACGGTGACTTCAAGTAGAAGCCCATCTTCTCCAAAGGGGCAGAGGAGAAACTGGTGTGGAGAATGTGCAAAAGACAGGAGCTTAGGATTTCCCAGGACAGAGAAGCGAGTGAGTCCAGAGCCCTAGAAGTAAGAGGAGGGTATGTGAGTTGGGCTGTGGGGGTGTGCAGGGGCCACAGTGTGAAGGGCAGACTGCGGAGGCCCCAGGGCTCAGGTTTTATAAAAATGAGGAGTTACTGAAGGGGTTTAAGTCAGGGAGTGCCCTCCTTGCCCCATCTGAAAGAGCAGGATCTCTCTGAATGCCCTGAGGAGAGAGTGTCTGAGGGAAGTGAGTGATCCTGATTCTAGATTTTTCACTAAAGCACCTTATGAGTCTAGAAATCCAGGGGCCGTTTGCACAGTTAGCACAACAGTAGACGTGATTACTTTGAGAAGTGATGGTCGCTGCCCTTGTCTTCTCACTTGCAAGAGAACTTTGAGGGAAAAATACATACTGACCTTTCTAATAAACTGAAAACATCCCATCAAAAAATACATGTGGCATATCACAATACAAACAAATTGTATAACATCTAAGACAAATTCTTGACCAAAAATGTAACACAACTGTATAGACAATGACAAGTTTTACTTAGGGAGATAATGGCTAACTTCATAAAACAGAGAAATTTGTCACACTGCTCACTGATAAAGGTAAGTCTACCAAATCTATTGATCTTCCTACATTACTAAATTGAGTCAAATCTCCATAAAACACATGAAACCATTGTATATATAACTTTTGCTGAATTGCTGCCTTCAACATATCATGGATCCTTTAGTTTTCCCGGAAAATTCTCATTTTCACCATCCTTTAAAAGAGTCCCTAGCTCTTTAAAAAAGAAAGAGTCTCTAGTAATCAGACCACAGATATGTGAACACTATCAGTGACTGGAGAGTTGCAGAGACCAGCTGGATTATGAAGTCTCTGAGCCATGGGAAAGTCTGTGTCCTGGGACCAGCATTGGATGCTATGGAGCTGCCCTATTCTTGCTACATGGCTGCTCAGTAAGGACCATTCACTCAGAGAAATCCAGCCCTTGGGACTGGGCCCTGTGTTCACCGATGGGGACTCAGCAGCTGTGTCCCCTCTGGCCTGGCAGAGCTCCCTGAGCAGGGACACTTGTATGGTCTCAACAGGTGCTTCCTCCCAGGGCCTTGCAAGAAGAAAAGCAAACCTTCCTCCTGCTCAGTCTGCAGAGTGAGCTGAGCTGCATCCCCAGGGCTCAGGGAGGGGCTGGGCAGTCCCTGGGTGGAAACACATTTGCATGAGCAGCCCCTCCTCTGCAGAGGGTGGGAAGAAAAGGAGGCCTGGGGCAGCCCAGCCCTACTGTGGGGAAAGAGGCTGTGTCCACCATGGCCTGGACTCCTCTCCTCCTCCTGCTCCTTTCTCACTGCACATGTAGGAAAAGGCCTCAGAGACCAGGGCCAGCACCCTAGCCTGATTGTGACTCTTCTGGCAAAAATCCCTGAACAACTTTAGCCTGCTTTCTGCCATATCACCCATTAATGCCTGTGTTTCCAGGTTCCCTCTCCCAGCCTGTGCTGACCCAGCCAACCCCCCTCTCAGCGTCTCCTGGAACATCAGCCAGGCTCACCTGCACCTTGGGCAGTGGCATCAATGTTGGTAGTTACAGCATATACTGGTACCAGCAGAAGCCAGGGAGTCCTCCCTGGTACCTTCTGTACTACTACTCAGACTCAAATAAGGGCCAGGGCTCTGGAGTCCCCAGCCATTTCTCTGGATCCAAAGGTGCTTCGGCCAATACAGGGATTTTACTGATCTCTGGGGTCCAGTCTGAAGATGAGGCTGACTATTACTGTGCTGTGTGGTACAGCAGCGCTTCTCACAGTGACACACACACATGGGGAAGTGGAACAAAAACCTCACCCTGCTCTCACTCTTGTTCTGTGACAACTTTCAAATTGACAAAATAACTTTTCTGTTTAGAAACTGTATTTGGAATTACTTTCTTGTGGTAACAGGCTTTTCTCTCAATTTCCCATTCATTGTTTTTGAAATCTCAGTAAAACAAAAACAAAACCAAGCCACCTGATGACACTAAAATGTTGGCTGATTGTCCAGATGTGCTCAAACCAGTGCCTGAGGAGCTGGGCCTTTTTCTGCTGAAATAAGCCAAATGAGCCTTTTCTAGCTCATATTGTAGTCAGAACTTGGGAACATTCTAGCAGGTAAACAGTCTCCTGCCTCATGGATTCTGCTTTTCCAGGGTTCAAACCAGAGACTTGCCCTTCCATTTCCAGTAGTCTGTGCTCAGGGCTGTCAATAGTTCACTGTGTCCCAGGAACAAAGCATGAAAATGTAAAATTCTTCATGAGGACACAGCTCAGGGAGGAATTCCCCATAAAACTGGCCTGTCCCAGTCCTGGGTACCTGCATTTTCAGTTTCAATGTCAGTAGAGCTGAAGAGGTGTGGGGGTAACTGGATCTGAGGGCAGCAAAACTCTTTGTAGGACATGAGTGAGTACATGGTTGGGGAGGTGGCGGGTACCATCATGGCTTAGATAAAGCTGTGGCTGCTCCTGGGCCATTGGTAGAAGGAGGTTCCATGCATGTGACTTTCCTCCAGCTCATCCCACTCAGAATCATGGGGACTGTTAAGGGAGGGTTTCCTGATCCCTTGGGGCATGACCGTGTTCACATGTCTTCTCTTACACCATTAGAGCTTTTCACTGAGTCAGGGTCTAGTTGGTGCAACATCTGGATACAGAAACTGCCCAATATTTGCTTCAAGTGACTCCTCCCCATGAAACTCTTGAGGAGGTCCCCATCTCTATGTTAAATTCCTGCATGGGGAGCAGCAGAAACATTGGGCAGTCCCATGGAAATGGCTACTGAGGCTCCCAGAGACAGCCCCTATATTTGTGACCCAGGACAACAGTGCTGGACCGACAGGGGTCCCAGCCTGATTCTCCTGCTCTGGGTTCATCCACATTGCCTCCTTGACCAGCTCTGGGTTCCAGGCTGAGGACAAATGTGATGATAAGCATCCCACAGCTGCATCCAGACTCCATCTCACCAAAAGCTCCTGATCCATGGAGAAGTGACAGAAAGATTTGCCCCCAACTCCTCCTGTCTTCCCATCCCTCTTTTATCCCTGCCTGTTGCCAACTCCAGTTCACGCCAAGGCTTCTGCTGTCACTTGTGTTACTGAAAGTGGAGTATCGGTTCAATGAAAAGAACGTGTTTGCTTACTGGTGCTCCAATGCAAACAGAATCGATTTGTTTCTAGAAGCAAAAGGAGCAGGCCACACATGGTGTGGATGAGGTGGGGGTGACAAGAAAGAAGAATCCAGCCTGTGTGACCCAGAGACCCAGGTGTCGTCTGCCTGGCCCTATAGGTGTCTTCTCCTTTTGGTGCAGGCATAGTAGCCATTTCCTGAGCTCTGAGATTGGTTGAGAGATGACAAGAAAGGAGAACCCTGCCTGTGTGATCCAGAGACCCATATGTGAGAGTGGAAGTGTGATACTTAAGGAAACATGGAATCAGCATTCTGAAAGCTCTGGCTCTGTCTTGGCTTATGGCTGATGTAGAAGGGACACAAGGGAGATGCTCAGCCTTGGGTGGCCCAGACACAGCCATCCTGAAAAGGGGCTGAGCTCTCTGCAATGTGGGCTTTCTGCAATAATATGCTTATGGAGGCTGCAATCTGAGGATGATGCAAAAGAAGCTATTTAAAGTGAGCAGGGGACGGTTTACAGGTGAATGAGGCAAAAGGTGTGGGGTCAGATGTGGTAAGGAGGGTGCAGCCTGGAGAAGAGATCGTCTTTGAAAGTCTTATGAGGAGGAGGCCCAAGGCCCAGAGCGGTGACAAATAGAAGATGTGGAAGGATCTGAGCCCTGGAGACACAGACGCACAGGGGCTTGGGTCTCTTCTAGAAGGTCCCTGAAGAGGATGACATTAAAAAACTATGGTCAGTGGCCTCTGTCCAATGCTCCCAGTCCCAGCTACTGTCTCTTCCAGAGCTTCTGGGTGTCCAGGTTTCTTCCCTGAAGTCGCTTTCTCAGCACCAGCCCCCAGGAGCACGTTCACCTTCCGTGCCCAGAGTGGGGCATATACAGCTGAGTATGAAAAACAAGATTTACGAGAAAGTGTCTGTTCATTGTGGTGGGGATGGGTGAGCAATTGTGGGCATTTGAGCTCCTCTAAGAACCTGAAAGAGCAGAGGTGCTCCCCAAGACCTGGACTCCTTACTTCACCCTCCTCCCATCACTCTCCTCACTGCAGCTACAGTCAGGGGAGGGCTCAGGGCTACTTGAGGACCCGGCACAGCTCAGGGCCTCCATCCCAGGCATTGTCTCCAAACTCTGTAAGGGCTATCTCTGAAACTGTAGAAACATAGATTTCTACATGCCCAGGACAAGGTTAGAGGACACTGATCCCATGTCTTGCAAGCTGCTCATCAGCTCTCAGGGCCCCAGTGAAGAGAAGAAAGAGTTAGAAATCAGGAATCTACCCAGGTCTACCCTCTCTCCTCTCTCCCAGCCACCCCCTGGCTTCTTCTATCCACAGAAATAAAGAGGAGGTGGCCACAGAGGGCAAGGGGAGTGCTAAGCAATATCCAAGGCAGGCAGCAGAGCCAGGCAGTCACCCTGGATGGTGTGAGGAGGTGGTGGAGGTGTCTGGAACCAGGGAATAGTGCAGACACTCTTACTAAAGTGAAGAGGGGTGGCAAAAACGGAGGCCTGGATAATGAACCAGATCTCCTGAGCCATCTACTCATTTTTTCTTCTGTTGCACCTTGGGTAAGAATAGGACAAAAAAGTCTTTGGGGAGGTTTTTTTCTTCAGCCAAGAATCCTTAGAGGATTGACTCAGGAGTTGAGGGGAGACTGAGCCTCGCTCTCAGGCCAAAAGACTTTGCAGCTTTCAAGGGAATTGGACAGGATTGAAGTTCCCAGACTCTGGCATCTAAGACATAAGCACCCTTAGCCAAGCCCAGCACTGACACCAAAATGGAAGACGGCCGATAGATAAGTCTAGAAAGGCCTAGATGAAATAATCCTGGGGCTTAATCCTAAATCTAGAAAGAGAGTAGGTTTTATGATATGAAGCAGAAGGAGTATTAGATCTTGAATCTTAAGACTTGGGTTTTAAGTCAAACATGTTAGTGCGCATCTGTAGTCCCAAGTTTTTGGAAGACTCAAGACAGGAGGATCACTTACTTCCAGGAGTTTGAAGTTACAGTGAGCTGTGATCATGCCACTGCACTTCAGCCTGGGTGACAGAATGACACTTCATCTCTAAACAAATAAACAAACAATCATTTGAGTTTGCGTCCTGGCATTTACTGGCCATGTGGCTTTGAGCAACCCAAGTTTTCCTCCTTTATTTCCTCACTTGAAAAATGGAGATAATGATGAAAATACCCACTTAGTAAAGGTGTTGGGAAGATGAAACAGGATTAATACAAAGTCACTCCATTGCTACTAGGAGATGGAAGCTTAGATACTGGAGGCCAGAGTGCTTGAGAGGCTTGAGGAACTGAGAACACTCAATCTGGAGATCAAACTGGTAGAGAGATGCTTGGGACAGACCAAGGCCATAAAGAGTCTGATTCTGGGACAGCACCAAGGCCAGGATGTGCCAGTGTTGCTGGGGAGGGGTAAGAGCTACAAAACAATTAATTAATTGCACTTGGTGTTTACATTATTCTAGAATTTATTCCTCAGATGGGCAAATATTTTCACGTACCTACCTACCTACCTACTTATCTACCAGTCTGAAACCTGTCAGTGAGGGCCTGAGAGAAAGGGGAAGGCACAGAGGCAGAGGCTGGGTCCGAGGGCAGGTCCCAGTCATCTGGGAGCAGACTCTGGTCAGCCAGGGAGGGAAGACAGGGAGCAGCTCCTGGTGTCTTGGAGGCAAGCATCGCCCTGTCCCTGCTGGTCTTCCTGCTCTGTGGTCTCCAAGGGAGGCGCCTCAGGGAGGATGAGCTTCAGGACTGTCTTGTAAAGCACACAGTGAGCTGGGCAGGTGAGTCCAGGGCACGAGGGCTGTGTGGAGACCTGAGACTCAGATGCTTAGTGACATGGACACTGCCCAGCTCCATCCTATAGGGAGAGGACAAAGTGGACAGTGGAGAAAGCCAGATTCTCGGGCCTGTGTGGGCTTCAGCCAGCAGAGGGTGCTGTGGGCTGTCTCTGAGGCCTGTGCTATGGATCCCAGTTGGGAGCCAACTTCTAGGCCTAGGCTGGAGCCCTCTGCCCCTGCTCACGGGGACCAGAAGCTGTGTCCTTACAGGTCCTCAGGGAGACACAGAACAGCCCCACCCAGGTCCACCCCATCCCAGGCTCAGCTTTCTAGGCAGGGGTCAGAGTCAAGGCCTAGGGTGGGACCTGGGCAGCCCAGGGGAGGAGGCTGGTGAGCATGAGGAGGCCCTCTTTCATCCTGGGATATTGGAGGAAATAATAGGGACTGGGGGAGCTCAGGCCCAGCTGAGGGTCATCAGGATGCAGAGCTGTGTGGGGGTCCTCACCATGGCCTCAGGTCCTCCCTTTCTCCCCCTTCTCATCCACTGCACAGGTGACCAGGGATAGGGATAGGGATAGGGCATCAAGGCTGTGGGTGAATGGAATGAGGACCCTGCATGCTGCCCTCTCCACTGACCCACCTCTCTCACCCTGTGTTAGTCCAGATGTCAAGGTTCTGGTCCAGTCTGTGCTGACCCAGTGGTGGGAAGTGTTCATGTGGGTGCGGCAAACTGCCACCATCTATCACACTGGAAGCAGAAGCAAAGCTGGGTGTGGATCTGTGTCCTGGTATCAGCAGTGTCCCCAAACTCCTCATCTATGACAGCAGTCATCGGTCAGCACAGGTCCCAGCCCAGTTCTTGGACCCCAGATTGGGCATCATGGCCTCCCTGAGCACCTCTGGGCTCCAGGCAGTGAAGGAAGCTGATTCTTATGTGCATCTTGAGACACAAGCATCCAAGATTATGGAGTGCTGTGGGCCAGTGGGGAGGTGGGAGGAAAACCTTCTGTTTTCCCAGTAATGTGTCTTCTCTGTTTAGCCTCCACCCCTTCAGCACAAGTTTCTGGGGAGGAGAAACTGAAGCCTGGGTGAAAGAAAGATGAGGACCAGGAGCCTACTGCTGAGGGGGACCTTTTCCTCTCCAGATGGCAACAGGGAGAATCTCCCTCTGAGATACATGAGAAGCCCCTTCCCATGACCTGTCCTGTCACCTGGATGAATTTGTATTTGGAAACAAGTGACTCCCCAGTGCCCAGCATTACACCCTCAGAGAAAACCTTCCAGAATCAGCAAGATCTGCCCTCCCTGACCCACTGGCCAGGAATCCCGGACATCAGGAGGGCTGGACTAGATCCCTCATGCCATCTCCCCTGACACCATCATGGTGACTGGGGGAGGAGGGGCTCTCTGATTAATTTCAGCCATACACTGCCTGTCCCTGGCATTGCAGTTGGGGATGATTACAGGCTAAGTTTATGACTGAGTGATCTATGGTACAGAAAAGAGAGGAATAGATCAGGAGTCTTCCCTATGTGGCCCCCTGCGTGCATCACTCTGCCCTCCACCTTCATCCTACGTTCATGATGGGTGCTGTCTCATCAAGGCTGGAACCTGGGCAGTAACATGCGCCTGTCTGTCCCCATCTCACAGTGCTTCATATTGGGCTCCCCGACCTTTCTGATATTCCTTTCATGGATCAATTTCAGGCCAGGACACAGCCCAAGTCCATACAGGAGGCAGCGATCTGAGAATCAGGTAGTCTCATGAGAGACAGAAAGCAGATAAACACCCTCATGTTGAGCTCTTAAGCCCAGAGGAGTTAAGGAAATGAAAGGAATTCAAGAAGAAATATAAGTGGTCACTGCCCACCATCACCTGGGCACCTGTTCTCCATCTGCCTCTCTCTAAGTGAAGACCAGACTCAGAGGCCTAGAGAAACACGTCTTCATCTGTTCACATCGTGAGGTGCCTCCTTCTGCGCTCATCCCAAGACTGCTGCCCCCTCAGGTTACCTGTGTCACTGCTGAGAGTCTTCACAGGGTCCTGGTCACAGGGGTTCAGATCAGGATCAGCCTGGCTATAACTCCGCTGTGAGCCTGCCCCTTCAGGACAAAAAGTGAACTATCGGGGCGCTAAGTGAACTCTAGTGGTTTACTTAAATCTTAAATTCTCCTTCTCAGTATCCTTCTAGGAAGTTCTGTCTCTAACCAATAATATCATGGCATTTCCTCAGGTCTGGAGCCACTTGATTTCCAAAATTCTATACTCACTCTCACGTTCTCATTCCCTGTCATGGCTCACTTTCCACTCAGCAGGTAATGATGCCAACCATGTGTCTACAGCCCATTGTCATGAAAAATGGGGAGAAGGTTCCTTAGATAAATACAGGGTTAGCAAAGAAAAGTTACAGTAACTCTTAGGAATCACTTCAGAATCCAAGAAAATTCATTCCAGAACTTCAAGAGTTTATAACTCAAAAACAAAAGCAGCAATGCATTAGGTGGTGAATCATCTTGGCCTTGTCAATAAATAACCTCAGAAATCATCAGAGAATACATTTCAAAAAGGTAAGATATGACTTTCACAAAAATGTATATGTCATAATTTTTAATAGGCTTATGTATTTTGGAGAAAAACAGTATGATGGTAAATAAATGTAAAAAGGCATTTTAAAAATTCAGTGCTTATACTCCACCAGGATAGAACCTGTGAAGGAAATTTTCTGTGTTGAAGACACACTGTCTTTTAGAATAATAGCAACATAGCTATAAATTTGTGTTCTCATCTCACAATCTACAAATTAAAATCACCCCATTTATATCAAATATCTAGAAAAATAACTGTACATTTGGATATTCCCATCTAACACCACCCATCCATCCTCTCCCAAAGTGGAATCCCTCTGCCCACATTCTGCTCCTCTCCACACATCTGCCTGCTGACACATGGCTCCTCCCTTTCACTTCCTTGACACTTGGAAGGAAGTGACACTCCTCCCTTGACACTTCCTTTCCAGTACCCCCCACAGATTGGGCCCACGAGGGGAACAAGCTCTTGGGCTTGGGGAACAAAAGTGCATCTTATTGGGTTTCTGAGGAGTTGCCCTACCAGGGTCTCTTTCTGGATCACAATCCCTCTGTTCCCGGGAGTCCACTTTTGCTGGATCCCGTTATTCATTTCTGTGTTACTCCATCTAGGTCTACTCTGTGGACTTCCCTCCATCTTCACCTGAACCCCAGGAATCTTCAAGTCATGCCAATATTTCCTCAGTTGTCCTGAAATGTCTTGCTTTCTGTTCTCCTGCGATCCCACCAAGTCATCCCTTCTGAGACCCCTGAGTACAGCAGGGGCCTCTCTGGTCTCTTTGCTTCAATTATGAATGAGGAGAATGGGAGGTCCTCATTGCCACTCCCACCCCTGTCTTGCCATCAGGGTCAGCTTCATGAGGCAGAGATGAGGCTGTCTAGATCAACATGGCGTTCCCAACATTGAGTAAACTGAAGCCAGGGTGGGGCTGAACTAGGAAAGGCAGCAGTAGAAATGTTCCTCCTTCTGCTTTCAGGCTAAGATCTAATGGGGCGTCCACCAGGGAGAGCATCCCTTGGCAGAAAGGCGGCCATGGGCAGCATTGTCCTCTGTGGGAGACACTGCTCAGCCTGGAGGAAGCTCTGTTCATGAAGGTGGGAGAAAAAGATAAACAAAATTCACCGTGAACATCTATGCATCGTTACAGAGGAGGCAGTGACAAAAAATAGGAAGTGCAAGCCCAGTTACAATTCCTTTCTACTTTAAAAGAAATAAAATTTAATATGCCTGCTGTGTTATGTAAACACAACAAACATTTTTCAAAAGCTATAAAAATATTTAAAATAACATGGTTTACAATAAATGGGAACATTTCAAATAATGACACCCATGAAATGCAATCCTAAAATACAGAATACACCTTATTTCAGTTACATGCCTTGGCTGGTTTGATTTAAATGTCTACATTAGATATCACTATTTCATTCTGTATTTTTGTTTGTTTGCTCCTTTGTTGTTTTTGAGACAGAGTCTTGCTCTGTCACTCAGGCTGGAGTGCAGTGACACAATCTCGACTCATTGCAACCTGCAACTTCCAGGTTCAAGCAATTCTCCTGCCTCAGCCTCCCAAGCAGCTGGGACTACAGGCATGCACCACCATGCCTGGCTAATTTTTGTGTTTTTACTAGACATGGGGTTTCTTTTTTTCTTTTTTCTTTTTTTTTTTTTTTTTTTTTTTTTTGAGACACAGTCTCCCTCTGTTGTCAGGCAGAAGTGCAGCGGTGCAATCTCAGTACACTGCAACCTCAGCTTCCCGGATTCAAGCAATTGTCCTGCCTCGGCCTCCCAAGTAGCTTGGGACTATAGGCACCAGCCACCATGACCAGCTAACTATCGTATTTTTAATAGAGATTCGGTTTCACCATGTTGGCCAGGATGGTCTTGATGACTTGACCTTGTGATCTGCCCACCTTTGCCTCCCAAAGTGCTGGGATTACAGGCATGAGCCACTGCACTTGGCCCAAGATGGGGTTTCATCATGTTGACCAGGCTGGTCTCAAACTCCTCACCTCAAGTGATCCACTCACCTCAGCCTCCTAAAGTGCTGGGATGACAGGCGTGAGCCACCGCACCCAGCCTAGTTCATTGCTTAAATGGTGCATTTAAAGCCTCATAGTACTACAACTTCCTGGTGTTAGATTCACCAGAGTAAATAACATAACTATCCTGCTGTTCTCCAACCACATGGGATTCCACAAACAAAGATTTGTTGAGTCCAAGATGTATTATGCCAGAACTCCCGCAGTCATATATAGTCTGTTTCATTTTAATGAACAGGATTATGTTTTTCCTTCAGTTTATTGTTTTTAATGTATCATATTCTAGATTTCATTACAAAACAAAGATGAATAATTTCTATCATCTTTAAGACATGCCCAAAACACTCATTACTGAATTTGAGCCATATTATTTCCTAAACATCCTAGTTGGAATGGTTGATCCTAAAAGCTACCATGTGTCAGGCTTACCAGTGTACAGACTCTGGTCAAAACAAGTTAGAGCGGCCGGGCGCGGTGGCTCAAGCCTGTAATCCCAGCACTTTGGGAGGTCGAGACGGGCAGATCACGAGGTCAGGAGATCGAGACCATCCTGGCTAACACGGTGAAACCCCATCTCTACTAAAAATACAAAAAAAAAAAAAAAACTAGCCGGGCGAGGTGGCAGCGCCTGTAGTCCCAGCTACTCGGGAGGCTGAGGCAGGAGAATGGCGTGAACCCGGGAGGCGGAGCTTGCAGTGAGCTGAGATCCGGCCACTGCACTTCAGCCTGGGTGACAGAGCGAGACTCCATCTCAAAAAGAAAAAAAAAAAAAACAGTTAGAGTTTTAATTCTTCCCATCTTCAAATACTGAGAATATTTGGTTTTTTGCTCTTAAGCAAAACACTGCAAAGTAATTTGCCAGGATCTCCTGCAGACTGGCATTCAGTGATGGAGAAGAGACTCCTGGGTGAGATCCCTGGTCACAGAACCCAGATGACTATGACTGCAAGTGTGGAAAAGTAGATAGGGAACAAACATTTACCAGCATAACCCTCTGAGAATGTGTCCCGGCCATCCTAGAGGGAAGAGCTGCCGACTACCCAGCACTGCAGAATCCACAGAGGAAGGAGGCCACCTTGGCCACCAGGGAGGAGCGACACAAGAGGAGAGGACCCGGTGACCCCACAGGTGAGCAAATGAGTCCATGGGGCTGGTCAGGGCTCTCGAGTTCATTCTGACATGAGAGGACTTTGTGTAGTCACCACCTGAGTGCTGACGCAGCCGCCCTCAGTGTCTGGGGACCCAGGGCAGAAAGTCACCATCTCCTGCTCTGGAAGCAGCTCCAATATTGGGAGAAAATATGTATCCTGGTACCAGCAGCTCCCAGGAACGGCCCCCAAACTCCTCATCTATGAAAATAATAAGCGACCCTCAGGGATTTCTGAACGATTCTCTGGCTCCAAGTCTGGCACTTCAGCCACCCTGGGCATCACTGGACTCCAGACTGGAGATGAGGCTGATTATTACTGCTTAGCATGGGATAACAGCCTTACTGCTCACACGGTGCTCCAGGCCAATGGGGAACTGAGACAAGAACACCCTTCCTCCTCTGCCAGGAGGGTGAGTGCCTGCAGCTGCTGCTCACGCCTGACCTGTAGCTTCTGCTGCAGCTCCCCCATGGGCCTAGAGACAGCCATGGCCCTGCCTAGGAGTGGAGGCTCCCCCACTTTTG
Organism: Colobus angolensis palliatus; assembly: GCF_000951035.1. Lineage (NCBI taxonomy): Eukaryota > Metazoa > Chordata > Mammalia > Primates > Cercopithecidae > Colobus > Colobus angolensis. The sequence continues at coordinate 1,178,155 of NW_012117544.1, read as the reverse complement.
TCCTCAGAGTCAGGGACAGGGACCCCAAGAAACAGAATATCCTCCTCCCGCAGCTTGGGACACAGGGTCTCTGTACTGATATCGTGGGCCAAGGTGGCAGGTTCGGCTGTGTCTTCACAGACCTCCCTGTACCTACCCACGGTGGGGGGAGGGGTGAGGAGGTGTGGGCCTTTGAGCTTCACTAGAGACCTGAGGGTGTAGAGGTGCTTCACAAGACCTGGACTCCTTCCGTCACCCTCCTCCCATCACTCTGATCACTATAGCTATGGCCAGGTGAAGGCTTAGGGCTACCTGAGGACCTTGTTCAGCGCAGGGCCTCCATCCCGGGCATGGTTTCCAAACTCTGTAAGGGCTGTCTCTGAATCTGTAGAAAACATTTCTTTCTATGTGCCCAGGACAGGGTTAGAGGGCACCAACCCCACCCCTTGCAAATTGCTCCTCACCTCTCAGTGCCACAATGAGGAGAAGAAAGAGTTAGAAATCAGGAATCTACTCAGGGCTCCCCTCTCTTCTCTCTCCCAGCCACCCCCTGGCTTCCTCCTTTCACAGAAAAAAAGAGGAGACAGCCACAGAGGGCATGGCGAGGTGCAGACATTATACTAGGCAGCAGCGCAAGCCAGTCCTTCAGATGATGGAGGGAGGTGGTGGACGTGTCTGGAACCAGAAAATAGTGAGGACACTCTTGCTAAAGTGAGGAGGAGGGGCATAAACTGAGGCTCAGATGGTGGACCAGATCTCCTGAGCCATCTACTCATTTTTTCTTGTGTTCCAGTTTGGGTAAGAATAGAATTTTTAAAAAGTCTGAAGAGGTTCCTTTCCTCAGATAAGAATTTGTTGAGGATTCTTGCCCACTCAGGCATTGAAGGGAGGCTGAGCCACACTCTCAGGCCAATAGAATCGGGGGCTTTCAGGGAATTTGATTGTACCGAAGCTCCCAGACTCTGACATTTAAGACTTATGCCCTCGTAGCAGAGCCAAGCACTGACACCAAAATGGATGAAGGCTGATAGATAATCCCAGAATATTCTAGCTGACACTGACTTGTGGAAAACAGAATCAAGTTAAAATATTGAAGTAATAAGGTGGCATCCCACAGTGAGGAGAAGAGAGCTTGGGTGGGGGAGGGTAGAGGAGCCATTAGAGGGTTGGACAAGGAGGACACAGAATCTGAGGTAAGTTTGTGAGGAAAACTCCAGATGCTTCAGCGAAGATGGACAAGGAGGTAGGCAGTGTGAAAGCCGTGGGAGCAGCTCTGGTCACCAGGAGAGAGTGGTCAGATTCAGCCCTCGTGTCTGGGGAGGAGGGACTGAAGCCTGGGTGAAGGGAGAGAGCAAGGCGGGCCTTAGGACCTGAGGGGGGTGCAGTGATCACACTGCTGGGGGTGTCCTTCAAGCGCAAGGAGGCTGTAGGAAGACTGGAACTCATTGTCACAATGGAAACTTAGACAACAGTTCCCCAGCCTTGTTCAAAGTCATCACAGGCCTTTCTCCTTTCCACATGGCAATGGGAGGAAAACTTATCTCTGAGATATATAAGATGTTAGTTCTCCATAACCTCTCCTGTCCCCTGGCTGAATTCCTACTTGGAAATAAAATGACTCTCCAGTTTTAAATATGACATCCTCACTACAAAAATTTCCTGAATGAGAAAGATCTGCCCTCCCTGACCCACTGGTGAGGAATCTCAGCCTGCAGGACCAACGGACTAAATCATTCATGCCATCTCCCATGACAGCGTCATGGTGACCAGGCAGCTTATCTTATGGGTTTGGGCCACACACTGCCTGTCCCTAACATTGCAGCTGGGGACACTTACATGCTAAACTCATGGCCGGGAGATCTGGGGTCCAGATATGACAGGAAAAGGAAAAAGACCAGGAGCTCTGCATAAGTAGCCACACTGTGTGAATCATTGCATCCTCCAGCCTCATCTTCAGTTTGTGGTGGGTGTTGTCTTGTGAAAACAGAAAGCTGGGCTGGGACACAAGCAAGAGAGTCTCTGACCCACAAATCTCCACCTTGGGCTCTCTGGCCTTTCTGATATTCTGTTCACAGATCAATCCTGGGCCAAGACACATCCATTCTCATTAAAGAGGCATTGACAGGAGAATTAGGTAACCTCAGGAGAGACAAGAGGCAGATAAACACCCTCATGTTGGCCTCCTAAGCACAGAGGAGAAAAAAGAAAGGGAAAGAAGTTCAAGAAGCCACACTAGAAGCCACTGATCACCATCACCGTGGCCCGTCATCCATCTGCCCCTCTTTCAAGTCAGGACCAGATTCGCGGGACAGCATCTGGACCTACCCCTCTCTCCATGCACTCTTATGGTGCCTCCTTCTGCTCTCATCTCAAGGCACTGCTTTGCCAGGCCAGCTGTGTCACTGCTGAGAGTCTCCCCTTGGTCCTGGTCACGGGGTCTGGGATCAGCAGCAACCTGGCTTTGATTCAGCCGTGACCCTGCCCCTTCAGGACACAAAGCCAACTATTAAAGCCATAATTGAACCCTCCTAGATTATTCAAACCTTAGATTCTCCTTCTCAGTGTCCTATTAGAAAGTGTCATCTCTATTTAAAATTTTCATGTTGTTTTCTCAGGTCTAGAGCTATTTGATTTCCAAAATTCTATACTCACTCTTCTGTTCTCATTCCCTGTCATGGCTCATTTCCACTCAGCAGCTAATGATGCCAACCATGTATCTACAGCCCATTGTCACAAAACAGAGAGGGGGGAGGGTTCCTTAGACAAATACAGGGTTAGGAAAGAAAAGTGTCATTACCTCTTAGGAATTACTCCAAGATCTCAGAAAATTAATTCCAGAGATTCAAGAGTTTACTCCTCAGAAACGACAGCATGAATACATTAGGTAGTGAATGTTCTCAATGAATAACCTCTGAAAGGTCCAGAGTATACGTTTCAAAAAGTTAAGTGCATAACTTTCACAAGAATGTAGTATTAGCTTATGTCAACAATTTTAATTGGTATATATATTTCTGGAAAAAAGAAGTATGATGGTAAAAGAAATGTAAATAAACCTTTTTAAAACACAGTGCTTATAGTCCACCAGGATAGCACCTGTGAAGCAAATTTTCTTGGCTGAAGATACACTGTCTTTTAGAAAAATAGCAAGATAGTTGGAATTTGTCTTCTTCTCTCACAGTAATCTGAAAATTAACATGATCCCATTTATATGAAATATCTAGAAATATACCCCTACATGTGGACATTCCCATCACACACCTCCCATCCAGGCTCTCCTAAAGTGGAGTCTCCTGTTTTTCTGCCCATGTTCTCCCCTTCTCCATGCCTCTCCTACTGACACGTGGCTCCACCCTGCCTTCCTCTCCAGTGGCCCCAGCAGATCAGGCCCAAGCAATGAGCAAGCTCCTGGACTTGGGGAACAAAAGTGCATCTTCTTGGATTTCTGAGGACTTGCCCTGCCAGGGTGTCTTTCTCAACCACAATCACTCCTTCCTGGGAATCCACTTCTCCTAGATCCTGTAATTTATCTAATGTTATACATCTGTATCTACTTGGTGGACTTCCCTACATCTTCACCTGAACCTCAGGAATCTTCAGGTCATGTCCACATTCCTTTGCTTCTCTTGTAGTCCCTTCTTCCTTCTTCCCCCGTGATCACACCTAGTCGAGGTCTCTTCTCAGACCCTGGAGTGCAGCAGGGACTTCTCTGGTCTCTGCCCCAGGGATCAAGGGAGTGGAAGAGAGGACTCCAGTGCCCCTCCTATGCCTGTGTTTTCATCAGGGCAGCTGCACAAGGTAGGGATTAGGCTGCCTAGATCAACATGGCATTTCTAATCCTGCGCTCTATGCTCAGCACAAGATACGTGTTCAGTAACTATTTGAGAGGGACCTACCTTTTATCACATGGGCCACATTATGCTGGACCCAGGGTGGGGCTGAACTGGGAGAGGTAGCTGTGAACCTGCTCCTCACTCTGCCCTCACCCTAAGAGCTGATGGGGCATCCACCAGGAAGAGCATTCCTGGGCAGGGAGGGGGTCATGGGCAGCCTTGTCCTGTATGTGAGGCACAGCTCAGCGCGGTCACAAGATCCAGATGACTATGACTGCAATTCTGGGGAAGTAGAGAATGAAAATTGACTAGAATAACCTCCTGGGAATGTGCCCTGGGCATCCTAGAGGGAAGAGCTTCCCTTCTACTCAGGGCTGCAGGATCCACAGAGGAAGGAGAGCTCTGGCCACCAGGGAGGAGCCACATGAGAGGACATGGTTTCCCCACACGTGGGAAAGTGAGTCCATGAAAGTCGGTCCCTGGTGTGGGTTTGAATCTGATGTATGAGGACATTGTGTAGTCACCACCTGAGTCCTCTACAATAAACAGTGAGAGCGCCGCAGACAGATTCACTCGTGAGGAGCCCAGTAAAGTGGGAGAACTGCCCTGAGGTCACAGGGAGAAGACACGAGCACCTCCTGGCCTGGCCCTGAGCAGGGGCATTGGACAGAACAGCGGGGAGGCAGAGGTGTCTCTGGAGGTTCTGGTCACCTTGTCTTACAACGGTTTGTCTTGGTCTGGACACCAGGGGGCGCTTGGGGACCATTCCTGAGAAGAGTGGGGTGATCAGAGCAGAACCAGCCACCTGCCCTCCCTAATGTCCTCTGCTCAGGGCTCAAAACTGTGTCCTTTACACCCCTTGATACCACACAGCCCCACCCCTGCCACCCCCTGACATCCTCCGGCATAGGGGCCTGACCCAGGGCCCAGGGTGGGATTAGAAAGCTGGGGGTCTGATTTGCATGGATGGACCCTCCCACTCTCAGAGTATGAAGAGGGGTAGGGAGAGATTTGGGGAAGCTCTGCTTCAGCTGTGGGCACAGGAGGCAGCACTCAGGACAATCTCCAGCATGGCCTGGTCTCTCCTTCTCACTCTGCTGGTTCACTGCACAGGTGACTGGATACAGGTCCAGGGGAGGGGTCCTGGGAAGCCTATTGATGATTGGTTTCTCCTGCTGTCTCTAGAAGCAGAAACATGGTGCCTGTGTCTCTCCCACTTCCAGGGTCCTGGGCCCAGTCTGTGCTGACGCAGCCGCCCTCAGCATCTGGGACCCCCGGGCAGAGGGTCACCATCTCCTGCACTGGGAGCAGCTCCAACATCGGGGCGGGTTATTATGTACAATGGTACCAGCAGCTCCCAGGAACGGCCCCCAAACTCCTCATCTATGAAAATAATAAGCGACCCTCAGGGGTTTCTGACCGATTCTCTGGCTCCAAGTCTGGTACCTCAGCCTCCCTGGCCATCACTGGACTCCAGTCTGAGGATGAGGCTGATTATTACTGTGGAGCATGGGATAACAGTCTGAGTGGTCCCACAGTGCTCCAGGCCAATGGGGAACTGAGACAAGAACCCCCTTCCTCCTCTTCCAGGAGGGTGAGTGCCTGCAGCTGCTGCTCACGCCTGACCTGTAGCTTCTGCTGCTGTAGCTCCCCCATGGGCCTAGGGGCAGCCAGGGCCCTGCCTAGAAGTGGAGGCTCCCCTACTTTTGTCCTCAGAGTCATTAACAGGGACTCCAGGAAACAGAATATCTGGCTTCTGCAGCTTGGGGCACAGAGTCTCTGCACTGAAATCCTGAGCTGAGGTGGCAGGTCCCGCTGTGTCTTCACAGACCTTCCTGTGCCTCCCCATGGTGTAGGGAGGGGGTGAGGAGGTGTGGGCCTTTGAGCTTCACTAGAGGCCTGAGGGAGCAGAGGTGCTCCCCAAGACCTTGACTCCTTCCCTCACCCTCCTCCCATCACTCTCCTCACTGTAGCTATGGCCAGGTGAGGGCTCAGGGATACTTGAGGACCTTGCTCAGCCCAGGGCATCAGATAAGAATACTTAGAAAACTATTCCCATTCAGGCTTTGAGGGGAGGCTGAGCCTCACTCTCAGGCCAAAAGAATTGGGGAATTTCAAGGGAATTTGATTGTACTGAAATTCCCAGACTCTGCCATCTAAGACTTATGCCCTCTTAGCAGAGCCCAGCACTGATACCAAAATGGATCAAGGCTCATAGATAAGCCTAGAATATTCTAGCTGACACCGACTTGTGGAAAAGACAAGTAAAAATATGGATGCAATAAGATGGCATCGTACAGTGAGGAGGGGTGAGCTTGGGTGGGGAAGGGTAGAGGAGCCATTAGATGGTTGGACAAGGAGGACACAGGATCTGAGGTAAGTTTGTGAGGACAATTCAAGATGCTTCAGAGAAGATGAACAAGGGGGTAGGAAGTATGAAGGCCATGGGACCAGATGGGGCCACTGGGAGAGAGTGATCAGATTCAGCACCGGTGTCTGGGGAGGAGGGACTGAAGCCTGGGTGAGGGGAGAGCACAAGGCGGGCCTTAGAACCCGAGTAGGGCCCAGTGATCACACTGCTGAGGGGTCCTTCAAGCACAAGGGGGCTGCAGGAAGGCTGGAGGTCATTGTCACAATGAAAACTTAGACAACAGCTCCCCAGCCTTGTTCAAAATCATCACAGGCCTTTCTCCTCTCCACATGGCAACAGGGAGAGGAAAACTTATCTCTGAGATATGTAAGATGTTAGTTCTCCATAACCTCTCCTGTACCCTGGCTGAATTCCTATTTGGATACAAAATGACTCTCCAGTTTTATGTACAACGTCTTCACTTTTTAGTTCCAGAATGAGAAAGATTTCCCCTCCCTGACCCACTGGTGAGGAATCTCAGCCTTCAAGACAACCGGGTTAAATCATTCATGCCATCTCCCATGACAGCATCATGGTGACCAGGGAGACTATCTGACCAGCCACACACTGCCTGTCCCTAACATTGCAGCTGGGGACACTTACATGCTGAACCCATGGCTCAGAGATCTGGGGTCCAGACAAGACAGAAAAAGGAAAAAGACCAGGAGCTCTGCCTAAGTAGCCCCACTGTGTGAATCAATGCACCCTCCACCCTCATCTTTAGTTCGTGATGGGTATTGTCTTGTGAAAACTGACAGCTGGGCTGAGACACAGGGAAGAATGTCTCTGTCTCAAAAAACTCCATCTTGGGCTCTCTGACCTTTCTGATATTCTTTTCACAGATCAATTCCAGGCCGAGACACATCCATGCCCATCAAGGAGGCATTGATAGGGGAATCAGGCAGCCTCAGGAGAGACAAGAAGAAGATAAACACCCTCAGGTTGGCCTCCTAAGTTCAGAGGAGAAACAAAGGGGAAAGAAGCTCAAGAAGCCACACTAGATGTCACTGATCACCATCACCTCAGCACCGGTCCTCCATCTATCCCTCTTTCAAGAGAGGACCAGACTCAGGGGACAGCACCTGCACCTCCCCCTCTGTCTCCGCACTGCATAGGGAGCCTCCTTCTGCTCTCATCTCAAAGCGGCTGCTCCACGAGGTCACCTTTGTCACTGCCGAGAGTCTTCCCTTGGTCCTGGTCCCAGGGTCTGGGGTCAACGGCAACCTGGCGTTGACTCAGCTGTGACCCTGCCCCTTCAGGACACAAAGCCGATTAAACTATTAAAGTCATAACTGAACTTCCTAGTTTACCCAAACTTCAGATTCTCCTTCTCAGTGTCCTTCTAGAAAGGGCTGTCTATACCAAATAATAACATGTTATTTCCTCAGGTCTAGAGCCATTTGATTTCCAAAATTCTATACTCACTCTTCTGTTCTCATTCCCTGTCATGGCTCATTTTCCACTCAGCAGCTAATGATGCCAACCATGTATCTACGGCTCATTGTCACAAAAAAGAGAGATGGGAGGGTTCTTAAATAAATGGAAGGTTAGCAAGAAAAGTTTCATTACCTCTTAGGAATTACTCCAAGAGCCAAGAAAATTAATTCCAGAGCTTCAAGAGTTTACTCCTCAGAAACAACAGCATGAATACATCAGGTAGTGAATGTTCTTGGTCTTCTCAATGACTAACCTCTGACAGGTCCAGAGTATATGTGTCAAAAAGGGAAGTGCGTAACTCTCATAATAATGTAGTATTAATTTATGTCAACAATTTTAATTGATATATATATTTCTGAAAAAAAAAGCAGTATGATAGTAAAAGAAATGTAAAAAGCCTTTTAAAACCACAGTGCTTATAGTCCACCAGGATAGCACCTGTGAAGCAAATTTTCTTTGCTGAAGATGCACTGTCTTTTAGAAAATAGCAAGACAGTTTAAATTTGTCTTCTTCTCTCACAACGCTCTAAAAATTAACATCATCCCATTTATATGAAATATCTATAAATATACCCCTACATGTGGACATTCCCATCAGACACCTCCCATCCAGACTCTCCTAAAGTGGAATCTCCCCTTTTTCTGCCCATGTTCTCCCCCTCTCCACCTCTCTCCTGCTGACACGTGGCTCCTCCCTGTCTTCCTCTTCAGTAGCCCCAGTAGATCAGGGCCAACCAGTGAACAAGCTCCTGGACTTGGGGAACAAAAGTGCATCTTCTTGGATTTCTGAGGACTTGCCCTGCCAGGGTGTCTTTCTCAATCACAGTCGCTCCTTCCTGGGAGTCCACTTCTCCTAGATCCTGTTATTTATCTAATGTTATTCATCTGTATCTACTTGGTGGACGTCCCTACATCTTCACCTAAACCCCAGAAATCTTCAGGTCATGTCCACATTCCCTTTGTTCTCCTGTAGTCCCTTCTTCCTTCTTCCCCTGTGATCACACCTAGTCAAGATCTCTTCTCGGACCCTGGAATACAGCAGGGACTTCTCTGATCTCTGCCCCAGAGATTAAGGAAGTGGAAGAGAGGACTTCTGTGCCCCTCCAATCCTGTGTTTTCATCAGGGCAGCTGCACAATGTAGGGATTAGGCTGTCTAGATCAACATGGCATTTCCAACACTGCGCTCTATGCTCCGCAAAAGATACGTGCTCATAACTATTTGACAGAAACCTACCTCTTATCACATGGGCCACGTTATACTGGACCCAGGATGGGGCTGACCTGGGAGAGGTAGCTGTGGACCTGCTCCTCACTCTGCCCTCACCCTAAGAGCTGATGGGGCATCCACCAGGAAGAGCATTCCTGGGCAGGGAGGGGGTCATGGGCAGCCGTGTCCTATGTGTGAGGCAAGGCTCAGCGCGGTCACAAGATCCAGATTACTATGACTGCAATTCTAGGGAAGTAGAGAGTGAAGATTGACCAGAATAACCCTCTGGGAATGTGCCCTGGGCATCCTAGAGGGAAGAGCTTCCCTCCTACTCAGTGCTGCAGGATCCACAGAGGAAGGAGAGCTCTGGACACCAGGGAGGAGCCACATGAGATGAGAAGACCCGGTGTCCTCACATGTGGGAAAGTGATCCATGAAAGTCGATCCTTGGTCTGGGTTTGATTCTGTCCTATGAGGACATTGTGTAGTCACCACCTGAGTTCTCTGTAATAAACAGTGAGAGCGCCGCAGACAGTTTCACTCTCGTGAGAAGTCCAGTAAAGTGGGAGAACTGCCCTGAGGTCACAGGGAGAAGACACGAGCACCACCTAGCCTGGCCCTGAGCAGGGGCAGTGGACAGAACAGCGGGGAGGCAGCGGTGTCTCTGGAGGTTCTGGTCACCTTGTCATACAACGGTTTGTCTTGGTCTGGACACCAGGGGGCGCTTGGGGACCATTCCTGAGAAGACTGGGGGTGATCAGAGCAGAACCAGCCAGCTGCCCTGCCTGGTGTCCTCTGCTCAGGGCTCACAGCTGCGTCCTCCCCACCCACCGGGACCACACAGCCCCGCCCCTGCCACCCCCTGACATCCTCAGGCATAGGGACCTCACTCAGGGCTCAGGGTGGGATTAGAAAGCTGGGGGTCTGATTTGCATGGATGGACCCTCCCACTCTCAGAGTATGAAGAGGGGCAGGGAGAGATTTGGAGAAGCTCTGCTTCAGCTGTGGGCACAGGAGGCAGCACTCAGGACAGTCTCCAGCATGGCCTGGTCTCCTCTCCTCCTCACTCTCCTCGCTCACTGCACAGGTGACTGGATACAGGTCCAGGGGAGGGGCCCTAGCCAGTCCATGAATGACTGGTTTCATGGACTGGTTTCTCCTCTTGTCTCTAGAAGCAGAATCATGATTCCTGTGTCTCTCCCACTTCCTGGGTCCTGGGCCCAGTCTGTGCTGACGCAGCCGCCCTCAGTATCTGCGGCCCCTGGGCAGAGGGTCACCATCTCGTGCACTGGGAGCAGCTCCAACATTGGAAGTTATGATGTGCACTGGTACCAGCAGCTCCCAGGAACGGCCCCAAAACTACTCATCTATGACAGTAATAAGCGACCCTCAGGGGTTTCTGACCGATTCTCTGGCTCCAAGTCTGGTACCTCAGCCTCCCTGGCCATCACTGGGCTCCAGCCTGGGGATGAGGCTGATTATTACTGCGAAACATGGGATAAGAGCCTGAGTGCTGACACGGTGCTCCAGGCCAATGGGGAACTGAGACAAAAACCCCCTTCCTCCTCTTCCAGGAGGGTGAGTGCCTGCAGCTGCTCACGCCTGACCTGTAGCTTCTGCTGCTGTAGCTTCCCCCATGGGCCTAGGGGCAGCCATGGCCCTGCCAAGGAGTGGAAGCTCCCCCACCTTTGTCCTCAGAGTCAGGAACAGGGCCTCCAGGAAACAGAATATCCTGCCCCCGCAGTTTGAGGAACAGGGTCTCTGCACTGAAATCCTGGGCCTAGGTGGCAGGTCCACCTGTGTCTTCACGGACCTTCCTGTGCCTGCCCATAGTGTGGGGAGGGGGTGAGGAGGTTTGGGCCTTTCGCTTCACTAGAGGCCTGAGGGAGCAGAGCTGCTCCCCAAGACCTGGACTCCTCCTCCCATCCTTCTCCTCACTGCCCATAGTGTGGGGAGGGGGTGAGGAGGTTTGGGCCTTTCGCTTCACTAGAGGCCTGAGGGAGCAGAGGTGCTCCCCAAGACCTGGACTCCTCCTCCCATCACTCTCCTCACTGTAGCTATGGCCAGGTGAGGGCTCAAGGCTACCTGAAAACTCTTGCTCAGCCTAGGGCCTCCATCGCAGGCATTGTTTCCAAACTCTAAGCGCTGTCTCTGAATCTGTAGAAACATTTATTTTTTTGTGCCCAGGACAGGGTTAGAGGGAACCAACCTCACCCCTTGCAACTGCTCATCACTTCTCTGTGCCCCAATGAGAAGAAGAAAGAGTCAGAAATCAGAAGCCTACCCAAGGCTCCCCTCTCTCCTCTCTCCCAGCCACCTGCCGGCTTCCTCCTTCCACAGAAATAAAGAGGAGGCAGCCACAGAGGGCAAGGAGAGGCCCAGACATTATACTAGGCAGCAGAGTGAGGCATTCTTCCCAGATGATGGTGGGACGTGATGGAGGTGTCTGAGACCACAAAATAGTTAGGACCTACCGGGCACGGTGGCTCACTTGTGTAATCCCAGCACTTTGTGAGGCCAAGGCAGTCAGATCACGAGGTCAGGAGATCAACACCTTCCTGG
>NW_012117544.1:1136504-1166319 GCF_000951035.1 Colobus angolensis palliatus | reverse complement strand
GCGCCTGTAGTCCCAGCTACTCGGGAGGCTGAGGCAGGAGAATGGCGTAAACCTGGGAGGCGGAGCTTGCAGTGAGCTAAGATCTGGCCACCTGCACTCCAGTCCGGGCGACAGAGCGAGACTCCGCCTCAAAAAAAAAAAAAAGAAAAGAAAAGAAAAAAAAGACTTATGCCCTCGTAGCAGAGCCCAGCACTGATACCAAAATGGATGAAGGCTGATAGATAATCCCAGAATATTCTAGCTGATACCGACTTGTGGAAAAGAGAATCAAGTTAAAATATTGAGGTGATAAAGTGGCATCGCACAGTGAGGAGAAGAGAGCTTGGGTGGGGGAGGGTAGAGGAGCCATTTAGAGGGTTGGACAAGGAGGACACAGAATCTAAGGTAAGTTTGTGAGGAAAACTCCAGATGCTTCAGCGAAGATGGACAGTGTGAAGGCCATGGGACCAGCTCTGGTCACCGGGAGAGAGTGGTCAGATTCAGCACCGGTGTCTGGGGAGGAGGGACTGAAGCCTGGGGGAGGGGAGAGGGCAAGGCGGGCCTTAGGACCTGAGTGGGGCGCAGTGATCACACTGCTGGGGTGTCCTTCAAGTGCAAGGGGGCTGCAGGAAGGCTGGAGCTCATTGTCACGATGGAAACTTAGACAACAGTTCCCCAGCCTTGTTCAAAGGCATCACAGGCCTTTCTCCTCTCCACGTGGCAACAGGGAGATGAAAACTTATCTCTGAGATATGTAACATGTTAGTTCTCCATAACCTCTCCTGTCCCCTGGCTGAATTCCTATTTGGAAATAAAATGACTCTCCAGTTTTACATATGACATCCCCACTTCAAAAAAGTTCCAGAATGAGAAAGATCTGCCCTCCCTGACCCACTGGTGAGGAATCTCAGCCTTCAAAACAACCGGACTAAATCATTCATGCCATCTCCCAGGACAGCGTCATGGCAACCAGGCAGCTTATCTTATGGGTTTGGGCCACACACTGCCTGTCCCCAACATTGCAGCTGGGGACACTTACATGCTGAACTCATGGCCAGGAGATCTGGGGTCCAGACATGACAGGAAAAGGAAAAAGACCAGGATCTCTGCCTAAGTAGCCACACTGTGTGAATCCCTGCACCCTCCACCCTCATCTTCAGTTCGTGATGGGTGTTGTCTTGTGAAAACTGACAGCTGGGCAGAGACATAAGCAAGAGAGTCTCTGACCTGTGCACAAATCTCCATCTTGGGCTCTCTGGCCTTTCTGATATTCTTTTTACAGATCAATTCCGAGCCAAGACACATCCATGCTCATCAAGGAGGCATTGATAGGAGAATCAGGCAGCTTCAGGAGAGACAAGAAGCAGATAAACGCCCTCATGTTGGCCTCCTAAGCTCAGAGGAGAAAAAAGAAAGGGAAAGAAGTTCAAGAAGCCACAATAGAAGCCACTGATCACCATCACCTCAGCACCGGTCCTCCATCTGCCCCTCTTTCAAGTGAGGACCAGACTCAGGGGACAGCACCTGCACCTCCCCCTCTGTCCACACACTGCACAGGGAGCCTCCTTCTGCTCTCATCTCAAGGCGCTGCTCCACCAGGTCAACCATGTCACTGCTGAGAGTCTTCCCTCAGTCCTGGTCCCAGGGTCTGGGATCAGCAGCAACCTGGCTTTGACTCAGCCGTGACCCTGCCCCTTCAGGACACAAAGCCAACTATTAAAGCCATAACTGAACCCTCCTAGTTTACTCAAACCTTAGATTCTCCTTCTCAGTGTCCTTCTACAAAGTGCTGTCTCTATTAAGTAATTTCATGTTGTTTTCTCAGGTCTAGAGCTATTTGATTTCCAAAATTCTATATTCACTCTTCTGTTCTCATTCCCTGTCATGGCTCATTTCCACTCAGCAGCTAATGATGCCAACCATGTATCTACAGCCCATTGTCACAAAAAAGAAAGATGGGAGGGTTCTTAAATAAATAGAGGGTTAGCAAGAAAAGTTTCATTACCTCTTAGGAGTTACTCCAAGATCTAAGAAAATTAATTCCAGAGATTCAAGAGTTTACTCCTCAGAAACTACAGCACGAATACATTAGGTAGTGAATGTTCTTGGTCTTCTCAACGAATGACCTCTGAAAGGTCCAGAGTATACGTGTCAAAAAGTTAAGTGCATAACTTTCACAAGAATGTAGTATTAACTTATGTCAACAATTTTAATTTGTATATATATTTCTGAAAAAAAAAGCAGTATGATGGTAAAAGAAATGTAAAACAGCCTTTTAAAAACACAGTGCTTATAGTCCACCAGGATAGCACCTGTGAAGCAAATTTTCTTTGCTGAAGATGTACTGTCTTTTAGAAAAATAGCAAGATAGTTTGAATTTGTCTTCTTCTCTCACAGCAATCTAAAAATTAACATGATCCCATTTATATGAAATATCTAGAAATATACCTGTACATGTGGACATTCCCATCGCACCCCTCCCATCCAGGCTCTCCCAACGTGGAGTCTCCTCTTTTTCTGCCAACGTTCTCCCTATCTCCATGACTCTCCTACTGACACGTGGCTCCTTCCTGCCTTCCTCTCCAGTAGCCCCAGCAGATCAGGCCCATCCAGGGAACAAGCTCCTGGACTTGGGGAACAAAAGTGCATCTTCTTGGATTTCTGAAGAATTGCCCTGCCATGGTGTCTTTCTCAATCACAATTGCTCTTTCCTAGGAACCCACTTCTCCTATATCCTGTTATTTATCTGATGTTATTTATCTGTATCTACTTGGTGGACTTCCCTACATCTTCCCCTGAACCCCAGGAATCTTCAGGTCATGCCCATATGCCCTTGGTTCTCCTGTACTCCCTTCTTCCTTCTTCCCCTGTGATCCCACCACGTCGAGATCTCTTCTCAGACCCTGGAGTGCAGCAGGGACTTCTCTGGTCTCTGCCCCAGGGATTAAGGGGGTGGAATTGAGGACTCCTGTGCTCCTTCTATGCCTGCGTTTTCATCAGGGTTAGCTGCACAAGGTAGGGATTAGGCTGTCTAGATTAACATGGCATTTCCAGCGCTGCCCTCTATGCTCAGCAAAAGATACGTGCTCAGTAACTATTTGACAGAGACCTATCTCTTATCACATGGGCCACATTATACTGGACCCAAGATGGGGCTGACCTGGGAGAGGTAGCTGTGGACCTGCTCCTCACTCTGCCCTCACCCTAAGAGCTGATGGGGCATCCACCAGAAAGGGCATTCCTGGGCAGGGAGGGGGTCATGGGCAGCCGTGTCCTATGTGTGAGGCAAGGCTCAGCGCGGTCACAAGATCCAGATGACTATGACTGCAATTCTAGGGAAGTAGAGAGTGAAGATTGACCAGAATAACCCTCTGGGAATGTGCCCTGGGCATCCTAGAGGGAAGAGCTTCCCTTCTACTCAGCCCGGCAGGATCCACAGAGGAAGGAGAGCTCTGGCCACCAGGGAGGAGCCACATGAGAGGACATGGTGTCCCCACACGTGGGAAAGTGAGTCCATCAAAGTTGGTCCCTGGTCTGGGTTTGATCCTGTCCTATGAGGACATTGTGTAGTCACCACCTGAGTTCTCTGTAATAAACAGTGAGAACGCTACAGACAGATTCACTTGTGAGGAGCCCAGTAAAGTGGGAGAACTGCCCTGAGATCACAGGGAGAAGTCACAAGCACCTCCTGGCCTGGCCCTGAGAGGGGGCAGTGGACAGAACAGCGGGGAGGCAGAGGTGTCTCTGGAGGTTCTGGTCACCTTGTCTTACAACGGTTTGTCTTGGTCTGGACACCAGGGGGCGCTTGGGGACCATTCCTGAGAAGACTGGGGGTGATCAGAGCAGAACCAGCCACCTGCGCTGTCTAGTGTCCTCTGCTCAGGGCTCACAGCTGTGTCCTCACCACCCCCTGGGACCACACAACCCCACCCCTGCCACCCCTTGACATCCTCAGGCATAGAGGCCTGACCCAGGACCCAGGGTGGGATTAGAAAGCTGGGGGTCTGATTTGCATGGATGGACCCTCCCACTCTCAGAGTATGAAGAGGGGCAGGGAGAGATTTGGGGAAGCTCTGCTTCAGCTGTGGGCACAGGAGGCAGCACTCAGGACAATCTCCAGCATGGCCTGGTCTCCTCTCCTCCTCACCCTTGTCATTCACTGCACAGGTGACTGGATACAGGTCCAGGGGAGGGGTCCTGGGAAGTCCGTGAATGACTGGTTTCTCCTCTTGTCTCTAGAAGCAGAATCATGATTCCTGTGTCTCTCCAACTTCCAGGGTCCTGGGCCCAGTCTGTGCTGACACAGCCGCCCTCAGTGTCTGGGGCGCCCGGGCAGAAGGTCACCATCTCCTGCACTGGGAGCAGCTCCAACATTGGTGGTTATTATGTACACTGGTACCAGCAGCTTCCAGGAACGGCCCCCAAACTCCTCATCTATGACAATAATAAGCGACCCTCAGGGATTTCTGACCGATTCTCTGGCTCCAAGTCTGGTACCTCAGCCTCCCTGGCCATCACTGGGCTCCAGACTGAGGATGAGGCTGATTATTACTGCCAGTCCTATGACAGCAGCCTGAGTGCTCACACAGTGCTCCAGGCCCGGAGGGAACTGAGACAAGAACCCACTTCCTCCTCTTCCAGGAGGGTGAGGGCACGGTAGCTGCTGTTCAGGCCTGGTATGTGGCTTCCGTGGCTGCTGCTTCCTTCATGGTCCCAGGGGCATCCAGAGCCCTGCCTGGGAGTGGCGGCTCCTCCTCCCCTTCTGTCCTCAGAGTCAGAAACAGGGAATCCAGGAAACAGAATGTCCCTCTCCCTTAACTTGGGACACAGGGTCTCTACACTGAAGTCCTGGGCTCAGGTGGCAGGTCCAGTTGTGTCATCTCAGACCCATCTCTGATGGGGAACCCATGTATTCATTATTCTCCTTCCCCCAATTCCAGGAGTTTCCGGGGCTGTGTCTTCCTCTCCCTGCTCCTCATTGTGAGTCCCTGTGTTTCTTTTCTCCTGAGCCTATTGGTTTTCTTAACAAAACTCCTTTTATAAAGGAAAAATGCACACCTAGTAAACCAGCTGAATTTATAGCCTTAAATTAGGCCCATTTTGACATTTTTCTGGATCGTTGAAAATATCACCACCACTGAGCTATACAACCTGTGACCAACCACAGCAGCTCTTCAGGACACTTTGTCATCTCCTTCGCTCCCCGAATGCCCGCCTGGGCAGCCGGGAAACTGCCTTTGCCACTACTGTATGGTTTCCATTTTCTGAAACTCACTAGTGTTATCAAACACTATCTTCCCATTTGTTCGAGCTTCTTTCACTCTGCACGCTTCTTTTGAGATTCTCCCTGTTGTTGCTGAATTGCATCCCATTCTGCAGAGGGCTCATTACAACCTTGGAGGGTCCTAGGACTTTTTTTCTGATTCTGTTTATTTACTTATTTATTTTAATGTTTGAATTTGTTGTCCATCAAATCAAACTCTACGGGTGATGTTCATCTAAGATGACAAGAGTCAGTGAGGGCTTGTCTGGATTCCTGCTTCTTCATCTCTTGCCTCTGATTCTCTCTATAATGGGAGAGTTTCTCATCTTTTTTACATTTTTATATTTATTATTTTATTTTGGCTTTTAAGGCTTTTAGTGTTTTTTAAATTTTTTATTTCAATAGATTTTTGGGGAACAGATGGTGTTTTGCTACATAAATAAGTTTTTTAGTTGTGATTTCTGGGATTTTGGTGCACTCATCACCCAAGCAGGGAACACTGCACCCAATGTGTAGTCTTTTATCCCTCACCCCATCCCACCCTTTCTCCTGAGTCCCCAAAGTCCGTTGTGTCATTCTTATGTCTTTGTGTCCTCATAGCTTAGCTCCCATTTACGAGTGAAAACATACGATGTTTGCTTTTTCATTCCTGAGTTAATTCACTTACAATAATAGTCTCCAATTCCATCCAGGTTTCTGTTAATGCCATTATTTCATTCCTTTTTATGGCTGAGTAGTAGTCCACAGTATGTATGTCTGTGTATATATATATATATATATCACATTTGCTTTATCCACTTGTTGATTGATGGGCATTTGGGTTGGTTCTATGTTTTTGCAATTGCAAATGTGCTGCTATAAACATGAGTGTTCAACTATCTTTTTCATGTAATAACTTCTTTTCCCCTTGGTAGATACCTAGTAGTGAGATTGTTGGATCAAATGGTAGATCTGCTTTTAGTTCTTTAATGAATCTCCACACTCTTTTCCATAGTGGTTGTACTAGTTTACATTCCCAGCAATAGTGTAAAAGTGTTCCCTTTTCACCACATCCATGCCAACATCAATTGTTTTCATTTTTTTTATTATGCCCATTCTTGAGGGAGTAAGGTGGTATTGCATGTGGCTTTGATTTTCATTTCCCTAATCATTAGTGATCTTGAGCATTTTTTCCGTATGCTTGTCAGCCATATCTTCTTTTGAGAATTGTCTATTCATGTCCTTTGCCCACTTTTTGATGGGATCATTTGTTTTTTTATTGCTGATTAATTTGAATTCTTTGCAGATTCTGGATATTAATACTTTATTAGATGTATAGATTGTGAAGATTTTCTTTCACTCTGTGGGTTGTCAGTTAACTCTGCTGATTGTTTATTTTGCTCTGCAGCAGCTATTTCATTTAATTCAGTCCCATCTATTTATCTTTGTTTTTAATGCATTTGATGTTGGATTCTTGGTTATAAAGTGTTTGCTTAAGCTAATGTCTAGAGGGTTTTTTTCAATGTTATCTTCTAGAATTTCTAAGGTTTCAGGTCTTAGATTTAAGTCTTTGACCAATCTTTTGTTAGTTTTGTATAAGATGAGAGATGAGGATCCATTTTCATTCTTTTACATGTGGCTTGCCTATTATCTCAGCACCATTTGTTGAATAGCATGTCCTTTTCCCACTGTATGTTTTTGTTTGCTTTGTCAAAGATCAGTTGGCTCTAACTATTTTGCTCCATTTCTGCATTCTCTATTCTGTTACATTTGTCTATGTGCCTATTTTTACACCAGTACCATGCTGTTTGGTCATTATGGCTTTATAGTATAGTTTGAAGTCAGGTAATGTGATGCTTTCAGATTTGTTATTTTTGCATAGACTTGTTTCGGCTATGTGGGCTCTTTGTTGGTTCCATATGAATTTTAGTTCTACGAAGCTCTGTGAAGAATGATGGATGTATTCTGATGGAAATTGCATTAAACTTGTAGATTGTTTTGGCAGTATGGTCATTTTCACAATACTCATTCTATACATCTGTGAGCATAAAATGTATTTCCATTTGTGTCATCTGTGATTTCTTTCAGCAATGTTTTGCAGTTTTCCTTGTAGAGGTCTTTCACTTTCTTGGTTAGGTATATTTCTAAGTTTTGTTTTTTGGCAGCTATTGTAAAACGGGTTGAATTCTTGCTTTGATTCTCAGCTTGGTTGCTGTTGTTCTATAGCACTGCTACTGATTTGTGTCCCTTAATTTTGTACCCAAAAACTTGCTGAATTATTTCACTAGTTCTAGAAGCTTTTAGGGTGAGTCTTCAGGGTTTTCTAGGTATACAATCATATTATCAGCAAACAGTGACAGTTTGACTTCCTTCTTATCAATTTGGATACCCCTGATTTCTTTCTCTTGTCTGATTGTTCTGGTTAAGACTTCCAGTACTATGTTGAATAAAAGTGGAGAAAGTGGGCATCTTTTTCTTGTTCCATTTCTCAGGGGAAATGCTTTTAACTTTCCCCCATTGAGTATAATGTTGACTGTGGGTTTGCCATAGATAACTTTTGTTGCCATAAGGTATGGTCCCTTCTATGCCGATTTTGCTGAGGGTTTGAATCATAAAGGATGCTGGATTTTGTCAGATGCCTTTTCTGCATCTATTGAGATAATTATGTGACTTTGGGTTTTAATTCTGTTTATGTGGTGTATCACATTTATCAACTGGTGGATATTAAACCATCTCTGCATTTCTGGTATAAAAACAACTTGATCATGGTGGATTGTCTTTATGACAGCTGTTGGATTTGGGTAGCTAGTGTTTTGTTGAGGATTTTTGCATCTAGGTTCATCAGGAATATTGGTCTGTAGTTTATTTTTCTGTGATGTCCTCCCTGGTTTTGGTATTAGAGTGATACTGGCTTCACAGAACGATTTAGAAAGGATTCCCTTTTTCTCTATCTTGCTAAATAGTGTCAATAGGATTGGTACCAGTTCTTCTTTGAATATCTAATAGAATTCAGCTGTGAATCCATCTGGTCCTGAATTTTTTGTTGTTTGCAATTTTTTAAATTACCATTTCAATCTAGCGGCTTGTTATTGGTCTATTTAGAGTTTCTACATCTTCCTGGTTTAACCTAATAGTGTTGTATATTTCCAGGAGTTCATCTATCTCCTTTAAGATTCTAGTTTATGTACATAAAGGAGTTCATAGTAGCCTTTAATAATCTTTTGTATTTTTGTGGTATCAATAATAATATCTCCCATTTCATTTCTAATTGAGCTTATGTGGATCTTCTCTTTTCTTGGTTAATCTCACTAATGGTCTGCCAATTTTATTTATCTTTTCAAAGGACCAGCTTTTTGTTTCATTTATCTTTTGTATTTTTTTTATTTTGATTTCATTTAGTTCTGCTCTGACCTTCGTTATTTCTTTTCTTTTCCTGGGTTTGGGTTTGAATTGTTGTGATTTCTCCAGTTCTGTGAGGTGTGACCTTAGATTGTCTATTTGTGCTCTTTCAGACTTTCTGATGTAGGTATTTAACGCTATAAACTTTCCTCTTAGCACCACTGTTGCTGTATCCCAGAGCATTTGATTAGTTGCATTAAGATTTAGAACAACTGCAATCTTACTATCAGTCAACAGCTTTTTAATTCCTGAGGGTATGCCCTCATTTAATCCCGACAAGCTTTATTATTGCTTTTCAGGCAGTAGGCCCTGAGTGAAGAGATAGTGTTTGTGGCCTGGAGGTAAGGTTCTAAAATTTATCAAATATTAAATTGGTGCACAAGTAATTGCAGGTTTTACAAATAAAAGTAATGGCAAAACCCACAAGGACCTGTGCACCAACGTGATATAAACACTGGAGGACAGTTACATTTGAATTCAGTAAAAACAATGATAATCAGTATGTGTATCTCCCACACAATATTGTTCAATTGAAATACAAACAACAGGCCGGGCGCGGTGGCTCAAGCCTGTAATCCCAGCACTTTGGGAGGCCGAGACGGGCGGATCACGAGGTCAGGAGATCGAGACCATCCTGGCTAACACGGTGAAACCCCATCTCTACTAAAAATACAAATCTAGCCGGGCGAGGTGGCGGGCGCCTGTAGTCCCAGCTACTCGGGAGGCTGAGGCAGGAGAATGGCGTAAACCCGGGAGGCGGAGCTTGCAGTGAGCTGAGATCTGGCCACTGCACTCCAGTCCGGGCGACAGAGCGAGACTCCGCCTCAAAAAAAAAAAAAAGAAATACAAACAACTAGATGCCCTGCATTTTTCTGGAAACTCCACACGGGGTTCACTGCTTGAAAGAAGCAGAGCTGGGGCAGGCCTGCCCTTCCTGATGACAGGTCTAGGTGCTTAACCTCAAAGACAGAGCTTCTCCAAGACAGCTACCCTCAAGTGAGCATGTCAATTGGCACTAAATATATGTGATATGATCCCCAATCAATGATCCCTACTCACTTCCCTAATTCTCTCCATTATCCTTTAAGTTTGCAGACTCAGGGCCTTCCTAGAAATTGCTACAGCCTGAGATCCGGACCTGGGACCTCATGTCCTGTCACAACAAGATACAATGGGACTCTTCAGTCCCCACACAGAATGGCTTCAGCCAGGAGGGCATAAATAACATGTAAGGTTAGAAGAGCTCAGACTGGCTCTCCTTCTATCCAATGACAGATGAAACTTCAGGGCTCTGATGTTTGTCAGGGAATCTCCTTCAGTGAGGCCAAGATCCCAGGACTTTACTAAAATTAGCAGAGTGGACCAGACAGGCATGTCATGGTACAGGAACTGTGTTCAGAGCAATAACTGCAGATGCATCTTAACAAGGTCCCCCATAGTCCTATCTTTGGTGAAAAAGGAAATAGACAAAGGTATGGAGAAACTGAAGGACTCAATGGGTCTCGAACTGAGGTAGCACTGGGTGCTATGGGTTTGTCCTGGAGCAGTCTGCAGATGATGACAGCTGGGAAGCCAGCCCCTGTTGTGACCTTGTTTCATCTGCTCACTGGATCAGTGGCTGTGTCCTCACAGGAAAGCTGACTGCAGCCAGCCTGGCCTTCTCCACCCCACTTGGGAAATGTATTCAAGTGACTGTCTGGGGTGAGGTTCTACTAAGGGCTTGGGAGATATGGGGAGGGGGCTGATTTGCATGAAAGAACCATTTCACCCCCTTTCCTTCATCTAAAACCCATTAATAGAAACTTTGGGGCCATTCATAGAAGTCCAGCTGGTCTCCTACATTTTGGGGGTCGTAAAGGATTAATGCCTGATTGAGGCCTGATTAATCTAAAGGAAGAGGGGCTATCAGCAGGTGGTGGTCAGAGTGAGAAAGGAATTGACTTTTTTGAGAGATTCATCAACACAGCCACCAACTCTGGGACAAATGGGATGACTCCCTATAACTGTCACCCCAAATTACCCACAGGAGCCTGAGCCAGTCCCCTACTTCTATTGCTTCTGATTCTGGCCCATTCCCCTCCTGTCCCTAAACACGTTGCCCATGTCTGGGTCCAGGGTGGCAGAGATACCTCCATCCCAGTCAACATCTACAGAGGGCCTCTTCTGTTCCCCTCCCTCCTCATGCAGGTTACTACTGTTGTGGGTCTGGAAGAGTGACCCGTGGCGTACACAAGGTATCCCTTCCTATCTAAAGCCAGGCATGTAATAGACATGGTATGGGTTGGTGTAGAGCAGAGTGGCTCATCCAGATGCAAAGCACTAAGGACCTGGCTCCAGAAAAATTACTTCACAAAACTCCACACCCTTTCATGACAAAAACTCGATGAACTATAAATAGAAGGAAACTACCTCAACATAGTAAAGACCATCTGTGAAACTCCCATAGCTAACCTCATATAAAATCTGAATAATGAGAGGTATTTTCTGTAATATCAGGGAAAAACCAAGGATGCATACTTTCACATCTTCAATTGCAAATATTATTGGAAGACCTAGGCAGAGCATTTAGCCTAGAAAAAGAAATAAGCAGAAAAAAAAAACAAGAATTGAAAGTAAAAAATTATCTCTGCTTTCAGATGACATAATGGCATATGTAGAATGCCACTGAAAGACCCAGAAAATAATTCTGAAAGAATTATTTAAGAACATCTCACGGCTAGACATGGTGGCTGACGCCTATAATCCCAACACTAGGGAGGCTAAGGTGGGAGAATTGTTTGAGGTTAACAGTTCAAGAACAGCATGAGCAACAAAGCAAGAAGCTGTCTCTACCAAAAATAAAATATAAAAAATAAAGAGGAAGGAAAGTCACTTATATTTCTGTACTTAAACAACCAAACAGCAAATCACCCAAAATGAAATTAAGAAAACAATTCAGGAGGACCCACAGACCCTCTGAAGGAAGGGAACTGCACCCACAGGACCTGGGAGACACCCCAAATACTGTGAGTGCCTCAACTGCGGAAGTGGGAAAGGGAGACCCTCCTCTCCCAAACACACACCCCTACTGGAGAATCTGAAGGTCTGTTTGTGGGAGAAGTTCTCAACTTTACCTGGAGTGGAGTTAAGTTAAACAGCCAAGCTCAGTGAAATACACAGGTGTAGGAGGTAGCAGAGAGGCCCTGGGGACTTGCTGAATCCCCAAGCAACCCATTCTTGCCTGGCACCACAGGGATACATCAGGAGGGAGGGCAGAGGAGCAGTGGGTAAAACTCCACGGGGAGGACTTCCTAGCTGAACTTTGCAACAATTTGAATGGGGTGAGAGGCCTCGTGGTGGGAACTTGGGGTAGGGCACAATCCGGCTTGCAGACTTCACAGCAGGAAAAAAACTAAAGCCTTTTTCTTTCACAGCTGGGAGGCAGAAAGCCTCAGGCAAGTTTTCAAGCCCTACTCGCCCTCAGGCTGTAAACAGACTCAGGGCTATTGTCAGGGGCACAGTGGGAGTGAGATCGGCCCTTTGGTTTGCATGGAGCTGGGTGAGACCTGTGACGGCTGGCTTTCCCCTACTTCCCTAACAACTTGCATGATTCAGCAGAGGCAACCCTAAGGAGTCCTCCTAAGTATACAACTCCAGGGACCTGGGAATCTCACCCCCATCCCTCACAGCAGCTGCAGCAAGACCCTCCCAAGGAAAGTCTGAGGTCAGACACGCCTAGCCCCGCCCCCACCCGATGGTCCTTCCCTACCCACTGTAGTAGCAGAAGATAAAGAAGATAATCTTGGGAGTTCTAGGGCCCCACCCACCACCTGTCCCTCTCCACAATACTACAGCTGATGCTTTCAAGAAAGCACCATCTCCTGGCAGGGGGCCAACCAGCACAAAAATAGAGGATTAAACCACAAAAGCTAAGAACCATCACAGAGTCGATTGCACCCTCCGCCGCCTCCACCAGAACAGGCACTAGTATCCATGGCTGAGAGGCTCATAGATAGTTCACATCACAGGACTCTGTGCAGAAACCCCCAGTATCAGCCGAGTATACTTGCTGGGTGGCTAGATCCAGAAGAGAAACAACAATCACTGCAGTTCAGCTTACAGGAAGACACATCCACAGGAAAAGAGGGAGAGTACTACATCAAGGGAACACCCCACGGAACAAAAAAATCTGAACAGCCTTTAGCGCTAGACTTTTCCTCTGACAGAGCCTGCCAAAATGAGAAATAACCAGAAAACCAACCCTGGTAATGTTACAAAACAAGGCTCATCAACACCGCCCCCCAACACCCCACCCACAACACACTCACTAGTTCACCAGAAATGGATCCAAACCAAGAAGAAATCTCTAATGTACCTGAAAAAGAATTCAGGAGGTTAGTTATTGAGCTAATCAGGGAGGGATCAGAGAAAGGTGAAGTCCAATGCAAAGAAATCCAAAAAAAATGATACAAGAAGTAAAGGGAGAAATATTCAAGAAAATAGATAGCTTAAAGAAAAAACAATCAAAAATTCATGAAACTTTGTACACACTTTTAGAAATGAGAAATGCTCAAAAAGTTTCAGCAATAGAATTGAAAAGTAAAAAAATAAATTAAGAGCTTGAAGACAAGGTCTTTGAATTAATCCAACCCAAGAAAGACAAAGAAAAAGATTAAGAAAATGTGAAAACGCCGGGCGCGGTGGCTCAAGCCTGTAATCCTAGCACTTTGGGAGGCCGAGACGGGCGGATCACGAGGTCAGGAGATCGAGACCTTCCTGGCTAACACAGTGAAACCCCGTCTCTACTAAAAAATACAAAAAAATGAGCCGGGCAAGGTGGTGGGCGCCTGTAATCCCAGCTACTCGGGAGGCTGAGGCAGGAGAATGGCGTAAACCCGGGAGGCGGGGCTTGCAGTGAGCTGAGATCTGGCCACTGCACTCCAGCCTGGGCGACAGAGCGAGACTCCATCTCGAAAAAGAAAAAAAAAAAAAGAAAAAAAAGAAAATGTGAAAAAAGTCTCCAAGAAGTTTGAGATTATGTTAAACGACCAAACCTAAGAATAATCAGTGTTTCTGAAAAAGAAGACAATTCTAAAAGCTTGGAAAACATATTTGGGGGAGTAATCAAGGAAAACTTCCCTGGCCTTGCTAGAGACCTACACATGCAAATACAAGAAGCACAAACAACACCTGGGAAATTCATCACAAAAAGATCTTCAACTGGGCACATTGTCATCAGGTTACCCAAAATTAAGATGAAGGAAAGAATCTTAAAACCTGTGAGGCAGAAGCACCAGGTAACCTATAAAGGAAAACCTGTTAGATTAACAGGTTTCTCAGCAAAAACCCCACAAGCTAGAAGGGACTGGGGCCTATCTTCAGCCTCCTTAAACAAAACAATTGTCAGCCAACAATTTTGTATCCAGTGAAACTAAGCATCATATATGAAGGAAAGATATAGCAATTTTCAGACAAACAAATGCTGAGAGTATTTGTCATTACCCAGCTACCAGCAAAGGAACTGCTAAAAGGAGCTCTAAATCTTGAAACAAATCCTGAAAACATCAAAACAGAATCTCTCTACAGCATAAATCACACAGACCCTATACAGCAAAATTACAAGTTAAAAAGCAAAATGCAAAAAAGAAAAAGAAAAGACAAAGTATGCAGGCAACAAAGAACATAATGAATGCAAGGGTACCTCACATTTCAATACAAATATTGAATGTACGTGGCTTTAATGTTCCACTTAAAAGATACAGAAAAGCAGAATGGATAAGAACTCACCAACCAACTAGCTGCTGCCTTTAGGAGACTCACCTAACACATAAACACTCACATAAACTTAAAGGGGTGGAAAAAGGCATTTCAGGCAAGTGGACACCAAAAGCGAGCAGGAGTAGCTATTCTTATGTCAGACAAAACAAACTTTAAAGCAACAGTGATTAAAAGAGACAAAAAGGGACATTATATAATGGTAAAAGGCCTTTTCCAACAGGATGATATCACAATGCTAAACACAAATGCACCTAGCACTGGAGCTCCAAAATTGATAAAATGATTACCAATAGACTTAAGAAATGAGATAGACAGCAACACAATAATATTGGGGGACTCTTCAGTACTCCACTGATAGCACTAGACAGGTCATCAAGACAGAAAGTCAACAAAGAAACAATGGATTTAAACTATACATTGAAGCAAATGGACTTAACAGATATATATATAGAACATTTTATCCAATAACCGCAGAATACACATTCTATTTAACAGCACACAAAACTTTCTCCAGGATAGACCATATGATAGGCCATAAAATGAGCCTCAATAAATTTATGAAAATTGAAATTATATCAAGTACTCTCTCAGACCACAGTGGAAAAACTAGAAATCAACTCTGAAAAGAACCTTCAAAACCATACAAAGGCATGAAAATTAAGTAACCTGCTCCTGAATGAGCACTGGGTCAAAAATGAAATCAAGATAAAAATTTTAAAATGCTTTAAACTGAACAACAATAATGACACAACCTATCAAAACCTCTGGGATACAGCTAAAGTGGTGTTAAGAGGACAGTTCATAGCCCTAAACACCTACATCAAAAAGTCTGAAAGAGCACAATCTAAGGTCATACCTCAAGGAATTAGAGAAACAAGAACAAACCAAACCCAAACAGAGCAGATGAAAGGAAATAACCAAGATCAGAACAGAGCTAAACGCAATTGAAGCCAAAACCATACAAAAGATAAATGAAACAAAAAGCTGGTTCTTTGAAAAAATAAATAAAATTGATAAACCATTAGCAAGAGTAACCAAGAAAACAAGACAGAAAATCCAAATAACCTCACTGAGAAACAAAACAGGTGATAGTAAAACTAATACCACTGAAATACAAAAGATCAGTCAAGGCTTCTGTGAACACTAGAAAACCTAGAAGAGATGGATAAATTCCTGAAAAAGTACAACCCTCCTAGCTTAAATCAGGAAAGATTAGATACCCTGAACAGACCAATAACAAGCAGTGAGATTGAAATCGTAATTTAAAAATTATCAAGAACAACAACAACAAAAATCCAGGACCAGACGGATTCACAGCAGAATTCTACCAGACATTCAAAGAAGAATTGGTGCCAATCTTTGTGGCACTATTCCATAAGATAGGGAAAGAAGGAACCTTCCCTAATTAATTCTATGAAGCCAGCATCACCCTAATACCAGAACCAGGAAAGGACACAACCAATAAAACTACAGACCGATATCCTTGATGAACATAGATGATAAAATCTTTAAGAAAATACCAGCTAGCCAAATCCAACAACATATCAAAAAGATAATCCACCAGGATCAAGTGGGTTTCAGTGATGGTTTAACATAAGCAAGTCAGTAAATGTGATACACCAGATAACAGAATTAAAAACAAAAATCACATGATTATCTACATAGATGAAGAAAAAGCATTTGACACAATTCATCATTGCTTTATGATTAAAACCCACAGCAAAATCGGCATACAAAGGACTTTGCTTAATGTAATAAAAGCCATCGGTGACAAACCCACAGCCAACATAATACTGAATGGGGAAAAGTCGAAAGCATTCCCTCTGAGAATGGGAACAAGACAAAAATGCCCGCTCTCACCACTTCTCTTCAACATAGTACTGCAAGTCCTAGCCAGAGCAATCAGACAAGAGAAAGAAATCAAGGGCATCCAAATTAGTAAAGCAGAAGTGTAACTGTCCCTGTTTGCTGATAATATGATCATTTACCTAGAAAACCCTAAGGACTCCTCTAGAACTGATAAAGGAATTCAGCAGTTTCTGGACACAAGATTAAGGCACACAAATCAGTAGCTCTTTATACAACAACAGCGACCAACTAGAGAATCAAATTAAGAAGTCGTCTCCTTTTACAATAGCTGCAAAAAAATAAATAAATGAAATACTTGGGGATATACCTAACAAAGGAGTTGAAAGACCTCTACAAGGAAAACTACAAAACAGTAATGAAAGAAACCATAGACAACACAAACAAATGGAACCAAATTCCATGCTCATAGATGGATAGAATCAATATTGTGAAAATGACCATACTGTTAAAAGCAATCTACAAATTCACTGCAATCCTCATCAAAATACCACCATCATTCTTCATAGAGTTAGAAAAAACAATTCTAAAATTCACATGAAACCAAAAAAAAAAAAAGAGCCCGCAGAGCCGAAGCAAGACTATGCAAAAAGAACAAATCTGGAGTCATCACACACTAGTTTCAAACTATACTATAAGGCCATAGTCACCAAAACAGTATGGTACTGGTATAAAAATAGGCACATACACCTATGGAACAGAATAGAGAACCCAGAAATAAACCTGAATACTTATAGCCAACTGATCTTCGACAAAGCAAGCAAAAACATAAAATGGGGAAAGGACACCATTTTCAAGAAATGATGCTGGGATAATTAACTAGCCATATGTAGGAGAATGAAACTGGATCCTCATCTCTCACCTTACACAAAAATCAACTCAAGATTGATTAAAGACTTAAACATAAGATCCCTGAAACTATAAAAATTCTAGAAGATAACATTGGAAAAATGCTTCTAGACATTAGCTCAGGCAAGGATTTCATGACCAAAAACCCAAAAGCAAATGCAATATAAACAAAGATAAAGAGCTGGGACCTAATTAAACTAAAGAGCTTTTGCATGGCAAAAGGAACAGTCAGAAGAGTAAACAGACAACCCACAGCATGGAAGAAAATCTTCACAATCTATACATCTGACCAAGGACTAATATCCAGAATCTACAATGCACTCAAACAAACCAGTAAGAAAAAAACACACAATCTCATCAAAAAGTGGGCTAAGGACATGAATAGACAATTCTCAAAAAAGATATACAAATGGCCAACAAACATGAAAAAAATGTTCAACATCACTAATGATCAGGGAAATAAAAATCAAAACCACAATGTGATACCACCTCACTCCTGCAAGAATTGCCATAATTGGAGAATCATAAACAGCAGATGCTACCATGGATGCAGCTTTCAGGGAACACTTCTACACTGCTGGTGAGAATGTAAACTTGTACAACCACTATGGAAAACAGCATGAAGAGTCCTTAAAGAACTAAAAGTAGAACTACCATTTGATCCAGCAATGCCACTACTGGGTATCTACCCGGAGGAAAAGAAGTCATTATTCAAGAAAGATACTTGCACACGCATGTGTGTAGCAGCACAATTGCAAAATCATGGAACCAGCCCAAATGCTCATCAATCAACGAGTGGATAAAGAAACTGTGGTATGTATATATTATGGAATAGTACTCAGCCATAAAAATGAATGAATTAACAGCATTTGCAGCGACCTGGATGAGACTGGAGACTATTCTTTATTCTAAGTGAGGTAACTCAGGAATGGAAAACCAAACATCGTATGTTTTCACTGATATGTGGAAGCTGAGCTATGAGAACACAAAGGCATTAGAATGACACAGTGGACTTTGGGGACTTGGGGGTAAGAGCAGGAGAGCCGCAAGGAACAAAAGACAACAAATATGGTGCAGTGTATACTGCTTGGGTGATGGGTGCACCTGGATCTCACAAATCACCACTAAAGAACTTACGCATGTAACCAAATACCATCTTCCCAATAACTTATGGGAAAAAAAGAATATTATAACAATGGAATAATATATTATGTAGCCTTTCAACACTGGTTTTTTTTCATGGAGCACAGTTTTCTTGAGACATATCTGAGTTGCATTGTATCAATTATATAGTTTGTTTCTTTTTATTGCTGAGTAATGTTTCATGGTACGGTTGTATCAAGCTTGTTTAATCATTCACCACTTGAGGAACATGTAGATTATCTCCAGTTTTTTTTTTGTTTTTTGTTTTGGAAAACTCAATATTGTTAAGATACCAGTAGAAACCAAAATAAAATATACTATAGAGTCATCACAATCTTTATCAAAATTCCAATACTACTTGGTGCAAGAATAGATATAATTCTAAAATTTGTGTAGAATATCAAGATACCCAAAATAGCCAAAATAATCTTGTAAAAGAAGAACAGTGTTGGAGTCCTGATACTTCCTGATTTCAAAACATACTAAAAAGATAAACTAATCAAAACAGAGTGGTACATATAGACAGACACACAGACAAATTGAATAGAATTGAGTGCCTTGGAGAAAATTCTCAGTTATATAGTCAAATGATTTTTAAAAAGCTTGCCAAGACCATTCAGTGGGGCCAGAACAGTCTTTTTAACAAATGCTGTTGAGAAAACTGGATATCCACATGCAATCTGGAAGAGAATCAAAGATGCAGATGGAGGAGCCACAACTAAGTCTTAAAAGAAAACACTGGGAAGAAGGTCCACAACATGGGGTTTGAAAATGATTTCTTGGATATGACACAAAAAAGATAGGGAAAACATAGAAAAAGAAGAATATAGATAAATTGGATTTCATCGAATTGTAAAACTTATGTGCATCAAAGGACACTACCAACAGAGTGAAAATGCAAATAATAGAATGGGAAAGATTGTTACAAACTTTATATCTGATAAGACATCAAAGCTATAGAAAGAACTCCTACAACTCAACAGTAACAACAAAATAGGTTTAACCTGAATAAAACAATGACAAAGGACTTGAGTAGATATTACTACAAAAAAAGACCTACGAATGTCCAATAAGTACATCAAAAGATGTTCAGCATCACCAATTATTAGTACAATGCAAATCAAATCACAATAATATACAACTCTACACTCATTAGGATGACATTAAACAAATAATAGAAAATAAAAAGTTCCAGCAAAGACTCTTGGAAATCGCAGCTGTTACCATTTGCTGGAGAGACTGCAGAATGATGCAGCCACTGTGGATGCCTTATGGCTGTTCCTTATAAAATTAAACATAGAATTACCATTTTATCAGAATTTTCACTTCTGGGAATGTGCCTGAAAAAATTGAAAGCAAGATCTCAAAGAGAAAATTGTACACCCTTGTTCATAGCAGCATTGTTCACAATAGCTAAAAGGTGGAGGCAGCCCAAGTGTCCATCTAATGAATAAATGAGATATATTGTACACACACAAGGGAATATTATTCAGCCTTAAAAAGAAAGTCTGACCCATGTGATGGCATGGATGAACCTTTAAGACATCATGCCAGCAGAAATAAGCTGACTTCAAAAGGACAAAAGTTGTTTGCCAGCCCTCATATGAGGTACCTAGAGGAGTCAACTCCACAGTGACAAGAAGTAAAATGATGTTTCCCAGATATGAAGTTTTGGTTTGGGAAAATTAAAAATTTGTGGAGATGAGTGGTGGTATTGTGGTTGTACGACAGTGTTAATTTACTTAATATCACTGAAGTATACATTTGAAAATTGTTAAAAATAATGTATTTTATGTTTGACTATTTTACCACAGTAAAAAAGAGGAAGATTTATGTTTGGTGCCGTTTCTCTACTTCCAAGAACAGTGGAAACATAGAGGAGTAGGAGAGTGTGCATGAGTATCCAGGACACCTTTCCTTTTATTCCAGCCCCACAGCACACAGGACACCCTTCCTTTTATGCCAGCCCTGCAGCATCCTAACAAGTTAAGACAGTCAGAGGTGCCTCATTACAGGTGACTCAGAATAATATGAGAAAGTCTAGGGGTGGCCATGATGTTAGCAGTGGGTGCTCAACCCAGCCCAGGAGCAGCCACAAATGCACAAGTGGCCAAAGAAGGGGAGATGAAGCTGGTGGCAAGGAAGCAGCCCCTCCAGCTGGAGAGGGGGATCTGCTTCTGTACAAAATGGCTCACAGTTGATAAGTCTTGTATAGATGCCTCATTCTGTTTACCTCATGACCAACTGCAGTTTTCATTGCAATATATGCTATCATAGCAGTAGTATCTATTTCCTCCAGCAGCAAGCAGACATGAAGGAAGTGTGTTTGACTGCTTTGTCCAACCTGACATGGCAGTCCCAACATGGGACGAATGTTTAAAGGCAATGTTCTCTAAAGATAAGGATATTATACCATTTATTGATAAATACGGGGAGTGCATGATGACCATTCAGGCACTTGGAATAATTACTTGGCTAAATAACATTGTTTAAACAATGAGTAAATTTAGGTATTCTTTGCAGAGCAAAAAAGATTCAAGTTTCACCAGTCCCTCGGCAAACACTACTTTTCAAGCTATGGAAGGGAGACATCTGAAATTTTGTACTTCTCTTTCTGAAGACATGGAAACAGCCAAGTCATACCTAATACTTATGAACATAAGGCTCTGGCAAAGTTCAAGAATCATTTGTACTTTGAGGAAAAAGACATTGTTGCTAAAGCAGAGAAAACGTAAAACAGACTCATGGTAGTGAGATAATATTTTATAAAAAGGTATCAATCAAGGTGTGACTTACAAAAATACTTTTGAGGGTGTCTACTTTCCAGCCATCACACTGGACTAGAACTGCATGGTTTTCATTAACTTTGGACTGTGCTTCAAGTATCCTCAAAATGATGTCACTTACCGCCCTGAGTGACATGGGATGGGACGTTGTGGTAGAGCACACTCTGGCTGATGTCTTGTACCTGCTGGAGACAGAAATGGATGGGAAACACAGTCCTCCATAGGAATCTCGAATGGGTCCCTCTTTCTTTTCAGATACAGACTTTCTGGGGAATAATACTGTAGGGCTTTTGTTGTTGTTGCTTTTAACTGTCTCAAATGTTCTCCCAAAGATGCTACGGAACACAGCCTCTCCTTTGAGCAAGTTAAAAGTCTGGGTACGACTGCAAGAGGTTCCCTGCCTGCCGACATTCTTTCTTCACTTTCGGTGACTGCTCTTCTTCTGTGGGCCTTAAACCAACAACTGGTCATCCCAAGATCCACTAAGCCCTCTGGCAAATTGGTGCTGTACTGCATGCCCTGCCAGCTGGGACTTCTTACATTGATGTATTTTCTAAGGAGTGAATAATCTTGTCCATGTAACTAACTTACTTAAAGACATTTCCTTTGGTGGGCACTGACTCTATGACACCCATTTTCCAAGGAATTGGTGAGCTTGTTTCTGAGAATACCAAAAATCAATGTACATTCCAAATAATTCTAAAAGTGATTTCTTTTTGGGGTGGATTTGGCTTTGTTATTAATTTTGAAATATATCTTTGAACACTGAGATCTCTGAAACTACTAGATCTCTAGAAGAGTAATTGTGAAAGAAGGTTGCTTGCAGCTTTAACAAAATGAGAAACTCTTCCCAAATAAAACCTGTTTTGAAGTTAAAAATATGTGACATTAGAACCTGCAAAATCTAAGAGCTCCCAACAGCACTGTCAATTCTGATGCTAATTGTAAGCTAGGGACTCCCCCAACAACACTTCACTTCTTATGATTCCCAAGAAGGACTCACATCACTCACTGAAACTTGTGATGTTTGTTGATATGATTTTTTACAACAAAAGAATGCAGATTAAAATAATTCAAGGGAAGAGGCACATGGGCAGAGTTCAAGAGAATTCCAAGCACAAGCATCCAGTTGTCCCCTCCCAGTAAAGTAATAGACAATGCTGCATTCTCCTGGCAGCAATGTGTGATTCTATGCATGAATTATTGGCAGCCAGAAAAGCTCACCGGAGCTTGGTGTCCAGGCAGGTTTTTTTGGGGGTGTGAGTTGGGGATGAGGTTGCTTATGTAGACCTTGTTGATCATCCTTATGGCTGACTTGAATTTCCACTGAATTGACAATAAAACTTCAACCTTAAATATTTGGTCATTTTCTTTTTAATAAATTCTTTAAAATAAATTATCTTGGAAATGCTCACTTTAGCTAGCTGCTTATCCAATATGAGACTCAACATAAATAGTGTCGAAAAGCCAATGGGTCATTAAAACAATTCCTTTAGTCATTCAAGACATTCAGATAAAAATTAACACCATGTAACACTAAACTCAAATTATAGTCACTGGGGTTAGATTTCAACAACAGGAAGAGAAAGTAGTACACATAGGGATGAGCAAAAAATAGACAAGTAATGGGTGTGAATTGACCTGGGAAATTTACAGTGGCAGTGTCAAAAAGATAAATCAATAGTTATTTGACAATACATGCTCAGTCCAGGAAAGCCACCGGGGGCGGTCTAGGTCTTCTGCATCATAAGAAGCTCAAGGGGTTCAAACTGAATGAACCCTGCACAGTTGCTCACTGGGTCGTGTAAAATGTTAGAGCAGCTGCTTCCTCTGGCAACACACAGCCACTATGGGCTGTCCCCTCACAGTGTAGCTGCTCGCAGGGCTGAGAACCTGGGTGGTGCTAAAGGTGGTGAATGTGGTAAAGATTTGCATAAAGCACCACACAACACACCCACTTCATGCAGGGATCTCAGTAGCATCTTCAAAGGATGGGCTTTCTGAGCTGAAAGCAATGAGAAGAAACTTTCTAAACGTACTAAAATTTATTTGTTGAGTTACATTCAAAGCAATACATGCCTATTACATAAAATCAGAAAGTATTTAAAAATCACCAAGTTCTCTGCAAAGCTTCTTTATTTCAAACAATCAATGTGACTACTTTTTTTTATTTGGATGCATTCTTTCATTTTTGTTCTCAGTATTTCCACAAATCAAGCCTTGTGATTTTTCATCTGCTTTTACACCCCTTTATGCTCTTGTCATTTCAGGTTAATGTAAGTAGTGTTCCATTTCTTAAAAGGGATAAAATACTTGAATAATTGCTAACTTTATTTTTATTTGAATAGCAGTGAAATATTATCATTTTTAGGTAATTCTCATTGTTTGCTACTCAAAAAAGATGTGATATTATCTTATTATTAAAACACTCCTGGTAACTTCTGTGGATTTTGTGAAGTCAGAAAAAAAATGCCTGAAGTTTTCAATGGAAAGCCTTGAGTACATCATACCTGACTTCACAATGCACTAAATACAGAAACAAGAGTTTCTGATTCATGTAAGAAGGAGCATAACAGATTAAGGCATGAGGAATAATTTCTATCCAAAACGACACCAGTGTCTCCATGCATGTGTTAGCACAGCACTTCCCAAATTCTATTGTGCATATGAATCTTCTGGGGATTTTACAATATGCAGATTCTCATTCAGTGGCTCTGGGGTGAGGACACAGTCTCTGCATTTCTAAAATGTTCCCACCACACAAAATCCACATATATGTTTGAAAAATAACAAGTCCAGCTAGGAGAAGAGGCTCACGTGTGTAATCCTAGCACTTTGGGAGTTTGAGGCAAAAGAATTACTTGAGGCCAGGAGTTTGAGACTAGCCAGGGTAACATCACAAGATCTTTTCTCTACAAAACATGTTTTTAAATAATAAAAAATGAATTAGCCAGAATAGTGTGGCATGCTTGTCATCGTTGATACTTAGGAGTCTGAGGCAGAAGGGTCGTTTCACTGCAGGAGTTCAAAGCTGCAATGAGTTATGATCATGCCACTGCACTCCAGCCTGAGTGACAGTGAGACCTTGCCTCTAATAACAAAATGGCAATAACAAATTCATAAGAATAGTATAAAATAAGGAGAATCCTTGGCAGGCAATAACCTAAGATATATCTCAGACATAGGGAACTAATGTGTTTGGATGATAGAAGAACCCCACAGTTAGCTGGGCACAGTGGCTCATGCCTGTAATCCCAGCAATTTAGGAGGCCAAGACGGGCAGATCACCTGAGGTCAGGAGTTCGAGATCAGCCTGGCCAACATGGAAAAGCCCCATCTCTACTAAAAATGCAAAATTAGCCAGGCGCGGTGGCGCAGCCTGTAATCCCAGCTACTCGGGAGACTGAGGCAGGAGAATCACTGGAACACGGGAGGCGGACTTTGCGGTAAGCCAAGATGGAAGAACTCACACTCCATGCAGGAATATGACCAGGGAGGACAGCTGCAAAGTGGGGAGAGGCTCCCCTTTCTTTAAGAAATGAAACAAAAGCAAACAAACAACAAACCTGACCTCCACTCTGGCTCCTGTTCAACATTCTTACTGGCTTCTCATCCAGTCTTTTCTGTAGTGTGGTCCATCCTTACCCTCTCCCCTCCCACATCTCTGATTCCTGAATTCCCTTCTTGGGTCTCTTCCTTTTCCTGTCAATGACTTCTCACCTCTATCCTCCTGAGTGAATTATCAAGAGCTTTATAACAGGAAACCTACTGGTATTTTTCTAGATTTTTTTCTTGGAATTGGACATTCATACATTTTCTCTCTTTTTTTTTGTTGGGGGGTGTGGAGGAGGTAGGGACAGGGTCTCACCCTGGTTGCCCAGGCTGTGGTCTCGACTCACTGCAACCTTCACCTCCTGGCTCAAGCAATCTTCCCAGCTCAGCCTCCCAAGTAGCTGTGACTACAGGCACGTACCACCACGTGCTGCTAATATTTTGTATTTTTGGTAGAGATGAGGCTTCCCCATGTTACCCAGGCTGGTCTTGAATTCCTGAGCTCAACTCATCCACCTGCCTCAGCCTCCCAAAGTCCTGGAATTACAGGCATGAGCTGCTGTGCCCAGCCTATTTTTTCTCTTTTACGAGCCTCTCTGAATACCCTAGTTCTGAGGTAGCCCAGAGTTAGCTGATTCTCCTGTTTTGCCTCAGCTAGCACTTCTTCCTTCTCCTTTCTTTTCTCCTTCTGATTCCTGGAGTCCTCTGCATTTCCAGTGAACCCAGTGAACCACACAAGCATGCTAATTTATTCTCCCCAACTCCACCACTCTGCCTTATGTGATCTAGTGAGAATCAAGAAGGAAGAGAGACCCATGGATTTCTGTGCAGCCTGGAAAGTGAGTTCATGGCTGGACTTGGCTGGGACACCAGACACCTGTCTCCCTGTCTCTATTTAGTATTCATAGGGTCCAGCAGCTGCATCCTCCCAGGGTGCCTGAAGAGTCACTGAGCGTGCTCTGCTACCTCTCAGCCACCCAGTTCTCAAGAAGTATAATCAGACTCAGCATCTTATGTGAGGAGAACAACCATGGGGACAGGTTAGACTTGCATTGAGTTTCCTCCTCTAAGAGGGGCCAGGGAAAAGCGGCTGTTCCCCCTAATCTATGTGGCTCAGGAAGCAGACCTCCAGAGACTTCTCTACCATGCCCTGTATCCCTCTGCTGCTCACCCTCCTCAGTCTGCACAGGAGGTTGGAGATAGAAAGGCAGGAGCTGGCACTGGGAGGACCAGGGCTCTGCCTTTCTCCCTTGGCTCAAGGAGTCACCTGCCATACCTGTGTCTCTCTCCTGGCTCTCATGGTCCTGGGCAGTCAGGGCTCACTTGGTAGCCTGCACAGTCTGTCTGTGGCTAAACCAGTCACCTGCACTGGAAACAGCAGCAATAAGGGTCTTGGGATTGTGTCCTGGTACCAGCAATGACCAGGAAGTGCCCTTAAACCTCTGATCCATAGACGTAAATGTCTACCTGCAGATCCAGAACTGATTCTTGAGTGATCAGTCCGTAAAGGAGACCTTCCTGAGCATATCTGGGCTCCAGGCTGAGGACAAGGCTGGTCACTAATGTTGGATTTAGACAGTCCTCTGGAGGCCCCCATGGTGCTGCAGTCTTTGGGGAAGTGAGACAGGAATATTTCAGGTCTCCTAGGAGCACGACCCTATAGCACCACCTACAATCAGGAAAACTGGGCTGTTTACCATTTGTGTTCACGTTTGCTTGGGCTGCTGCTAACCAGGGCCCAGGTCTCAGTTCAGGGACAATGATTGAGAGAATGCAGCTTTGTTTCCTCAGAGTCAGCCCTCAGAGAAAGCCCACAGCAACAGCATTGTCAAATTGCCTCAAAAAAAAAAAAAAAAATCAGAAAGTCCTTGGTTCCTGGAACAGGCTGCCCTGGGAACAGAGCCAAAATTGGTCAGGGCAAGCAGGGACACAACTGTGCAGAAAACAACAAGTTTTACTTATGGAGATGATGGTTGGCTTTATAAAATGAGAAATATGTCACACTATTCACTGGTAAAAGTAAGTCTACCAATGCTATTCATTTCCTATGTCACTACATTGAGTAAAAAGCTCTATAAAACGTATGAAACCACTGTAGAGATAACTTTTGCTGAATGGCTGCCTTTAACATGTCATGGATCTTTTATTCTTCTTGCAAAATTCTCATTATTCACCATCCTTTTGAAAAGCCCCTAGCTGCCCTTCAACCCAGATCCTCAGTTGGCCCCTTCTCCATGATGCCCATGCTGATGGCACATGTGGGCAGTTAGATTTTTCTAGATTTTAAAAGTTATATATGCCCATGTCTACATCCCATGGACCAAGGCTCATTCTGGGAGTGAGAAATCACAATAATCATGCCTAGCCTTGTGGAATTAGTGTCTAGCAATCAGACCATGGAGGTGTGAATAGAGACAGTGACTAATAAGCTGCAGAGATCAGCTGGGCCATGGGGAGGTGAGTGTCCTCTAACCAGCATGGGATGCAGGGGGACTGCCCTATGGTCCCTGCACAGCTGCTCAGTAAGGACCATTCACTCAAAGAAATCCAAGACTAGGGGCTAAGACCCTGTGCTCACTGATGGGGACTTAGCATCTATGTCCTCCCATGGTGTGGCAGAGTCTCCTGAGCGGGAACATGTGGATGGTTTCAGTAGGTGTTTTCTTCCAGAGCCCTCCCAAGGGGAAAAGCAAAACGTCTTCCTCCTCAGGCTGCAGTGTGAGCTGAGCTGCATCCCCAGGGCTCAGGGAGGGGCTGGGCAGTCCCTGGATGAAAACATATTTGCATGAGCAGCCCCTCCTCTGCAGAGGGTGGGAAGAAAAGGAGGCCTGGGGCAGCCCAGCCCCACTGTGCATGTCAGGCTGTGTCCACCATGACCTGGACTCCTCTCCTTCTCCTGCTTCTCTCTCACTGCACAGGCAGGGACAGGCCTCAGAGACCAGGGCCAGCCACGCAGCCTGATTCTGGCTTTTCTGGTAGAGATCCCTGAAAAACTTCAACCTGAACCCTGCCCATCAACCATGAGTGTCTGTGTTTGCAGGTTCCCTCTCCCAGCCTGTACTGACTCAGCCTCCTTCCTTCTCTGCATCTCCTGGAGAATCCGCCAGACTTACCTGCACCTTGTCCAGTGACATCAATGTTGGTAGCTACAACATATACTGGTATCAGCAGAAGCCAGGGAGCCCTCCCAGGTATCTCCTGTACTACAACTCAGACTCAGATAAGCACCAGGGCTCTGGAGTCCCCAGCCGCTTCTCTGGATCCAAAGATGCCTCGGCCAATACAGGAATTTTACTCATCTCCGGGCTCCAGTCTGAGGATGAGGCTGACTATTACTGTGTGATTTGGCACAACAGTGCTTCTCACAGTGACACACACACATGGGGAAGTGGGACGAAAACCTCACTCTGCTTTAGGTCTTGTTCTGTAACAATTTTTAAACTTTAAAATAACTGGCCTAGGCACAAACTACATTTGGAAGTACTTTATAGCTGTAAAAGGCTCTTCTCTCAATTTCCTATCCATTCTTCTGAAGTCTCAGTAAAACAAAACAAAACCAAAGCATCCGAGGACCCTGAAGTGTTAGCTGCTCGTCCATATGTGCTGACACCAGTGCCTGTGAAGCTGGACTATTTTTCTTGAAAGAAGCAAAATGAGCCTTTCTTAGCTCACATCATGGTTGAAGCCCAGGGACATCCTAGCAGGTGAACGGGACATCCTAGCAGGTGAACAGTCCCCTGCAGCATGGACTCTGCTCTTCCGGCGTACAAGCAGAGACCTCCCCTTCCATCCCCACTAGTCTGTTCTCAGGTCTGTCTGAGGCTCACTATGTCTCAGGAACAAGGCACTCAAATATGAAATGCTGCCTGAGGACACAGGTCAGGGAGGAATTCTGGATATAGAGCTGACCTGGCTCAGTTCTGGGTGCCTGCATTTCAGCGGCAGTGTCAGGAGATGGGGTTAGGTCTGAGGGTAACTGTGGACCTGAGGCCATTGAACCTCTATGTAGGACATGAGAGAATCAAGGGGAGGCTCCACCATGGCTGAGACAAGGCTAAGGCTGCTCCTTGGCCATGGGGGAAGTAGGTCCCAGGGATGTGACTTTCCTGCAGCTCATCGCACTCAGTACCACGGCGACTGCTGAGGGTGGGTTTCCTGATCCCTCAGGGCCTGTGTTCTCTTCTCTCTTATACCACTGAAGCTTCTCGCTGAGTCAGGGTCTAGTGGTGAGTCTGTGGAAAATCTGGGTACAGAAACCGCCCAATATTTGCTTCAAGTGACTCCTCCCTGGAAAATTCTTGGGGAGGCCCCCATCTCAAGGTCACCTTTTTCTGCACAGGGAGCAGCAAAAACATTGGGCATTCCTATGGAAATGGCTATGGAGGCCTTCCAGAGAGAGCCCCTAAGTTTATGACCTAGGACAGCAGTGATGGTCCCTCAGGGGTCCCAGCCTGATCCTCCTGCTCTGGGTTTATTCCCATAGCCTCCCAGACCACCTATGGGCTCCAGCCTGAGGACCTGGCTGGTTATCAGTGTCACACAGCTGCATCCTGACTCCATGTTGCCAAAGGTTCCTGTTCCACAGGGAAATGAGAGAAGATCCGCCCCACTCATCCTCTCTGCCCATCCCTCCTTTATCCCTGCCTGTGACCAACGCCAGTTCATGCCAAGGCTTCTGCTGTCACTTGTGTTACTGAAACAGACTACAAAGTTCAGTAAAAATAACTCCTTTTCTTACTGGTCTCCGAGTGCAAACAGAATCAATTTGTTTCTAGAAACAAAAGGAGCCGCCCACACATGGTGGGTGCAGATGAGATAGGGACAAGAAAAAATCCAGCCTGTGTGACCCAGAGGCCCAGGAGCCCTTAGCCTGGTCCCATAGGTATCCCCTCCTCTTGGTGAAGGTATTTCCTGACCATTTCCTGACCTCAGAAACTGGGAGAAATGACGAGAATGAAGAATCCAGCCTGTGTGACCCACAGATGTGAGAGAGGAAGTCTGATGCTTAAGAAAATGTGGGCTCAGCATTCTGAAAGTTCTGGATCTGGCTTTGTCTAGAGCTGGTGTAGAAGAGAAGCAAGAGAGATGCTCAGTCTTGGGTGGGCCAGGCCCAGCTGTCCTGTCAAGGGGCTGCACTCTTTGCAACATGGATATCCTGCAGAGACATCCTTGGGGAGGCTGTGATCCCAGAGTGATGCAAAAATGCTAATGGAAGTGAACAGGGGATGGTTTATAGGGGGGA
>NW_012117544.1:1125104-1135704 GCF_000951035.1 Colobus angolensis palliatus | reverse complement strand
AAACCAAGTTGAAGTTTTAATTCTTCCCATCTTCAAAGACTGAGCATCTTTGCTCTTTTTGCTCATAAGTGAAACACTCCAGAGTCATTTGCCAGAATCCGTTGCAGATGGGCACTCAGTGCTTGGAGGACAGACTCCTAGGCAAGATCCCTGATCACAGTATCCAAATGACTATGACTGCAAATCTGGGGAATTAGAGAGAGAACAAAGATTTACCAGAAAACCCTCTGGGAATGTCTCCCCAGGGAGGAGAGGAAAGAGCTTCCTTTCTCCTCAGCGCTGCAGGATCCACAGAGGAAGGAGAGCTCTGGCCACCAGGACGGAGCCACATGAGAGGAGAGGACCCGGTGTCCAACACAGGTGGGGAAGTGAGTCCATGGGGCCGGTCCCCGCTCTGGACTTGATCCTGACATAGGACTTTATGTAGACACCACCTGAGTCCTCTACAATGTACAACCAAAGAGCCACGGACAGATTCACTCCTGAGGAGTCTGAAGACACCTCAGTAGAGCGTGAAGACTGCCCTGAAGTCACAGGGAGGAGACACAGACACCACTTGCCCTGGCTTGGACCTGAGAGAGGGGGCAGTGGACAGAATGGGGGGAGGAAGCTGTGTATCTAAGAGGCTCTGGTCACCTGACGATAGAAGAGTTTTCCTTGGTCTGGACACCAGGGGGCGCATGGGGATCATTCCTGAGAAGACGGGGTGATCACGGCAGAACCAGCCACCTGCTCTGCCTGGTGTCCTCAGCTCAGGGCTCACAGCTCTGTCCTCCCCACCCCCTAGGACCACTAAGCTCCACCCCTGCCACCCCCTGACATCCTCAAGCCGAGGAGCCTGACCCAGGGCTCAGGGCGGGGTCACAAAGCTGGGGGGTCTGATTTGCATGGATGGACTCTCCCCCTCTCAGAGTATGAAGAGAGGAAGAGATTTGGGTGAAGCGCAGCTTCAGCTGTGGGTACAGAAGGCAGGACTCAGGACAATCTCCACCATGGCCTGGTCCCCTCTACTCCTCACCCTCCTCACTTACTGTGCAGGTGACAGGATTTGGGCCAGGAGAGGGGCCCTGGGAAGCCCACAGGACCCTGCTTTCTCTTCTTGTCTCCTTTTGTCTCTTGTCAATCACCTTGTCTGTGTCTCTCTCACTTCCAGGGTCCTGGGCCCAGTCTGTGCTGACTCAACCGCCCTCAGCGTCTGAGGCCCTGAGGAAGAGTGTCACCATCTCCTGTTCTGGAAGCAGCTCCAACATCGGAAGTAATGGTGTATCCTGGTACCAGCAGCTCCCAGGAACAGCTCCCAAACTCCTCATCTATTATGATGATCAGCGAGCCTCAGGGGTCTCTGACCGATTCTCTGGCTCCAAGTCTGGCACGTCAGCCTCCCTGGCCATCAGTGGGCTCCAGACCGAGGATGAGGCTGATTATTACTGTGCAGCATGGGATGGCAGCCTGAATGCTCACACAGTGCTCCAGGGTCAGGGGGAAGTGAGACAAGAACCCCCTTCCTCCTCTGCCCGAAGGGTGAGCCCCAGCAGCTGCTGCTCAGGCCTGGCCTGTGGCTTCTGCTGCTGTAACTTCCCCCACGGGTCCAGGGGCATCCAGGGCTCTGCCTGAGAATGGAGGCTTCTCCTCCCCTTTAGCCCTCAGAGTCAGGAACAGGGTGTCCAGAAAACAGAACGTTCTGTTCCCTGCAGCTTGGGACACAGGGTGTCTGACTGAAGTCCTGGACTGAGGTGGCAGGTCCAGCTGTGTCATCACAGACCCACCTCTGATGGGGAAACTGTGTCTCCATCATCCTCATTTTCCCATTTCCAGGAGTTTCCAGAGTGGTGCCTTCCTCCTCTTGTTCCTCAGTTTGAATCCCTGCGCTTCCTTTCTCTCAAGCCTATTCTTGTTTTAATAAAATTCCTTTCATGTAGGAATAATGCACATATAATAAACCACCCATATTTACAATAGGGAATTAGACAAATTTTGGCATTTCTCTGGATCCTTGAAAACATCACCAGCACTGGGAGCTATACAACCTGTGACCAACCCCAGCAGTTCCTCATGACCCTTGTCACCTCACTTCCTCCCCCAACACCCTCCTTGGAAGTTGCAGATCTGCCTCTGTCACTACTGTTTGGTTTCCGTTTTCTGGAACGTTTCAGTGTTATCAAACGTTATCCTCCCATTTGTTCAGGCTTATTTCACTCTGCACACTTCTTTTGAGATTCTCACTGTTGTTGCTGAATTGTACCCATCCCATAGAGGGCTCATTACTATCTTTGAGGGTCCTTAGGCCATTTTTTTCTGATTTTATTTTTGTACTTATTTTCAAGTTTGAATGTATTGTGCATCAAAATCAAACTTTAGGGGCAATGTTCAGCTAAGGTGACAGGAGATTCTATGATGGCTTGTCGGGATTCTTGCTTCTTCATCTCTTGCCTCTGATTCTCTCTATAGTGGAAGAGGTTCTCATCTTTCATTTATTTATGTATCTATTTACTTATTTATTTGGGTTTTTAAGGGTTTTAGTGATTTTTCTCTTTTTGATTATTTTTCAATTTTTTTTAATCTTAATAGGTTTTTGGGGAACAAGTGTTGTTTTGTTACATAAATAAGTTCTTCAGTGGTGATTTGTGAGATTTTGGTGCACTCATCACCCAAGCAGTGTACACTGTACCCAATGTGTAGTCTTTCATCCCTCATCCCCCTCCTACCTTTTCTCCTGAGTCCCCAAAGTTCATTGTATCATTGCTATGCCTTTGTGTTCTCATAGCTTATCTCCCACTTATGACTGAGAACATACCATGTTTCGTTTTCCATTCCTGAGTTACTGCACTTAGAATAACAGCATCCAGTTCCATCCAGGTCGCTGTGAATGCCATTATTTTATTCCTTTTATGGCTGGGGGTAATATTCCCTGGTATGTAGATGTATACATCACATCTGCTTTATCCACCTGTTGATTCTGTTGATTTATGGGTATTTGGGCTGGTTCCATATTTTTACAATTGCAAATTGTGCTGCTATAAACATGCGTGTGCAAGTATCTTTTTTGTATAATGACTTATTTTTCT
Source organism: Colobus angolensis palliatus (assembly GCF_000951035.1). NCBI lineage: Eukaryota > Metazoa > Chordata > Mammalia > Primates > Cercopithecidae > Colobus > Colobus angolensis. Next base: position 1,132,639 of record NW_012117544.1, on the reverse strand, counting down.
TGGTTACATACCTAGTTGTGAGATTGCTGGATTGAAGGGTATATCTATTTTTATTTCCTTAAGGAATCTTCACAACGTTTTCCATAGTGATTGTATTAGTTTACCTTCCCACCACCAGTGTAAAAGTGTTTTGTTTTCACCACATCCATGCCAACATCTATTATTTTTTTATCTTTTAATTATGGCCATTTTGTGGTAGTAATGTGGTATCACATTGTGGTTTTGATTTGCATTTCCCTGATTATTAGTGATGTTGAACATTTTTCTATATGTCTCTCGTTCATTTGTATAACTTCTTTTGAAACTTGTTTATTCATGCCTTTAGCTCATCTTTTGATGGGATGTTTATTTTTTCTTCATAATTAGTTTGAGTTCTTTGTAGACTCTAGACATTAGTCTTTTGTGGATGTATAGATTGTGAAGATTTTCTTCCACGCTGTGGGTTTTCTGTTAACTTTGCTGATTCTTTTGCTGTGCAGAAGCTTTTTAGTTTAATTGAGTCCCATCTATTTATCTTAGTTCTTGTTGCATTTGCTTTTGGGTTCTTGGTCATGAAGTATTTGTCTAAAGTAATGTCTAGAAGAGATTTTTTGATATTATCTTCTAGAATTTTTACAGTTTCAAGCCTTAAATTTACGTCTTTGATTCATCTTGAGTTGATTTTTGTATAAGATGAGAGATGAGGATCCAGTTTCATTCCTTTACGTTTGGCTTGCCAGTTATCCCAGCACCATTTGTTGAACAGGATGTCATTTTTCAACTTTATGTTTTTGTTTGCTTTGTCAACGATCAGTTGGTTGTAAGTATTTGGCTTCATTTCTGGATTCTCTATTCTGTTCCATGGGTCTATGCATCCATTTTTGTACCAGTACCAAGCAGATTTAGTGACTATGGAGTCAAACTTTACTACAGCATAGTTTGAAGTTGGGTGATGTGATGCCTCCAGATTTGTTCATTTTGCTTAGTCTTGCTTTGGCTACGCAGGTCTTTTTTGGTTTCATATGAATTTTAGGATTGTTTTTTCCAGTTCTGTAATGAATGACAGTGATATTTTGATGGGAATTGCATTGAATTTGTAGATTGCTTTTGGCAGCATGATCATTTTCAACATATTGATTCTACCCATTCATGAGCGGGGGATGTGTCATCTATGATTTTTTTCAGCAGTATTTTGTAGTTTTCCTTGTAGAGATCTTTCACCCCTTGGTTAGGTAGATTCCTAAGTATATTTTTTGCAGCTATTTGCAAAAGGGGTTGAGTTATTGATTTGATTCTCAGCTTGTTCACTGTTATTGTATAACAGAGCTACTGATTTGTGTGCCTTACTTCTGTATCCTGAAACTTTGCTGTATTTATTTACCAGTTCTAGGAGCTTTTTGAATGAGTCTTTAAGGTTTTCTAGCTATATGATCACATTATCTGCCAACAGCAACAGTTTCACTTCCTCTTTACCAATTTGGATGTCCCTGATTTCTTTCTCTTGTCTGATTGCTCTGGCTAAGACTTCCAGTACTATGTTGAATAAAAGTGGTGAAAGTGGGCATTCTTGTCTGTTCCATTTCTCAGGGCAATTGTTTTCAACGTTTTTCCTTTCAGTATAATGTTGACCATGGGTTTGAAATAGTGGGCTTTTCTTACCATAAGAGATGTCTCTGCTATGTCAATTTTGCCAAGGGTTTTAATCATGAAGTGATGCTGAATTTTGTCAAGTGCTTTTTCTGCATCTATTGAGATAATCATGTGATTTTTGTTTTTAATTTTCTTTATGTGGCATATCACATTTATTGACTTGTGTATGTTAAACCATCTCTGCATTCCTGGTATGCAACCCACTTGAACATGATGGACTATGTTTTTGATAGCTGTTGGATTTGGTTAGCTAGTATTTTGTTTAGGATTTTTGCATCTATGTTCATCAAGGATATTGTTCTACAGTTTTCTTGTTTTGTTATGTCCTTCCCTCATTTTGGTATTAGGGTGACACTGGTTTCAAAGAATAATTTTTTTGTTTGTTTTTTAATATCTGTCACATCTTTTTCAAAGAATAATTTAAGAAGGATTTCCTCTTTCTCCTTCCTATGGCTTAGTGCATTAGTCAGGGTTTTCTTTTTCTTTCTTTCTTTTTTTTTTTTTTTTGAGATGGAGTCTCACTCTGTCGCCCAGGTGGAGTGCAGTGGCATGATCTCTGCTCACTGCAAGCTCTGCCTCCTGGGTTCATGCCATTCTCCTGTCTCAGTCTTCCGAGTAGCTGGGACTACAGACGTCGGCCGCCATGCCCGGCTAATTTTTTTGTGTTTTTAGTAGAGACGGGTTTTCATTGTGTTAGCCAGGATGGTCTCAATCTCCTGACCTCCTGATCCACCTGCCTCTGCTTCCCAAAGTGGTGAGATTACAGGTGTTAGCCACCGCACCTGGCCTAGTCAGGGTTTTCTAGATGGACAGAACTAATGGAATACGCGCACACACACACATATATAGCATAATCACAACGCCCCAAAATAGGCCATCTGCGGGCTAAGGAACAAGGAGAGCCAGGCCGAGTTCCAAAACTAAAGAATTTGGAGTTCCACATTCAAGGGCAGGAAGCATCCAGCATGGGAGAAAGATGTAGACTGGGAGGCTAGGCCTGTGTCTCTTTTCATATTTTTCTGCCTGCTTATGTTCTAGCCATGCTGGCAGCTGACTAGATTGTGCCCACCCAGATTAAGGGTGGGTCTGCCTTTCCCACCCACTGACTCAAAGGTTAATCTCCTTTGGCAACACCCGCACAGACACACCCAGGAGGGTGTGTCCTTTTTATCCTTCAGTCCAATCAAGTTGACACTCAGTATTACTCATCACAAGTCCACCCCTTGTCAACCTCAACCCAAATATATCTTCTGAGTTCATACATCATTTTCAAATAAAGACAATAATAAGGTCTTAATTACACCTAATATAATACAACTATCCTTCGTACAACCAGAAACACATCAATCCCCAACCTAAATACTGTTACATAAAGTTAACAATACTTAAATGCTGATGTGAAGACAATATGTCACATGATAAAGGAGAAAGGAAATAAAATGAAGATATTTTCTTAGAACAAGTGTATACATGCAAAAATGTGTTTTTAACAAAAGAAGGAGGAAATACTCATGACAATTACACTCCTCGTTTCTGCAGCTGACCATAGCTGGTACTGATGATTACTTTCTTCTACTTCACATTCTGTATTCCCTTTGCCTTCAGCAAGCATCTCAGCAGGTCATGGGTTTTTTTCCAGGTGGAGTGACCCAAATCTTCATTCCTGAAGGGTCTGGTTCATTTGTAATCCTGCCTTGATTGGGCTGTTGTAGTTTTCCATTGTCCTTAAAAGGGCATGGTAATACTAAGAAATGCCCTAATGACCCTCCTGTATTCCATGCATACTCCTCCTTACCTCCATTATGGAGTAGTAAACTGATTTCATCTTGACAGTCTGTGGCAAACACCCCAGCCAACACTGTAACTCCCTTCTTAGCCTGTTGACTTAAAGGTAGTAGGAGCCCAAAGTGTTCAGGTGGCAATCTTAACTTCCAGTTTAATGGAATCATTGATGTGTCTCCAGGTGGCAGTGTTCCTTCCTCTGGAACTAAATCCTCTAAACCAGCAGAACATAATGTCACAGGAATAGGAAGTAAAAATTTTGCTAGTGAACCACTAGGTGATGGTGGGTTGTGCCACTTCCACTTCCACCCCTTGATTCCTGGACCCATGGATCCTGGCTATGGGAGGAACAGTACCATATATAGGATGCTGACTCACAGAATATACACCTTCCGGAGAACTTAGCCCAAGTCTTGCAAAGTATTGTCACCTAGTTGGCATTGTAATTGTGACTTCCAAAGACCATTCCACCGTTCTATCAATCCAGCTGCTTCAGAATGATGGGGAACATGGTAGGACCAGTGAATTTTATGAGCATGAGCCCACTGCTGCACTTCTTTAGTAATAAAGTGAGTGCCCTGGTGAGAGCAATGCTGTGTGGAATACCATGACGGTGAATAAGGCATTCCATGAGTCCATGGATGGTAGTCTTATAGGCAAACCCATATCTGGAATAAGTGTCTATTTCAGTGAGGACAAACCTATGCCCTTCTGATAATGGAAGATTTCCAATATAATCAACCTTATACCAGCTAGCTGGCTGATCACCCCAAGGAAGGGTGCCATATCAAGGGCTCAGTGTTGGTCTCTGCTGCTGGCAAACTGGGCACTCAGCATCGGCCAAAGCTAAGTCACCCTTAGTGAGTGGAAGTCCATGTTGATACGCCCATGTGTAACCTCCATTCCTGCCATCATGGCCACTTCATTCATGAGCCCGTTGGACAATGACAGGGGTGGCTGGGGAAGGAGGCTGCCTGGTGTTCATAGACTGGGTTATCCTATCCATTTGATTATTAAAATCCTCCTCTGCTGAGGTCACCCGTTGGTGAGCACTCACATGGAATACAAATACCTTCACAATTTTTGACCACTTGGAGAGGTCCATCTACATATCTCTTTCCAAATTTCTTTGTAATCAATTTTCCAATCATGCTTCTTCCAAGTCCCTGATCATCCAGCCAAACCATTGGCTACAGCCTATGAATTAGTATATAATCACATATCTTGTCATTTCTCCTTCCATGCAAAGTGCACAACCAGGTGCCATGCTTGAAGTTCTGCCTGCTGGGAAGATATTCCTTCACCGCTGTACTTCAGGGACGTCCTAGAAAGAACCTGTAGTGCTGCAGCTGTCCACTTTCAGGTTGTGCCTGCGTATCATGCAGAACCATCTGTGAACTAGGCCCTAGTCTTTTCTTCTTTTGTCAATTAATCATAGGGAACTCCCCACGAGGCCATCGGTGCAGGCTGGGGGAGAGAGGGCAGGGTGGCAAGAGTGGAGGCCATGGATATTTGAGCCACTTCCTCATGTAACTTATTTGTGCCTTCAGGACCTGCTTGAGCCCGATCACGTGTATACCACTTCCATTTGATGATGAAATGTTGCTGTGCATGACCCAATTTATGGCTAAATGGGTCAGAAAGAACCCAGTTCATAACAGGCAGTTCAGGTCACATGGTGACTTTATGACGCATAGCCATTCAGTTTCCACCAAAGTCCAGTAACAGGCCAAGAGCTGTCTCTCAAAAGGAGACTAATTATCTGCAGAAGATGGCAGGACCTTGCTCCAAAATCCTAGAGGCCTCCACTGTGATTCACCTATAGGGGCCAGCAAAGGTCCAAACAGCATTCTTTCTGCCACTGACACCTCAAGCACCATTGGATCTTCTGGGTAATATAGCTCAAGAGGCAGAGCAGCTTGCACAGCAGCCTGGACCTGTTGCAAAGCCTTCTCCTGTTCTGGACCCCACTCAAAACGGGCAGCTTTTGGGTCACTCAATAAATGGGCCAGGGTAACAAACTCAAATGAGGAATGTGTTGCCTCCAAAATCCAAATAGGCCCACTAGGCATTGTGCCTCTTTCTTGGATGTAGGAGGGGCTAAATGCAGCAACTTATCTTTCACCTTAGAAGGAATATCTCTACAGATGCCCTCACCACTGGACCCCTAGAAATTATAATGAGGTAGAAGATCCCGGAATTTTAGTTGGATTTATTTCCCATTCTCTGACATGCAAATGTCTCACCAATAAGTGCAGTGTTTGCTACTTCTTGCTCACTGGATCCAATCAGTATAATGTCATCAATGTAATATCAGTGTGATATCTTGTAAGACCAAAAAGCGATCCAAGTCTCTCCGAATAAGATTATGACACAAAGCTGGTGAGTTGATATACCCCTGAGGTAGGACAGTAAAGGTATATTGCTGGCCTTGCCAGCTCAAGGCAAATTGCTTCTGGTGGGTCTTATGGACAGGAATGGAGAAAAAAGCATTTGCCAAGTCAATGACCACCCGCATACCACGTACCAGAAGATGTGTTAATTTGCTCAAGCAATGAAACCACCTCTGATGCAGCAACTGCAATTGGAGTCACTACTTGGTTAAGATTCTGATAATCCACTGCCATTATCCAAGATCCTTCTGTCTTCTGCAGTGGCAAAATGGGAGAGTTGAATGGGGATGCAGTGGAAATCACCACCCACCCCTGTGTCTTTCAAATCCTTAATGGTGGCACTTTTCTCCACAATCCCTGCGTGGATGCAATATTGGTGTTTTTTTGTTTTGTTTTGTTTTTCAGATGGAGTTTCACTCTTGCTGCTCAGGCTGGAGTGCTCAGGCTGGAGCACAATCTTGGCTCACTGAAACCTCTGCTTCCTGTGTTGAAGCAAATCTCCTGCCTCAGCCTCCCAAGTAGCTGAGATTACAGGCATTCACCAACCACACCCAGCTAATTTTTTATGTTTGGTAGAGACAAGGTTTCACCATGTTGGTTAGGCTATTCTTGAACTCTTGACCTCAGGTGATCCACCTTCCTCATCCTCCCAAAGTACTGAAATTACAGGTTTGTGCCACTGCACCAGCCCAATATTTTTTTGATTTACTATTTTTTGTAGGTAGAGACAGAGTTCTAATGGCTTTCATTTGACTTTTCCCACCATAATAGCCCTCATCCTACCAGTCAGGGGGCCAATGTGGGGGTTCTGCCAGCTGCTAAGTATGTCTATGCCAATTATGCATTCTGGCACTGAGAAAATGACCACAGGATAAGTCTGGGGATCCACTGGACCCATTGTAAGTCAGACATGAGCTAAAATGTCATTCATTACCTGAGCTCCATAAGTCTTTACATTAACTGGAGAAACACAAGGATAACGTTTTGGGTCCTCTGGAATGAACTTCAGCTCAGAGCCAGTGTCCAGTAGTCCCCGAAATGTCTGATCATTTTCTTTGCCCCAATGCAGAGTTACCCTGCTAAAAGCCCAGCAGTCTTTTTGGGGAAGGATGGGAGGAAGATTCACTGCATAAATTGTTGGTCATGTGGTGGGGTCCTTCCTCAAGGGGACTTGGCCTCCCATTCATTCAAGGGATTCTGGGTCTGTATACTGGCTCAAGTCTGGAAACTAATTGAGGGGTCATGATTCCCTGTATTTATAATTAAAATTAGTCTTTTGTGCATTTGACCTAGAAGTTTTCTGCTTGTATAAATTAAGTAGGAATGCAGTAGGCTTTCTATCAATTTTACTTCTAGGGACCCCATGATTAATTAGTTAATGCCAGATCTCTACACAAGTCAGACTATTCTGATTGCTGCTTTGCCTCTGCTGTTCATTACAGTACCTATACCCACTTTGCCTTTGATAGTTGAGTGCCACGATTTGGCTCCTGCCACCTTGGATCCAGTTATTTCCATTGTATTTAAATTTTGTAGTTGAGTGACTGTTGTTCCCACTATTAGCTATGACATGTATAGAAGGGCTATCAATTACAAGTCTCTTCAAAAATGCAGGTGCTCCTCTCACAAATCTATTTTGCAAGGCATTGGTCAAGGGTATATCTTCTGGACCCTTCCAGCTGAGATGAGTAGGTCTAAAGTGACTAATCCACTTCACCATGCCAATCTTCC
>NW_012117544.1:1122815-1125054 GCF_000951035.1 Colobus angolensis palliatus | reverse complement strand
CCAATCTTCCTATGCCTTTGGATCCCTTTCTCTACATTAAGCCAAGGAAGATCAGGAATTTTCAGCTCACTCACAGTGGGTCATCTTTTAATACATATTTCAGGTAACCAAACAAATAAACTATTAGAGCCTTTTTAACTCCCTGAGCTGCAACATTAAATGTGGAGTCCCTACTTACTGGGCCTAAATCAACAAATTCAGCCTGATCCAACACTGTGTTCCTTCCACCATTAACCCATACCCTTAATATCCATTCACATGTCTGTTTCCAGATTTCTGTTTATATAAATTAGAAAACTCAAGCAGATCTATTTTAGTGTAGCACACTTCCTCATGGGTCACACTCCCCACCTAATCTTTAGGGACCAACTGGGACTTTAGTTATAAGTCTAGAAGAAAACAGGCATCTTGCGGGTGGCTCCTGAGGAGAACCAACATTATTTTGCTTGGAAACTGCCTCGGGGGACAGGGGACATCAATGTTGCCTCAATTTCTGGTGGCTTCCCCTTTACCAAACTGGGCTCCCCACTCTGATGACTATCAGAGAATCTCCCTCAGTGAGACCAAGATCCCAGGACTTTGCTAAAAATAGCAGCATGGACCAGACAGGTACCATGGTACAGGAATTCTGTACAGAGCAATAAATACAAATGCAGCTTAAGAGAAGCCCTCACAGTCATATCTTTGGTGAAGAAGAAAATAGACAAAGGCAGGGAGAAACTGAAGGACTCAGTAAGTCTGGGACTGGGGCGGGACTGGGGCAACACTGGGTGCTATAGGTTTGTCCTTGAGGGGCTGCAGATAATGACAGCTGGGAAGCCATCCTGCTGTGACCCTGTATCATCTGTTCACTGCTCACTGGGCTCAGCAGTTGTGTTCTCACAGGGAACCAGATTCAGCCAACCTGGCCTTCTCTACCCCACCTGGGAAATGTATTCTCGTGACTGTCTGGACTAAGGTTCTATGAAGGGACTAGGAGACAAGAAGAGGGAGACGTGCTGATTTGCATAAAGAAAGCATTACACACTCTTCCATCTAAAACTCATTAACAGAAACTCTGAGGCCACCCATAGAAGTCTAGCTGGTCTCCTAAATTTGGGAGTTATGAAGGATTCATTCCTGATCAATCTATAAGAAGAAGGACCATCAGCTGCAGAGAGTCAGAGTTAAGGAAAAACTGGCTTCTTTGAGAGACTCATCAACACAGCCACCAACCCTGGGACAAATGGGGTCACTTGCTGTACCAGTCACCCCAAACTACTCACAGGAGCCTGAGCCTAGTCCCCTCACTTTATTGTTTCTGATTCTGGTCCATTCCTCTGTTTTCCCTGGACTCCTTGCCCATGTCTGAGTCCAGGGTGGCAGGGGTAGCTCCATCCCAGCCAACATCTACAGAGAAGTCTACATCTACAGCTACTATGGCTTGAAGCAGAGTCCACAGTTGTACCCATGAGGGCCTCTTCAGCTCCCCCATCCCCTCACATGGGTGACCTCTACTGTGGGTCTAGTTGAGTGGCCCCTGGCCCCCGGAGAACACAAGGTATTTATTCCTCTCTAACCCCAGGCATATAGTGGAGCAGGTACGGTTAAGTATAGAGCACAGTGGCTCTTCCAGATGTAATGCAGTAAGATCCTCGCTACAGAAAATCGTTTCACAAAACTCCACACCCTTCCATGGTAAAAACATCAAAGGAACTATGAATAGAAGGAAACTACCTCAACATAGTAAAGACCATCTATGAAAATCCCACAGTTAACATCATACGCAATCTGAAAGACCAAAGAGGTTTTCGTAATATCAGGAACAAAGCAATAATGCACACTTTCACCACTATTAAAAACAGTATTGGAATGGCTAGCCTGAGTAATTAGGCAAGAAAAAGAAATAAACAGAATAAAAATTAGAAATAAAAAATAAAATCTCTGTTTTCAGATGACATAATATCATATGTAAAATGCCCTTAAAAGTCCCACAAAAAAAATTATTAGAAAGGTTAAACGTATTCAGTAATGTTTTACAATACAAAATCACCATGTAAAAACATCTCATGGCTGGGCATGGTGACTCACGCCTGAATTCCCAGCACTTTGAGAGGTTGAGGTGGGAGGATTTCTTGGGTTCAAGAGTTCAAGAACAGCCTGGGAAACAAAGTAAGACCCTGTCTCTAAGAAAGTGAGAGGCAGGGAAGAGAGAGACAGAAGAAAGGAAGAAAGGAAGAGAGAGAGAGAGACAGAAAGA
>NW_012117544.1:1108681-1121520 GCF_000951035.1 Colobus angolensis palliatus | reverse complement strand
CCACCGTGGAAGACAGTATGGGGATTCCTCAAGGATCTAGAACCAGATATACCATTTGACCCAGCAATCCCATTATTAGGCATATACCCAAAGGATTATAAATAATCCTACTATAAAGACACATGCACACGTATGTTTGTTGCAACACTAGTCACAATGGAAAAGACTTGGAACCAAATGCCCATCAATGATAAACTGGATAAAGAAAATGGGACACATGTACACCATGGAATGCTATGCAGCCATAAAAAAGGATGAGTTCATATCCTTTGCAGGGATATGGATGAAACTGGAAACCATCATTCTCAGCAAACTAACACAGAGACAGAAAACCAAACACTGCATGTTCTCACTCATAAGTGGGAGTTGAACAATGACAACACATGGACTCAGGGAGAGGAACATCACACACCAGGGCCTGTTGGGGATGGGGGTTGGAGTAGGGATAGCATTAGGAGAAATACCTAATGTAGATGATGGATTGATGGATACAGCAAACAAACATGTCACATGTATACCTATGTAACAAACCTGCATGGTCTGCACATGTATCACAGAAATTAAAGTATATATTTTTTAAAAAGTACAAGCCAAACAAATAAAAAAATAGAAAAAAATTAATCCTAAAATTTATATAGAATATCAAGAGAATCTAAATAGTCAAAATCATCTTGTAAAAGAAGAACAGTGTTGGAGGTCTCACATTTACCACTTTCAAAACATACTACAAAGCTACTCTAATCAAAACAGAGTGGTACATATAGACAGACATACTGACAAATAGAACTAGTGCCTAGAAAAAAACTCTTAGTTATACAGTCAAACAATTTTAAACAAGGTTGTCAAGACCATTTAGTGAAAAAAGAATAGTCTTTTTCACAATTGCTGTTGAGAAAACTGGATATCCACTAGCAATCTGGAAATGGATGAAAGACCCAAATGGAAGAGCCAAAACTGTCAAAATCTTAAAAGAAAACATTAGGGAGAAGGTTCACAATATAGGGTTTGGAAATGACTTCTTAAATATGACACCAAAAGCACAGAAAAAAATAAAAAAAGAAGAATACAGATAAATTGGATTTTATCTAATTCTAAAACTTACGTGCATCAAAGGACACTATCAACTGAGCAAACATTTGAATCATAGAATAGGAAAGATTGTTGCAAATTTTGCATCTGATAAGAGATGCAGACTATAGAAAGAACTCCTACCACTCGAGAGTAACTACAAAAATGAAAACAATCTGAATTACATGGGCAAAAACCTTGAGTTGATATTGAGTAGACTCCAAAGAAGATCTACAAATGGGCAATAAGCACATGAAAAGATGTTCAACATCACTAATCATTAGGCCAGTGAAAATCAAACCACAATAATATACAACTCCACACCCATTAGGATGGCATTACCAAAATAATAGAAAATAACAATGTCTAGCAAAGATGTATGGAAATTATAACTGTTACGCATTGCTGGAGGAACTATAAAATGATGCATCCATTGTGGCGGTCTTACGGCAGTTCCCCCAAAAAATTAAACATAGAATTATCATTTTATCAGGATTTTCAGTTCTGGGTATGTGCCTCAAATAATTGAAAGCAGGATCTCAAAGAGAAAACTGTACACCCTGGTTCATAGCAGCATTATTCACAATAGCTAAAAAGTGAAGGCAGACCAAGTATCCATGTAATGGATAAACGGGATATAGTATACACAAACAAGGGAATATTATTCAGCCTTAAAAAGAAAGTTCTGACTCATGCGATGGCATGGATGAACCTTAAAGATATCACACCAGCAGAAATAAGCTGGCTTCAAAAGGACAAAAGTTATTTGCTTATCCTTCTATGAGGTATCTAGAGTAGTCAAATCCATAGAGACAAAAAGTAGAATGATGTTTTCCAGGTATTAAGTTTTGGTTTGGGAAGATGAAAAATTTCTGGAGATAAATAGTGGCACTGTGGTTGTATAGCAGGGTTAATTTACTTAATGACACTGAACTATACACTTGAAAATGGTTAAAATAATGAATTTTGTGTATGAATAATTCACCACTGTCAAAAAGAGGAAGATTTATATTAAGTGTAGTTTCTCTTCCAAGAACAATCAAAACATACAGGACTGGGAGAGTGTGCCTGAGTATCTAGGACACCCTTCCTTTTATGCCAGCCCTGCAGCATCCTGAAAGACCAATAGAGTTGGAAGCGCCTCATTACAGGTGACTCAGAATAATGTGAGAAAGTCTGGGAGTGACCATGATGTAAGTGATGGGTGTCTGACCCAGCCCAGGAGCAGCTGCAAATGTAGCAGCTGCCAAAAAAGGGGGAGATAAAGCTGATGGCAGCAGTAACAGCCCTCCAGCTGGCATGGGGCATCTGCTGTTGTACAAAATGGTTCACAGCTGATACATCTAGCACAGAATCTCATCCTGTCTACCTGTCATGATCAACTACAATTTTTACTGCAAAGCATGCCATCAGAGTGGCATATTTTATCCAGCAACAAGCAAACATGAATTTCCCTTAGTGCTTTGGTCAACCTGGCATGGCAGTCCTGAACACTGAATGAATATCCAAAGACAAGGTTCTCCAAAGATAAAGACATTATACATTATACCATTTATTGATAAACACTTGCAGTGCATGATGACCATTCAGACACCTGGGAAAATGACTTGGCTGAATAACATTGTTAAAACGATGAGTGAAAAAAGAGATGTGCTCTTGGTAAAGGAACACCTGGATCCAGGGCGTAAAGACCAGAAAGAAGACTACCCCAGATTTGGACTTTTGGATCAGGACTTGGTAACATTGACCTGTTTATGACAACCAAAAACAAAGCAGTGCTGTGTCTACAGTGGGAATCTGAGTCGCGAAACTGCAGCAGGAAGCAGCAGGAAAAAGGAAGAGGAGCTCAGTGCAAACAGCAGGATAGGGAGACCACAGGAACCACCAAGAAGGCCCAGAGTGACTTTTTGTTTTCCGTTCAGCGCTGTCCTCCTCACACCCCTTGGATCACACATTTAATGAAGATGGCTACTGGTATATTCTGACTTACCCTGATCCTCACACAGTTGGTCCTCGGGAGCTTGAAATTAACTGCTGGGTAGGAAAACATTCCTGGAGACCTCTACAGAGCCTGCTTATATGAACAGGTTTTGTTAGACCAACGTGATTAAGCTCCCCAGTTAGAGATCTCCAGTGACCGGCTGGCTGACTGTGGGTGGAAAGAAAGGTCTACTTTACAGTGCAGACCTCTCATGGGATACAGAAAGGGTCCTGGTACTTTGAAATCACCATGAATGAGATGTCACCAGACACCACTGCCAGACTGGGTTGATCTCAGCCCTAAGGTAACTGTCAAACTCCCTTAGGTTATGATAAATGTAGTTATTCTTGGCACAGCAAAAGGGAATCAAGTTCTACCAGTCCACTGGCAAACACTACTGTTTTAGTTATGGACAGGGAGACATCCCAGGATTTTATATTAATCTTCCTGAAAACACAAGAGAGAGCCAAGTTATTGCCTGATACTTACCAAGATAAGGCTTTGATAAAGTTCAACAATTATTTTTATTTTGTGGAAAAAGACTTTGTGGCTAAAGCAGTGAAGAATCTAAAACAGGCTTCACATAGTAAAATAATATTTTATAATCAAGACGTGGCTTAAAAAGATATTTTTAGGGGGCTTACTTTCCAGCCATCTCACTGGACAAGAGCTTCATAGTTTCCATTAACTTTGGACTGTGCTCCAAGTATCCTCCGAAGAATCTCACTGCCCTGTGAGTGACATGGACTGGGATGCTGTAGTAGAGCACACTCTGGCTGATGTCTTGTTTCTTCTGGAGACAAAAGAGGATGGGAGGCACAGTCCTCCATGGGAACCCAGAACAGGTCCTTCTTTCTTTTCAGATACGGACTTTCTGGGGAATAATATTGGATGGCTTTTTTTGTTGCCATTGTTTTTGAACTGTCTTAAATGTTCTCTCAAAGATGCTACAGAACATAGTCCATCCATTTACCAAGTTAAAAGGCTGGGTAGGACTGTGAGAGATGCCCTGCTCATCATCATTCTTCTTCCACTTCCAGTGACTGCTCTTATATTCTGTGCCATAAGCCAACAACTGCTCATCCCAAGATCTCATAATCCCTCTGTAAAACTGGTGCTGTACTGCATACCTTATGACCTGGGACTTGTTATCTTACTGTATTTTCTAAGGAGTGAATAATCTTGCCCAAGTAACTAACATAGTTAAAGACATTTTCTTCTGTGAAATCGAATTATAGTCACAGGCACAGGATTTCAACAACAGCAAGAAAAAGTGCAAATAGGAATGAGCAAAGAATAGACAAGTAATAGGTGTGAATTGGCCTGGGAAATACTATGGTAATGTCAAAAAGATAAACCAATTATTATGTGTTAAATAAGTGAAAGACCATGCATTCTCATCCAGAAAAGCCACCAGCGGGTGGTCTGGGTCTTCTGCATTGTAAGAAGCTCAAGAGGTTCAAACCTAATAAACCCTGCACAGTTGCTCACTGGTTCATGTAAAATGTTAGAGCAGTTGCTTCCTCCCACTGGGCAAATCCACAGCACACAGTCACCCTGGTTTGGCTCTTCACAGTGTAGATGATCTCAGGGCTAAGAACCTGAGTGGTTCTAAAGGTAGTAAAGATTTGCATGAAGTACCACACAACACACCCTCTCCACATAGGGAGCGCAGTAGGACATAAAGAGCTGTCAGAATCCAGCCCCAGCTCTGGAGCCAGGAATCACTTCTAATATCAGCATCATGGCACCATGGCCTGTACTCCTCTCCTTCTCCTTCTCCCCCTGTACCTCCTCACTTGCTGCCCAGGTTAAGAGAGATTTCAAATACCAGCCTTTGAAGGGATTCCTGTGTCTCCCTTTCTAATTCCTAACATGTGTCTGTTTTTTTGTTTCAGGGTCGAATTCTCAGGCTGTGGTGACTTAGGAGCCCTCACTGACTGTGTCCCCAGGAGGGACAGTCACTCTCACCTGTGGCTCCAGTGCTGGAGCAGTCACTGGGGGTCATAATCCCTACTGGTTCCATCAGAAGCCTGGCCAAGCCCCCAGGACACTGATTTATCATGCAAGCAACAAACACTCCTGGACCCCTGCCTGGTTCTCAGGCTCCCTTCTTGGGGGCAAAGCTGCCCTGATGCTCTCAGGTGTGCAGCCCGAGGATGATGCTGAGTATTACTGCTTACTGCACCATAGTGGTGCTTGGCACAGCGATAGACTCAGAAGAGGAACCAAGACATAAACCTCCCTAGGCCTTTGTGATATGAAGATCATATGATCACACACACCAGCTCTCAAGGCAGCTTACATGTGGACCAGCCATAGAAAGAGGAAGGAAAGGGTCTGAATTGATTCCTATACCTGCTTAAGCCCTGAAGTGGAGGAAATGTTAGAATGATCTGGGAACAACTGGATCAAAAAAATCAGAAGTTTATTGCTTTGTATTCTAAAAGGAGTACTAACAGCTGGATCAGATCTAAAGGCTGAGGCTAAATGCACTTCCTCCAGAAAGAAGCATCTTCAAAGTATGGGCTTTCTGAGCTAAGGGTAAAGAAAAGAAACTACTTTTGTATGTTTCTAAAGTTTGTTTTATTGAGTTACTTTAAAAGCAATACATGCTTATTATGTGAAATCAGAAAGTATTAAAAATCACCAAGTTCTCTGCAAAGCTACCTTATCCCAGATAATCAGCAGAAGTACATTTCTTCATTTGGATGCATTCTCTCATTTTTGTTGTCAATATTTTCACAATAGTTATCAAACCTTGTGCTCATTCCTCTGGTTTTACACATCTTTTTGCTCTGTCATTTAATGTTAATGTAAGTAGTTTTCCATTTCTTTAAAAGGGTAAAATATTTGAGTAGTTGCTAATTTTATTTTGATTTGAATACCAATGAAAAATTATAATTTTGGGTAATTCAAATTATTTGCTTCTCAGACAAATATATGATATTGGGTTATTATTAAAATGATCCTGGTCATCTCTGTGGATTTAGTGATGTCAAACAAAATGCCTGCAATTTTCTATGGAAAGTCTTGAGTACATTATGCGTGACTTCACAATGCAGAAAATAGAGAAACAAGCATTTCCTGCTCATGTTTGCTGGAGCATAGCAGATTCAGGTACGAGGAACAATTCATATTGAAAACTATGTCAATGTCTTCACGCATGTGTTAGAACAGTACTTCCCGAACTCTATTGTGCATACAAATTATCTGGGGATTTTACAAAATCCAGATTCTCATTCAGTGGGTCTGGAGTGAGGACACGAGCTCTGCATTTCTCACATGTGCCTGCCACACAAAATCCACATATATGTTTGAATAATAACAAGTCCAGCCACGAGTGGAGGCTCATATGTGTAATCCTAGCACTTGGGGAAGCTGAGGCAAAAAGATTACTTGAAGCCAGGAGTTTGAGACCAGCCAAGAGCAACATAGCAAGATCTTTTCTCTATAGTTTTTTTAAATAATGAAAAATGAATTAGCCAGGCATAGTGCTGTATGATTGTAGTCCTAGGTACTAAGGAGGCTAAGGCAGGAGGAGAGTTTCAGCCCAGGAGTTCAAACTTGCAGTGAGCTATGATCATGCCACTGCACTCCAGCCTGGGTAACAGAGTGAGACCTTGTCTCTAATAATAAAAATAAAAACAACAACATATCCATAAGACTAGTATAAAATAAGGAGAATCCTTGGCAGGCAAAAACTTAGGAGAATTCTCTGACATAGGGAACTTACCAGTTTGGATGATAGAAGAACCCCATGCTCCACGGAGGGAGATGACCAGGGAGGACAGCTGCAAAGCTGGGAAAGGCTCTCATTTCTTTAAGAACAAAAGCAAAAGCAAACAAACAACAAACCTGACCTTCCCTCAGGCTCCTGTCCAACACTCTTACTGGCTCCTCCTTCAGGCTTTCCTATAATGTGGCCCATCCTTACCCTCTCCCCTTCCACATTTCTGATTCCTGAATTCCCTTCTTGGTTCTCTCTTCCTTTGCTACCACCCACTTCTCCCCTCTAACCTCCTGAGTTAATTATCAAGGGCTTTATAACAGGAAACTCATTGGTATTTTTTCTACATCTGTCCTTGACAGTTGACACTCATATTTTTATCTCTTTCTTGAACCTTTCAGATACCCTTAGAACTGAAGAAGCCCAATGTTGATTGCTTCTCTTTTTTCACCTCAGCCAGCACCTTCTTATTCTCCTTTCCAGGGTTCTCTGTGTTTCCAGTGAATCTATCAGACACAGTAAGTTCCTCTTCAAAGGTTTAATTTCTGACTTCCTTGTTCTTTGTTCTCGAGATCAACTTCCTTTCCCCTTCTACTAAGCTACCTGCTCTGGAAACAACTTCTCCCACCAGTCTCAATCTGTAACTCACATCTCTTCCTTATTTGGAAAGAGTCCTCTTTCACTCCTGGCTACCCATTCTGTAAACTGCCCCTCCTGTGAAACTACCCTTCCTGACTTTGCTGTACCCTGACTTGCCCAACATGCCTTGTACCACAACAGACAGCCTCTCCCTTCCTACCATATTTAATTTTAACCAGTAGCCAATCGGGTCAGTGTAGATTGTGTGGTCCAACTCCAGCCAATGGGGACAGGACACAGAAGCAGGGACTAACCATGTTAAGGATGAAAACCCCTTCCCTCTTTTTTTTTTTTTTTTTTTTTGAGACGGAGTCTCGCTCTGTCGCCCAGGCTGGAGTGCAGTGGCCAGATCTCAGCTCACTGCAAGCTCCGCTTCCCAGGTTTATGCCATTCTCCTGCCTCGGTCTCCCGAGTAGCAGGGACTACAGGTGCCCGCCACCTCACCCGGCTAGTTTTTTGTATTTTTTAATAGAGATGGGGTTTCACCGTGTTAGCCAGGATGGTTTTGATCACCTGACCTCGTGATCCGCCTGTCTCGGCCTCCCAAAGTGCTGGGATTACAGGCTTGAGCCACCGCGCCCAGCCCCCTTCCCTCTTTTGTTTGGTATGCTCTTGCAGTGGCCAGAAGTGCAAGTGGCACCCTTCTGCAGAAATAAGTTTGCCTTGCTGAGAAATCTTTTGTCTGAGTGCTCATTTTCCTTGTGACTCTGAGCTCTTGTTTCTAACAAAATAGGGGGTCATCAGGGATTCCCATTCTCCTCCAGGGAAGGGCCTCCAATCACCTCTCAGAAGGAGATGCCTCCCGCTGCCTCATTGCAGTGACCTCAGGGATAAGAAATCAGGACCCACCCAGCATGATAAATAAACCCAGACTCTCAGCAACACAGGAAGAAAAGGCCTACAGTCACCGTGGCAACCAGGTAACTCTGTGCACAGACAAAGGTAAGATAAACCACAAGGGCAGTGAAGTACTTCCTTGGTGGTCAGGACATTCTGGAGGTTGAAAATGTGTGAATGAGACGCACAATTAAGTGCAAAGTGAGTGTGGAGTAAAGTAAAGGGGGCAAGAAATCTCTAGTAAGAGAGGTTGAGCCCCAGGGAAAGGGTGCAAGAAATCTCTAGTAGGAGAGGTTAAGCCCCACACACACTCAGCAGGGAAAGACAGTGAGAAACCTCCAGTGGGAGGAAGGGTTGAGCCTCCAGGGAAAAGGGTGCAAGAAATCTTTAATACGAGAGATTAAGCCCCCATTAACCTCCAAGATGGGAGTGCAAGAAATCTCTAATACAAGAGATTGAGCCCCCATTGACTTCTGGAATGTGAAATACCCTTAGTAAAACAAGAACTACAAAGGGCAAAGCAGATAACATAATTCCCTCTGATAGCCCTCTAAGTCTCGTGTTAAAATATTGGACGGATAATGACAGGACTAAACACAAGAAAAAGCAACAAATGATCAAATATTGTTGTTTTATTTGGACCAAAGATCCTATTCTCAAACCTTCAGTTTTCTGGCCAAGGTTTGGGTCAAATGAGAGTTGGATTTGTCAACTTTCAATAGAGTATGTAAATGACAAGTCTTGCCTTCCAGGAGGAAATAGACTATGCTATGTCCTGGTGGCAGGAGCCTGTCCTCCTCTACCCCCTTAAAGCTAGTAAAGATAAGCCAGAAACTAATTCCACTATAGAAACTAAGGCCCCCACCCCTAAGCAATACATTTGGAATCCCTTAGACCATCTGCCTCTACCAGATACCCCTAACTTTCCTCAAGCAGCCACCCAGACCCTTCCCCAACTCACATTGTGCCCTCCCCACTTCATAATCCTGACTCTGATTGCCCCAACCTGAATGCCCAACCTGAATGCCCTCCCCCAGGAAGGCTTCAACGTGAGACAGAAAAATGTAAAAAGATATTCAAAACTTCCCTTTCCCCTCCTCCTCAAAAGAGTCTGCCCCAATCCTTTTTCCCTTAAGGGAAATGCTTCTAGGAAGAGGGGGAGTTGGCTTTGTAAATGCCCCCTCAACTAGGAAGAACTTAAACCACTATTAGATTATCCTTTTGGGGTCATGGATCAAATTGACTAATTTGTAGGACGACAAGTATACACTTAGGCTGAGCTAATGTCCACCTTAAGTACTCTCTTTCCGGGGGAGGAAAGAACCATGGTCCTCAGGGCTGCTATCATAGTCTGGGAGTGCAAATATCCTCCCAATCAAAATATCCCTGCAGTAGAACAAAACTTTCTGGCCCAAAACCCCAATGGGATAATAACAATGCAGCCCACTGAGAAAACATGAAAGACCTTAGGGAAATGATAGTCAAAGGGATTCAGGAATCAGTGCCTCAAACCCAAAATATTTCCTGAGCATTTAATATACAGCAGGGAAAAGACAAGAGGGCCATGGAGTTTTAAACAGACTCAAGGAACAGATGAGAAAATATGCAGGCTTAAACATAAAGGATTCCCTTAGGCAGGGGGTTTGTTTATTTGTTTGTTTTGAGACAGAGTCTGGCTCTGTCTCGCTCTGCACTCCCAGGCTGGAGTGCAGTGGCACAATCTTGGCTCACTGCAAGCTCCACCTCCCGGGTTCACACCATTCTCCTGCCTCAGCCTCCCGAATAGCTAGGACTACAGGCGCCTGCCATCATGCCGAGCTAATTTTTTTGTACTTTTAGTAGAGGCGAGGTTTCGCCGTGTTAGCCAGGATGGTCTCGATCTCCTGACCTTGTGATCCGCCCGCCTCGGTCTCCCAAAGTGCTGGGATTACAGGCGTGAGCCGCCGCACCCAGCCAGGCAGGGGATTTTAAAGCTCCATTTTGTTACTAATAGTTGGCCAGATATCCAGAAGAAATTACAGAAAACAGACACCTGAAAAGATTGGCCTGTAGAGGGAACAAGAGGGCAGGGAGAGGAGAGAGAAAGACTGACAGAGGGAACAGAGGGAGTCAGTGAGAGAAGCAGGGAGAGATGGAGAGGCAGAGAGAGAGAGAGGGAGGGAGAGACAGAGAGGCAAAGAGAGATGGAGAGGCAAAGAGACAGAGAGAGAGAGGGAGGAAAAGACAGAGAGCCAGAGAGAGAGGGAGAGAAATAGGATAAAACAAATTGTTCAAATGTGAAAAAATAGATCACTTCAAAAGAAAATGTTCTGAATGGGAAAAAGAAACAAAAGTCATATATAAAAGCAAATAAGCTAATATTAAGTTTCTGTTAATTCCAGAGGCAGGAACAAATCTATTAGGGAGAGATTTAATGCTAAAATTTGCCTTAGGCCTCTATATTAATCAGGGAAAATTTCTCATCTCCTTAAACTTACTCACCACCACAGATGAAGAGCGTATCCATCCCAACACATGGTCAAAAGAAGAAAATCGCCGGAAATTACATTTCCTCCAATCAAATTCCAATTCAAAACTCCTGGGTAGGTAGTAAAAAGAAAACAAAATCTTTCTTTTGAAAGATGAGGGAATAACCTCACAGACCAAATAGCCAAACAAGTTGCCATTTCCTTCAAAATGCCCGTGTTTCACCTCACCCCTTGCCGTTCTCCCCCAACCACCATTCCCATCTTCTCCCCTGCTGAAAAGGAGAAAATAGTAAGAATAGGAACCAAGGAAAACTCAGAAGGGAAACGGGTGTTACCAGATCAAAGAGAAATGCTATCCCAACCTCTCATGAGGGAGGTTTTATCTCAGCTGCATCAAGGAACCCACTGGGGACCTCAAGCTAAGTGTGATGCAGTTCTTAGAGACTGTGGATGTATAGGAATTTATACTCTAGCAAAAAAGTTACAGATAGTTTTTTAATATGTAAAAAAAACTAATAAGCAAACCCTAAGAAAACCACCCCTTGGAGGAAGAAACCTAGGATTAAGGCCATTCCAAGGCATTCAGATGGATTACACCAAAATGGCCTCAATGGGTCACCTAAAGTATCTACTAGTAACAGTGGATCACCTTACTCACTAGGTAGAAGCTATTCCCTTTTCAAGTGCAGCCACCAGTAATGTAGTTATAGCATTAATAAAAAAATACCTAGGTTTGGATTAATAGAAAATATTGATTCAGATAATGGAAACTATTTCACTGCACATGCCATTAAAAAGCTAGCCCAAGTATTAGAAATAAGATGGGAATACCATACCCCGGCACCCACCTTTATCAGAATGAGTAGAAAGAATGGACCAAACCCTGAAAAGCCACCTAACCAAATTAGTTTTAGAGGCCCGACTACCATGGACCAAATACCTTCCTACTGCCAATTGAGGGTCCAAACTGCCCCTCAGAAAGATATTGGCTTATCTCCCTATGAAATGCTATATGGGTTGCCTTATTTACACTCCACTGCTGACATTCCTACATTTGAAACTAAAGATCAATTTCCCAGGAACCATATAATTAGTCTGTCTTCCACTTTCTCTTCCCTCAGAACTAAAAGCCTTTTAGTACAGACCCACCCTTGGAGTTCCCAGCACATCAGCATCAGCCTGGGGATCACGTTCTCATCAAAAGCTGGAAAGAAGGAAAACTCGAACCAGCTTGGGAAGGACCCTATCTAGTGCTCCTAACTATAGAAGTAGCTGTCTGCATGGCTGAAACGGGATGGATACCCCACACACAAGTGAAAGGGGTGACTTCCACAGCCAGAGAAAAATGGGCCATCACCTCAGGGCCCACCCCCAAAAAATTAACTCTAAAAAGGGCTTAATAATCACTTGTTTATTTTCCCTTTTCTTTCCAACAGAAAGTCACCTCATCATCACTGTAACTCAAACTAATCTTCCCTTAATCCTCCAGTTCAATGCTTGTTCAGTCATCTCATGTAGAGACGAACGAGCTCAAAGGCAGCTGTCAAATGTAGATAAGTATCTATGTCCATACCATAGTGAGTCAACCAAGTATAAGTACAGAGCCTTAAAAAGTCCCTGTGGTGATTGGATGGATGCTTGGTGGACCACCCAATATGGAGGGTGGACAGCCAGGCCCCCTTTTTCAAACAATTCTGAGGACTGAAACAGAAGCTCCAACTTATTTGTGGTACCACCCCACCAAATTGTAAGTCATTGCAGTGTAATCCCTTGTTGCTAATTACAGATAATCCCCAAACAATGACCCAAGAACCCTCCATATTCAAATGATATGGGTTAGGAGCAGATGTTACAGGACAGGACCCCATAGGAATCGTCTCTCTGAGGTTGGCTAGACTATTGGTTAAAAATAATAAAGAAATCCAAACCCAGAGTCCAGGGAACATATGGGAGCCAACCCTCTCCCCAAACATATCAGGCTTAGCATTCTCCCATCTCCATAATGACCCAACTAAGGTAATGGTTGGGGAGGTAAAAGATTTAAAGCAGACTATAGCTCTAGAGACAGGGTACAAAGATGCAAATGCCTGGCTGGAATAGATTAAATATTCTGTCC
>NW_012117544.1:1105299-1107276 GCF_000951035.1 Colobus angolensis palliatus | reverse complement strand
GAAAGGGGGAAATTGTCAGATACAGTAAGTTCCTCTTCAAAGGTTTAATTTCTGACTTCCTTGTTCTTTCTTCCTGAGATCAACTTCCTTGTCCCTTCTCCTAAGCTACCTGCTCTGTAAGCAACATCTCCCACCAGTCCCAATCTGTAACTCACATCTCTTCCTTATTTGGAAAGAGTCCTCTTTTACTCCTGGCTACCCATTCTGTAAACTACCCCTCCTGCAAAACTACCCTTTCCACCTTTGCCACGCTCTGACATGCCCAAACATGCCTTGTAGCACAACAGACAGCCTCTCCCTTCCCACCTAATTGCCGTATTCAATTTTAAACAGTAGCCAATCAGGTGAGTTTAGATTGTGCAGTACAACTCCAGCCAATGGGGACAGGACACAGAAGCAGGGAGTAACCATGTTAGGGATAAAACCTCTTCCCTCCTTCGTTCGGTGTGCTCTCGCAGCAGCCAGAAGTGTGAGCAGCACCCTTCTGCAGAAGTAAATTTGCCTTGCAAAGAAATCCTTTGTTTAAGTGCTTGTTTTCTTTGCGACTCTGAGCTCTTGTTTCTAACAAATCCAGTGAATCACAAATATACTAATCAATTTTCCTCAATCCCCACCATTCTGCCTTATGTGCTGATCTAGTGAGGAATCAAACAGGAAGAGAGACCCATGGATTTCTGTGCAGCCTGGGAAGTGAGTTCATGGATGGACTTAGTTGGGACACCAGACACCTGTCTTCCTTTTGCTGTTTAGCATTCACAGGACCTAGCAGCTGTGTCCTCCCAGGGTGCCTGGAGCGTCACTGACCACACTCTCCTACCCCCTACCCACCTACTTCTCAAAAAGAATAACAGGACTCAGCATCTTATGTGAGGGGCACAGCCAGGGGTCAGGATAGATTTCCATTGAGTCCCCTCCCCTAAGAGACACCAGGGAAGAGGGGCTGTTCCCTCTAATCTATGTGGCTCAGGAAGCAGAGCTCTAGAGGCATCTCTAACATGGCCTGGGCCCTCTCTTCCTCACCCTCCCGAGTCTCTGCAGAGGTGGCTATGACATGGCTCCAACGACTGGAGAAACACCGGCGTCCTTTGTCTCACACTGAGAAAATTAGTGACATGGACACACATTGAGTGGTTTTCAGGAATGGAAAGTTTAATAGGCAGGAAAGAAGGAAACAGCTTCCCCACACAGAGGGAGGAGGGCTCCTAATGGAAAATCCCACATGCAACAGAAAGCAGCTGATTATACTGGGAGGCTGGAGGAGGCAGTGTCTGATTTGCAAATGGCCCAGGGGATTGGTTTGACAAGGTGTCATTCATGCACACATGTAAAATAACTATGAAAAAACTGGCCCTCCCACCTTAGCCTTTTAATAGGCTAATGCAGGTCACCATGATGTCCTGCACATATGGCTTTTATCTGAAGGCTGCCATGACACCTGGCACACGTGGTGACAAAAAGAAGAAGGTGGAAGCCACCGTATTGGGTGGACCTGGCTTCTAGCCACCAGCATTTGCATATCAATGCTTGCCAGTCTGGTTTTTCAAGCCGCTTTCTGTTAGCAAAGAAACGGTTTGGGGGTCGCTTTTTATTAAAGGAAAATTCCACCGAGAACTTACACCATTTCTAGCTGCCTAAAAGTTATTTCTTAATGACTCCTGTGTTATTTCACCCCTCAGGAGAAGTAAACCTAACTATTGTTAGGGGATGTTGGACAACGATTCTTTCTGGCTACTTCCTGCTAGAAAGGGGCATCATGTGAGGGGACAGCAGTTGGGCCTCCTCCCGAGGTTGATCTAAGGGTTCTCCAAAGAATGGTGTGTTCATGTGTGGCTCTGTCTGCAGCATTATTTGGAGTTGATTGCTTCTAGGTGAAAAGAGGTAAATCTTACAAGAAGGTTTAAAATATAGGGTTAGAATATGAATATTAAGATTACCACTGTTAGCCAGGCACAGTGGCTCGCGCCTGTAATCCCAGCA
>NW_012117544.1:1092969-1098129 GCF_000951035.1 Colobus angolensis palliatus | reverse complement strand
AATAAATAAAAGAATAAAAAGCATCTGGTGAGGTAGGAGTGGGACTGAGTAGGATGAGTAGCCCTCACTCAGTTACTTATCTTTTATGATTTTCAGCTCAAGATCTTCTATTTCTCCACATTGATATTCAGGACGTTCCTCTGGGCTCTCCGGGGTTGCTCCCTCAGGCATTCAGGCTTTGACTTGAGTGTGATGTATTCAGAAGCTGATACCTGTAACTTTTGCTGCCAAGGGGGTTGAGAGAGAATAGTGTAGGGCCCTTCCCAGCTGGCTTAGGGAAGGAGAGAGAGGTGAGAGTTTTCATTAGTACCAAATTTCCTGGATTAAATAAAGGTGGTTCTATTTCCTGGGGCTGGGCTTCTGCTAGTTGTGTCAATTTCAGTTGGAAGTGAGGTAGAGAGGTTATATGCTTAACCAATTTGTAGATTTTCTGCCTGAAAACAGTCTCTGAGCACATTGACAAGTTTTATCCTTTCCTAAGTGAAAAGCTTGTTGAAGGATATTAAGAACTTTCCATTGGCTGGAGGCTGGCAAATGGAGTTTGCCATCCTCTGGCTGTAGCCTCCTGAGGGATGAAAAGTATACCCTTGAGAAGTGGCCTATTCTATTTCTGATGGAAAATACTGAGGTTTAATTTCTCTTATGGAGCATTCCTAGATTACAAAGGGCTTGAAGTGTGTTAATGCCTTGAGGCTTCCTTGCCTTTGACTTAGCTGCCTGATTAGCTAATCTGTTTCCTTTGGCTACTTTACTTGTTCCCTTTTGATGTTCCTATAATGCATCCCTGCTATTTCTCATGGAATAAAAACTCAGGAAAATAGCCTGCTAATTTTCTGGTGATATTTTACAGGAAATCCATTAATGGTAAGAGAATGTTTTTCCTTTTAAATGGCAGCATGAGTATGGAGAGCTAAGAAAGCATACTTGGAGGCAGTGTAAATGTTGGCTACCTTTCCCTTGCTTAATGGAAGTGTTCTTGTAAGAGCTATTAGTTCAGCTAATTAAGTGCTTGTGTCTGGGGAGAGATGCTACTTAGAGTGACTACTGCTTATCCTGCCTTATGTATTTCTTGCTTTACCAGCTGTTAGTTAAAAGTTCCCCTGAAAGGACAGTAATCCTGCCACATTATGTGGGGTGCAAACAGTTAAATTCTTTCCTAGGATTAATTTGGAGGCTTTTCTAAATAGTAAAGATATCATGACAATGGCTTGGAAGCATGTGTAAATAGGTCCTCCTAACTGCAACTAAGGTTAAGAAAAAGATTGTACTAGAGTTTTTCCTGAGATGCTCCTTACGGCAATGCTATGAGAAGAGGGGAGGCCTGGATTAGAGAGGAGAAAAGAGAGAGATTGACTTTAGTATTTAGAAGGACCTCTACTTTCCTTCCTTCAATTTCCGGAATCACCCAGGTCCTGGCACCCTGTTAAATGTGCCGTCCATGGTTGTAAGTGTGACCCTCCAAGCCATGGCACCAGAGGAACTAAGCTTTTGGGCCCAGTCACGCTCCCCCAAGCAGCTCTAGTCCTCTGCCTATGATTTCCCTTTGACTTCCTAAACTTGTGTGATCTGTGTGTCTCCAAAAAAAAAAAAAAAAGAATCTTGGGAAAAACTATACAGAAAGGAAGGCTCCTTTAATGGAGGGAATGTGCTAGATTGCCTGCTATTATGGCCTGTGCTAAGGCATTTATGCTTAGAAAAACGGTTCCAGTTAACTTCTAGACTTAAAATCTCCTTGCTAATTAAGTACTGTTTTAATCGGAAAGAGAATAGGTGTCTTAAAGGAACACGGGGACCTAATGGCGATTTTCCCAGTCTCGGGGCAAAAATTTGGCTGCAGAGGAATTTTACTCCTAATAGTTGAGAGCAGAATTTTCCCGTTCACAGGAGCAGCATAAATCCTGCTTTCCAGTAGAAAGGTGCAAAAAGAAAAAATTGGGAAGCTGCGGTGTACTGCGGAGAACCAGCAATGTGTCTCACGAGGAGAATTTTTATTTCCACTAGGTGGCGCTGTTGGCTTAGAATGTGCTCACCAGCGGACTATTAGGGAGTAACTTCGCTGTGGGGGAAAGGAAGACTTTCGTTCCTAGAAGATTGCAATGGCATTTTCCTGAACTATCTCCCAGGTTACTACAGCATTTTCTGATCTTGCCTACTAGGATTACGTCCCTACGCTGTAAAAATTCCCGCACATTTGACACACAGAGAGAGTAAGAGACAATGACCACGGATAGAAAAGGAAGAAAGTTTTGCAACAGGGTATCTAGGGATCCTTTACCAACACCCAGAGCAGCCTGTTGGCGGCTTGGTCCAGTCCAGAAACCTTTGAATAACACCAGGGTGTGCCCTGGCCTGAAATTCTCAGTTGCTTCAGAACTTTTCCCAGCCTCAAGCGATGGCTGAGTTTCCCCATGAAAAGAAGCTGATTTGAAACTTGACCAACATCCCCAATGACCCGTGGGTGTTGGGGGTTCTCCATGTTCTCACCAGCAAGCCTGACACTCAAGTCTTTAGAACAGCAGCCATGATAAGCATATATAGACGGCTAATGGATGCCTGTAATTGATTTGATTCTGATTTTAAAATAGAGGCCAAGAACCTCGGAATGACAGGACAGCCTTTGAGTTCACTCCTCTAATCACCACACCCATGAATGTTGTATCTTGGATTCCCGGCCAAGGCGCCAGAAAGGATACGGCTCTGAAGACTGGAGAAACACCAGGGTCCTTTGTCTCATTCTGAGAAAATTAGCAACATGGATGGACATATGTAGAGTGGTTTTAAAAAGTGGAAAGTTCAATAGGCAAGAAAAAAGAAAACAGCTCCCCCATAGAGCGGGAGAAGGGCTCCAAATGCAAAACCCCAGGCGCGGTGGACAGCAGCTGGTTATACTGGGAGGCTGGAGGAGATAGTGTCCAATTTGCACAGGGCCCAGGGAATTAGTTTGACCAGGTGTGACATTCACGTAGCCTGTAAAAAACTGGCCCTCCCATCATAGCCTTTTAAATACGCACATTGAGGTTGCCATGATGTCCTGCACATGTGGCTTTTATGTGGAGGCTTCCATGACACCTGGCACATGTGGTGACAAGGAGAAGAGGGCAAAAGCCACCATATTTGGTGGACCTGGTTTCTAGCCATGAGTATTTACATATCAATGCTAGCCAGTCTTGTTTTTCAAGCTGCTTTCTGTTAGCAAAGAATTGTTTTGGGGTCGCTTTTTATTAAAGCAAAATTCCACCAAGAACTTTCACCCTTTCTTGTTGCCTAAAAATTATTTCTTAGTAACTCCTATATTAGCTGAAGACAGGGAGGCAGGGATGGCACTGGGACAACCAGGGCTCTGCCTTGCTCCCCTGGCTCACTTAGCCACCTCCCATACCCTGTGTCTCTCTCCTGACTCTCAGGGTCCTGGGTAGTCAGGGTTCACTTCGTAACCTGCACAGTCTGTGGCTAAACCAGTCACCATCTCCCGCACTGGAAGCAGCAGCAATAAGGGTCTTGGGATTGTGTCCTGGTACCAGCAATGACCAGGAAGTGTCCCCAAACCTCTGATCCATAGACGCCAATACACACCTTCAGGGATGTAGGACTGATTCTCAAGCTACCAGTTTTCCAAAGAGACATTCCTGAGCATCTCTGGGCTCCAGGATGAGGACAAGACTGATCACTAATGTTGGCATTAGTGATCATGTTTGTGATTTGCTGTAAAATCATCCAGTGATGGAGTAAGATGATAGGTTAAAAGGGTTGAAAGATTAAACAAGATGAATCACACTGATAATGTCAAAGCTAGCTGATGGGTGCCAAGGATTCATTAGATAATTCTCAGTATATTTGTATAACTCAAAAGTTTCCATGATAACAACTGTCTAAAAAAATCCATGTCTGTGATGAGAGGTATATGTCCTGCTTTTAATTGGTATATAACCTGATTTTAACAATGTGGTATATAATCTGCTTTTAACAATGTGGACAAAATGTAAGCTTACATTCTGACTTCAAGTTGAAGCCCATTTTCTCCCAACAGGCAAAGGAGAAACTGGTGTGGAGGCTATGGAAGGGACAGGGGCTCAGGGTTTCCCAGGACAGAGAAGTGAGTGAGGCCAGAGTCCCAACAGAAGGAGGAGGGGCTGTGAGATGGGCTATGGGGGTGTGCAGGGGCCACAATGTTCAGGTCATGCTGCTGGGGCCACAGGGTTCAGGTTTTATATAAACAACAAGGAGCCATTGAAGGGGTTTAAGACAGGGAGTAACATGCCACATCTGAATGAGCGGGATCTCTCCAATGCCTAGAGGAGAGAGTGTCTGAAGGAAGTGAGTGACCTGATTCTAGATTATTTACTAAAGCACCTTGTAAGTCTAGAAATCCAGGAGCCTTTTGCAATTAGCACAAGTGGTGACGTGGGCTACATTGAAGAAGTGATAGTCTCTGTCATTCTTCACAGAACTAGAAAAAACAATCTTAAAATTCATATGGAACCAAAAAAAAACGCCACGTAGCCAAAGCAAGACTCAGCAAAAAGAACAAATGTGGAGGCATCACACTACCTGATTTCAAACTATAAGGTCATAGCCACCAAAATAGCATGACACTGGTATAAAAATAGGCACATAGACCAATGGAACAGAATAGAGAACCCAGAAATAAACCCAAATACTTAAAATCAAGTGATATCCAACAAAGCAAACAAAAACATAAACTGGGAAAAGGACACCCTATTCAGCAAATGGCGCTGGGATAATTGGCAAGCCATACATAGGAAGATGAAACTGGATCCTCATCTCTCACCTTATACAAAAATCAACTCAAGATGGACCAGTGACTTAAATATAAGACCTGAAACTGTAAAACTTCCAGAAAATAATGTCAGAAAAACTCTTCTAGGCATTGGCTTAGGTGAGGATTTCATGACCAAGAACCCAAAAGCATATGCAATAAAAACAAAGTTCAACAGGTGGGACTTACTTAAACTAAAGAGCTAAAGAAAAAAGGGCCTAATTAAACTAAAGAGCTAAACAACTAAAGAAATAAAAAAATCACTCATAGAATGATGAAATTGGTGTCTGGGAATCAGAACATGGATGTGTGAATACAGACAATGACTGGTGAGCTGCATGGCAAAAGGAACATCAGCAGAGTAAATGGATAACCCACAGAGT
>NW_012117544.1:1086565-1088359 GCF_000951035.1 Colobus angolensis palliatus | reverse complement strand
TCCCCCAAAACCTATGAAAATATATTTTTTTAAATGCCAAAAACAAAAAAGTGATGGTCTCTGCCTTTGTTTGCTCAGATATGCAACTCATCTGCACGATCACTTTCAGGTTAAAATATATACTGACCTTCCTAACACACTGAAAACATCCAGTGAGAAAATACAGGTGGATGGCCGGGCGTGGGCCTCATGCTTGCAATCCCTGCACTGTGGGAGGTCGAGGAGTGTGGTGGATCGCTTGATGTCAAGGAGTTTGAGACCAGCCTGGCCAATATGATAAAATCCCGTTGCTACTAAAAATACAAAAATTAGCCAGGCATGGTGGCACACACCTGTAGCTCCAGCTACTTGGGATGCTGAGGCACGAGAATCACTTGAATTCGCCCAGACTGGAGTTCAATGGCATGATCTCGGCTCACTGCAACCTTCGCCTTCCAGGTTCAAGCAGTTCTCTTGTCTCAGCCTCCTGAGTAGCTGGGATTACAGGTGTGCACCACCACACCCAGCTAATTTTTGTATTTTTAGTAGAGATGGGGTTTCACCATGTTGGCCAGGCTGATCTCGAACTCCTCACCTCAGGTGATCCACCTGCCTCAGCCCCTCAAAGTGCTGGGATTACAGGCGTGAGCCAGTGCGCCTGCCCCAAATATTTTACTTTCCCTATAATACTAAATTGAGTCGAATCTCTACAAATCATCTGAAACTATTGTATATATAACTTTTGCTGAATTGCTGTCTTTAACATGTCATGAATCATTTATTTTTCTTGAAAAATTATCATTTTTCATTGTTCTTCTCAACAACCCCTACCCACCCTTCAACCTGGCTCCTCAGCTGACCCCTTCTCTGTGATGCCCACCCTGATGGCACATGTGGGCAATTAGATTTTTCTAGAATGTCCTGTGGGGGTGCTGACACCTTTAAAACTTATATATGTGCATGACTGCACATCCCACGGACCAAGACTCCTTCTGGGAATGAGAAATCAAAACAATCACTCATAGAATGATGAAATTAGTGTCTGGGGATCAGAACATGGATGTGTAAAACAGTGACGGTGAGCTGCCGAGACCAGCTAGGCCATGGGGAGGTGTGTGTCCTGCAATCGGCATGGGGTGCAGTGGGATTGCCCTGTGGTTCCTACACAGCTGCTCAGTAAGGACCATTCACTAAAAGAAATCCAGGCCTTGGGGCTAAGGCCCTGTGCTCACTGAAGGAGACTCGGCAGCTGTTTCTTCTCTGGCCTGGCAGTGTCCCCTGAGCACAGAACTGTGTGTGGTCTCAGCAGGTGCTTCCTCCCAGGGCTCTTCCAAGGCGGGAAGCAAACCTTCCTCCTGCTCAGTCTGCACAGTGAGCTGAGCTGCATCCCCAGGGCTCGGGGAGGGGCTGGGCAGTCCCTGGGTGGAAATACATTTGCATGAGCAGGCCCTCCTCTGCAGAGGGTGGGAAGAAAAGGAGGCCTGGGGCAGCCCAGCCCCACTGCAGGGGTCAGGGACTGGGTCCATCCACCATGGCCTGGACTCCTCTCCTCCTCTTGCTCCTCTCTCACTGCACAGGTAGGGACAGGGCTCAGAGACCAGGGGCAGTCACCCAGCCTGATTTACCAGAAGGGATCTCTTCTGGTAAAGATCCCTGAACTTTACTCTGGTCCCTGCCCATCAACCATGAGTGTCTGTGTTTGCAGGTTCCCTTTCCCAGCCTGTGCTGACCCAGCCTCCTTCCTTTTCTACATCTGGAGCATCAGCCAGTCTCACCTGCACTTTGCGCAGCGACATCAATATTAGTAGATACTGA
>NW_012117544.1:1080365-1085868 GCF_000951035.1 Colobus angolensis palliatus | reverse complement strand
CTGAAGTTTCAGTAAAAGGAAAACAAAACCAAAGCACCTGATGACACTGAAGTGTTGGCTGTTTGTCCATATGTGCGCACACCAGTGCCTGTGGAGCTGGAATTTTTTTTCTTGAAAGAAGCAAAATGAGCCTTTTTTTTAGCTCACATCATGGTCAGAGCCTGGGGACATTTTAGCGGGTGGGCAGTTCCCTGAAGCATGAACTCTGCTTTTCTAGGGTTCAAAGCAGAGACCTCCCCTTCCACCCCTAGCAGTCTGTGCTCAGGGCTATCTGAGGCTCACTGTGTCCCAGGAACAAGGCACTCAAATGTGAAATGCTGCATGAGGACACAGGTCAGGGAGGAATTTGAGGCCCAGAGCTGGCCTGGCTTAGTCATGGGGACCCGCATTTCAGTTGCAGTATCAGGACAGAAGTTAGGGGTTGGGGCAACTCTGGGTATGAGGCCAGTAAACCTCTATGTAGGACACGAGAGAGTCAGGGGAGGCTTCACCATGGCTGAAACAGTGCTGAGTGCTCCTGGGCCACTGGAGGAAGCTGGTCCCATGGATGTGACTTTCCTGAGCTCATCCCACTCAGGACCACAGGGACTGCTGAGGGTGGGTTTCCTCATCCCTCAGGTCCTGACTGTGTTCTCTTCTCCCCTCTCACATCATTGTGGCTTCTCATTGAGTCAGGGTCTAGTAGTGAGTCTCTGGAATATCCTCATACAGAAACTGCCCAATATTTGCTTCAAGCAACTCCTCCCCGTGAGACTCTTGAGGAAGCCCAGATCTCAAGGCACCTTTTTCTGCATGGAGAGCAGCAGAAACATTAAGCATTCCCATAGAAATGGCTACGGAGGCCATATAAGATGAGAATGGAAAGATTTAACAGCTATCTATTTTCTATGTAATGCAAATGGGTTCATCAGAGTGACTTGGGTATAAATGTTCTTATTAATGAAATAAATCCGATGGGCTTGTGACCAGCAGGAGGCAAGAGGTAACTGTCCCAGGCCCTGCCTGGGGGCTCCTCACAGCTGGGTGAGCCCCACTGGCCACAGGCTGGCAGAGGTTGAGCTGCCCCCTGTACTCACTGATGAGACTCAGCATCCTGATGTTCTCAGGGTCCAGCAGAGGCTCTTGGGCAGGATCGTGTGCCTGTTCCCAACAGCTGCTCCCACCAGGACCCTCCTTGGCCCACACTCAGAGCAGACCCTCCCTCAGTCTCCTGTGTCCTCAGGTCCCCTCTCAGGCTCCCGAATCAGTGATCAGTTCAGGGAAAGGGGCTTTGCGTCCATATCAAGGTCAAGGTTGATCCTCCTCTCCATAGCAATAATGATGTCTCTCTTGAGTTTCAGGGACAGATCCTCAGACAGTGGTGACCCAGAGCCATCACTGTCTGTGTCTCCATGAGGTACAGTCATACTCAAATGTGGTCTTAGCTCTGAGTCAGTGTCTACAGGTCACCACCCCAGCTGATACCAGCAAACACGAGGCTGGGCTCCAAACACACTCATCTACAAGATGATCAACTGCCCCTCTGGGGTCCCTGATTGCCTACAGGCTCCATGGCAGGGCACAAAGCTGCCAGCATGGGGGCCCAGACCGAGAATGAAAATAAGTATTATTGTGCGCTGTATATGGATATTGGCATTTTCACAGTAATTTAAACCCATGGGAGAAGTACCACGAAAGTTTCTTCCTATGCTCAGAGTGTCTTAGCCTTCAACAGCAGGAGACAAAGTGAGATGCTGGAAAAGATAAACCCCACAATGGGGAGAGAGTCTCCTTGCCCCATTCTCCGGTCCAGCGCTTCATTGCCTGGTGCCTGATCTGGTCTCTCACGGGATATGGCCCTCTCCCCAGTGTGCCTGCTCCAACCCTGTGCATCCTGTCTCCCTCTCTGCCTGGAGTAATGAGAGAGAGAGGCTCTGCTCCAAAATATATCAACCACAGTGACACGCAAAGACCCACCACTACTAGGAAGACTCTTCTTATTCAAGCAGCATTAAAAAACACATCCTCATTCGTTAATTTGTCTATGGAGATCAAATCATATTTCATTTAGTGTTGAAATGAGATCATTAACTGGGAGCTTCTTACAAACGCAATTGCCCATCTTAAACCTACTAAATCAGAAATTGGTTTGGTGTCCCAAAATCTGTTTTAACAACCTTCCCAGAATATTTTTTATAAATATTAACATTTGAGAAGCAACTCTACTCACTATTATGAAGTTTTCTTGCACATTTGTACTTCAAATGCAGTCAGTATAATATTCTCTGACTCAGTTATTCCCAATTTCCCATTCGAAAATCTAAGAACGCACAGAAACAAATTTAAATTCTCAATTCAGTGGTGAAAACTATGACTTGATTTCAAACTACAGTACGAAGATGGGAAAAATTTCCACCATATTAATTCTCTAAGAAATAGTTGATGGAGCATATGAATGTTTATGTTACTTGAAGCCTTCCATGTGGGATTGGTTTCCAGAGACATTCCCACCACTCACTGAGATGACTCACCTGGTACCAGGACATGAAGGGGAAGAGCTGAAAATTACATCACCAAATGAACATCCCCACAGCATGCGGTGGATTAGAGAAACAGTGTGAAAGTGTGATGATTTACTTTTCTGCTATCTCTACAAAAATGATATTAGAAAAGCATCATGTTGAGGCAATAAAGAATTTGAAGATAGAAAAACACAGGTGAAGTTTGGGTCAACCTGCCAGGTAAAGAACCATGAGAAGCTGAGGTGCTTGCGGAAGCTTTCATGAAACAGGGGAGGATGGGCCTGGACAGCTTTATTCGGAAGACTGGCAATAACTCGTATGTATCCAAGCACCCTGGAATTTGCCCCATCTTGAAAAATCTCCCAACCTCAGGAGACTGAGCTTATGAACACTTATCCTCCACCAAATCCTTCTCAGCAAATCAAGCTGGATCTATCATCCAGTCCTAATGCTAAACCAATTATTTCATGGTTTGACAGAAGCTTTTCTCCCTTTTAAAAAAAGAAAGAAAAGAAACAGACCATCTGGTTTCTCCAGTGTTTGGGTTGTGATAATGAATATTATGAAATGTGCCTTTTCTCATAAGATTGTATTCACTTCAAAGCTTTTCTTGTTGCAGAGGGTTTCAGTTCTCTATTTTTCCTTGTGTATTTACTGTTTAAACAGTAGTATGAGTGTAGTATGCCTGATCACAGATGGATTTTTTTCAGAAGCATCAAAGTCACATTTGCAAGATGCTACGACATGGGACACTGTTTCTACCATATTTGGAATATAAATTTATGAGTAGGCTGGTATGTTTTGTAAGATATAGTTGACAACTACAATTTATTGAAAGGGTCTTACAATGACATATTCAGATATTTACAGAAAGCATTGCTGCTACAAACGATTCTATTTTTAGAAAGAGGTTTTTTAATTTTTGTTGTTGTTGTTTGTTTGTTTGTTTACACAGTCTCACTTTGTCTCCCAGGCTGGAGTGCAGTGGCACGATCTTGGCTTACTGCGACCTCCACCTCCCAGGTTCAAGCGATTCTCCTACCTCAGCCTCTTGAGTAGCTGGGATTATAGGCACCCACCACCACGCCTGGCTAATGTTTGTATTTTCAGTAAAGACAGAATTTCACCATGTGGGCCAGGCTGTTTTTGAACTCCTGACCTCAAGTGATCTGCTAGCCTCAGCCTTCCAAAGTGCTGGGATTACAGTTGTGAGCCACCATGCCCAGCCAGAAAGAGATTTTACAGACAAATGCTCCAGTTGTCTGTCAAAGCTGCTGTTGTTTTCATTGTTTAAAATGTCACCTGCAAAATGAGCATTATTTATGTTTTCTTTTTTTTGCCTTCCTAATAATTACATGTATTGTCTAAAGAAAGTCTGGGCCGGGAGTGGTGGCTCACGCCTGTAATCTCAACACTGGGAGGCCAAGGCAGGAGGATCACCTGAGGTCAGGTGTTCAAGATCAGCCTGACCAATATGATGAAACCCAGTCTCTCCTAAAAATACAAAAAATTAGCCAGGCGTGGTGGAGGGCTTCTGTAATCCCAGCTACTTGGGAGGCTGAAGCAGGAGAATCACTTGAACCCAGGAGACGGAGGTTGCAGTGAGCTGAGATCATGCCACTGCACTCCAGCCTGGGCAACAAGAATGAAACTCCACCTCAAAAAAAAAAAAAAAAAAAAAAAGACAGAAAAGAAAAAAAGAAAGTCTGTACATTGAGTTATAACACTAGCACATTTAACTTACAGGCTTTAGTTGAAAAGATTAGGTATAACTTGTGAACCTAATTAACCATACTAGCAGAGGCCAGGAATAGAGATGGGTTATCCAGGAAAGATGATGTGGAAGACTTGTCTGATGGTGTGGACACCCTTGAATGATATGAGAGAATGACAATGGGTTTTTAAGACTGTTAAACAAGCAGAAACACTATCAGTCTAGAATGAAAGGAACAAAGAAAAAACAATATAAAAGAGGAATGACTCAAAAGGCAGGGCTAACCATGTAGACAAAGAGACCAGAGAAGACATCGTATCCACTGCCAGTGAGTATCCAGAGGGTTGGGCCACTTCCACTGTGGGTCCAGAGTACAGAATATCAAAGCAGAAGGGACTATTAGGAGGCCCTGAAACCTAATGGAATTTTTCCTGCTGAGTTTTGGGCTTGCTTTGGATCAGTGACACCCTTCTTCCTCCTACTTTCTCCCCTATGTAAAGAGAATCTCTAGCCCTTGCCTATTCCACCATTGCCTTTTAGTAATGAAAAGTTGTTTTCTTCTTTCACAGATTGAGAGGAATTTTCCCCCAGAAACATTGAGGGATTCAAGAAAAGAGAAATAGTTCCTCCAGCATAAATATTTACCAATGAGAACAAGCTTTACAAGAATCATTCAACAGACTTCCCCTCAAGTCTTTTTAGCCAAAATTGCATTAAATGTCAACACTTAAACCATTTACTGTCAAAGGCAATGAAATGACCTATAATTGGCTAAAACTCATCAAGATGTATCCCTCTTGTTGCTGGAATAGAGCCAAGCTTGCAACTTTGCCTTGAGGAATAAGGGGACAACCAACAGTGTCTGCTCATTTGATGGAACTGGGATAGAAATTTTATATTGTCAAATAGCAAGACAAGATTGAAATCCAAGAGGTTTGGAACTAAAGGAAATGAATTTGACTTGAAGTATAAAATAGGAACTAGAGCCGGGCACAGTGGCTCACACCTATAATCCCAGCACTTTGGGAGGATCACCTGAGGTTAGGAGTTTGAAACCAGCCTGGTCAGCATGGTGAAACCCCATCTCTACTAAAAATACAAAAGTCAGCTAGGCTTGGTGGCATGCACCTGTAATCCCAGCTACTTGGCAGGCTGAGGCATGAGAATTGCTTGAATCCGGGAGGTGGAGGTTGCACTGAGCCGAGGTCGCGCCACTGCACGCCAGCCTGGGCAACAGAGTGAGACTCCATCTGAAAACAAACAAACAAACAAAACAGCAAAAAAAAAA
>NW_012117544.1:1068268-1080315 GCF_000951035.1 Colobus angolensis palliatus | reverse complement strand
AAAAAAAAAAAAAAAAAAAAAACTAAAACAATAACACAGCATGAAATAATCAAAACCACCAATTACACTCCCCCCAAAAAAATCACTACAAGGATACAAGGGAAAAAATCCCTGGGTTAAAGGAGAGTTCATTCTTTAGACACATAGTTTAAATAGATATGGTAAGCAAATCTCCTTGGGCATTCCAGATTCCAGTAGATAACCTACAAAAGGCTCAGGGTATATTTTTAAAAAATAGAAATGGCTAACTCTTATTAAAATATATAAATAACCAATATAAAGTATTTATTCAAATGATATGTTAAGGAGGATACCAATACAATGGTAAAGCTTGATCAAAACGCATATTTTTATACTTTTTTAAATTTTTAATATTTATTTAAATTGAGATGGGGTCTCACTCTGTCACCCAGGCTGGAGTGCAGTGGCATGAACATGGCTCATTGCAGCCTCAACCTCCTGGTCCCAAGCCATCATCCTGTGTCAGCCTCCCATGTAGCTGGGACTACAGGTGCACACCACCACACTCATCTAAAAAAAAGCACTTTAAAAACACAGTGTCTATAGCCCAAGAAGAAAGGACATTTAAAGCAAACCATCTGTGTTGGAGATAAGATGGTTGATATCCTTCAGGTTATTATCACCAGAAACACTGTTTATCTTCTCCTCTGACAGAAATATACAAATTAACAAGATTCTATTTACATGAAATTTCCCAAGGATGTGTAGATTTCAGAAACTCTCCATGTTACACTTCCCATCTAGTCTTTCCTGAAGGGGGATCTACTTTCCCTCTTTCATTTTCTCAGGCATTGTTCACGCCATACCCTGTAACATAGGGCTTCAGCCCACCCTCCCTGCCAGCCCCAGCACTCGGGAGGCTGAGGCAGGAGAATTGCTTGAACCTGCGATGTGGAGGTTACAGTGAGCCAAGATTGCGCCACTGCACTCTAGCCTGGGCAAAAGAGTAAAACTCCATCTCAAAAAAAAAAAAAAAAAGAGAGAGAGAAAATGGGAAGAAAATCAAAACATGTTGCAACAAAAAA
Organism: Colobus angolensis palliatus; assembly: GCF_000951035.1. NCBI lineage: Eukaryota > Metazoa > Chordata > Mammalia > Primates > Cercopithecidae > Colobus > Colobus angolensis. The sequence continues at coordinate 1,079,269 of NW_012117544.1, read as the reverse complement.
TTCAGCTAAGAAGGCGGTAAGGAAAGATATGGGGAATAAAAAAGCTATAACATATGCAGAAAACAAATAACAAAATGTCATGTAACAGTTCTTCCTTATCAGTAATTACTTTAAATGTAAATGGATTAAACTGAACCCAATCAAAAGCCATAAACAGACACAAGGACTAAAAATCTATAGGAGACTCACTTTAGATCTAAGGAGCTCATAGGTTGAAAGTGAAAGGATGGAAAATGATACCCCACGTAAGTATCAAACAAAAGAGAGCATGATGGCTATAATAATATCAGAAAAAAAGAACTTTAAGTCAAAAACTATTACAAAGACAAAGGACATTAAATAATGCTAAAAATGTCAAATCACTATTTAAATGTAACAATTAAAAACATATATACATCAATCATCAGAGCTCCTACATATATGAAGCAAACACTGACAGAACTGAAAAGAGAAATAGTGCTACAATAGTAGGATACTTTAGTACTACATTTGTATTAATGGATAGAACAACCAGGCAGAATATCAACACAATAAATAAAGAACTTGAACAATAATATAGAAAAATTGGACCTAAGAGAAATATAAGCAATATGCCACCCAGTGACATTTTCTCAAGCGCACATGAAACGTTCTGTGGGATAAACCATATATTAAATCACATAAGTCAATAAAGTTTTAACAGAATGAAATCATTCAAATAAATTATCTTTTTCAAACACAATGAAATAAAACTAGAAAACAAAGGCAGAAGGAAAACTGGAAGATCCACAAATATGTGGAAATTACATAACATACTCTTAAACAACCAATGAATCTGAGAATAAATCACATGAGAAATTAGAAGCTACTTTCAGATAAATGAAAATGAAAACACAACATACCAAAACTTATGATATACAGTAAAAGCAGTACTAAGAAAGGGAATGTATATATTCAAATGCTTGCATTAAAAAAAGAAAATATCCCAAATCAACAACTTAACTTTATACATTAAGGAATTACAAAAGAAAAACAAACTAAACTCAAAGCTAGCAGAAGGAAGGAAGAAAATAGTAAATACTAGAGCAGAGAAAAACAAAATAGATCATACAAAAGCAATAGGGAATATAAACAAAACTAAGTTTTTTCCTTAAAAAGATAAACAAAATTGACAAACATTTAGTTAGAATGACTAAGAAAAAGAGAGAGAAGCCTCAAAATCCTAAAATTGGAAATGAAAGAGTGGACATTACAACTGTTCATACAGAAATAAAAAGGATTTCATGAAAGTCTTATGAATAATTATGTGCCAACAAATTGGGTAACCTAAGTGAAATGGACAAATTCCCAGAAAAATACAACCTACCAAGACTGAATCACAAAGATATAGAAAATCTGAATACACCTAAACTAAGTAAAAAAAAAAAAAAAAAAAAAAACAGCCAGGGAGAAAGAGAGAAAGAAAGAAAAAAAAAAAAAAAAAAAAAAAAAAATTCAGTAATTAAAAACTTCTCGACAAAAAAGAGCTCAGCTCAGAACAAGATGTGGCTTCAGTGAATTCTACCAAAGATTTAAAAAAGAACTAACACCAATCCTTCTCAAACTTTTCCCAAAAAAAAGGAACATGCGGGATCACTTCCCAACTCATTCTGTGAGGTCAGTATTACCCTGACACCAAAACCAGAAAAAGACTCTACAAGGAAAGAAAATGATAGACTAACATCCCATATGAATATTGATGCAAACTTCTTCAGTAAAATACAAAAACTTAATTTGCAAACCAAATTCAATGGCATATTAAAAGATTATACACCGTGTCCAAATGGGATTTATTCCTGGAATGCAAGGATGGTTCAACATTGTAAAATCAATCAATGTAATACTCCACATTAACAGAATGAAGGGGAAAAAACATGATCATCTCAACTGATGCAGAAAAATCATTTAACAAAACTCAATACCCTTCCAGGATAAAAAACATTCAACAAACTATGAATAGAATAAGATTATTTTTCCTCTAATACCAGAAACAAGACAACAATGGCTATTTTCACAACTTCTCTTCAACACAGTACCGAAAGATCTATCCAAAGAAATTAGGCAAGAAAGATAAACAAGAGAAATAGAAATTAGAAATGAAGAGATATCACCTTGGGCAACAGAGGGAAACCCTGTCTCTACAGAAAATGCCAAAAAAAATTAACCAGGTGTGGTGGCACATGTCTGTAGTACCAGCTACTTGGAGGCTGAGGTGGGAAGACTGCTTGGGCCTGAGATGTCAAGGCTGTAGTCAGCTGTGTTTGCACCACTACACTCCAAGCTGGGTGACAGAGCAAGACCCTGTCAAAAAAAAAAAGAGAGAGAGAGAAAGGAAAAGAAAAAAATAAATTATCTGTTTGTAGATCACACAGTTTTATACATAAAAAATCCTCAAAGTTACACACACAAAAAACTGTTAGAACTATTAAATAAATTCAGAAACTTGCAAGATACATTATCAACATGAAAAATCTGCTGATCTCTATACACAAACAATAAACAACCCAAAAAGAAAAATAAGAAAATAATTCCATCTACAACAGCATCAAAAAGAATACTTAAGAATAAACTTAATGAAGAAGGTGAAAAACTTGTGTACTGAAAATTATAAAACATGGCTGAAAGAAATGGAAGAACACACAGATAAAGAAGGGAGGAAAGATTTCTATTTGGTCTAATTTCTGTCTTTCCAAGAGAAGTGGAAGAATACTGAGTAGAAGGGAGTGCATGAGTATCCTGAGTATCCTCCCTTTTATGCTGACCCCACAGCATCCTAACCAGCCAAGAGGGCTAGAGATGTCTCATTACAAGTGATTCAGAATGATATGAGTTTGGAAACTGCAAAGTCCAAAGGTCCCCAAAACAACCTTCAACTCTGAAAAACTGCAAGTTAAGGGGTCTCCAAGACCTCCTCAGTTTTACAGTTCCTAGGAGAACTAACATAACTAAATGAAAGCTATTATATTCATAGATACAGTTTACTAGAGTAAAAGGAAACAGATAAAAATCAGTCAAGGGAAGGCCAAGCACAATGGCTCACACCTATAAATACTTGGCCTCCCAGCACTTTGGGAGGCCAAGGTGGGAGGATCACTTGAGCTCAGGAGTTTGAGACCAGCCTGGGCAACATAGTGAGACCCCATATCAGTTAAAAAAAAAATCGGTCAAAGAAAGAAGCACATGGGCAGGATCCAGAATTCCAAGCACAAGCTTCAAGTTGTCCTCCCAGTGGAGTCACAGACTCCATACCATACATTCTCCTGGCAACAATGTGTGACATTATGCATGGAGTGTTACCAACCAGGAAAGTTCACCCAAGCTTGATGTCCAAGGTTTTTTAGAAGGGCTTGGTCAAGTAGATCTTGTTGGCCATACACATGGCTGACTTTAGCCTCTACCAAAATGGCAGTAAAGCTTTAACCCTCAGTCTTTGCCCCTTTTCTTTCTAAAATTCTCTAAAGCAAACTATTAAAATAATTCTCACTTAAGCCAGCTATTTATCCAATATAAGGTTCAAAAGCAATAACCTCAATAAAGTCAGTTAGTGAGAAAGTAATTCCTTTAGTCATTAAAAACACTCAGATAAGAACTTATGACCATATAACACTAAAATTTAATTATAGACAATGAGGTGGAATTTCAACAACCACTAAAGAAAGAAGTATTAACCAGACTGAGCAAAAAAAGATAAGCAATGAATGTGGTTTGTCCCGGGAAAAACAGTGGTAGTAGAAAAAAGATAAATCAATAGTTATGTGTTAAATTAATGAGAGGCAACCATAGCCTCTGCCCGGGGAGACCACCAGGGTATACTGTAGATTTTTTCAAAGAACTTAAGCTCAAGCCTTTCAAATTTAATGAACCCTGCACAGTTGTTCACTGGCTCCTGCAAAATGTTAAAGCAGCTGCTTTCTGCCACAGGACAAATCCACAGCACACAGCCACCCTGGGCCTACCCCTGACAGTGTAGCTGCTCTCAAGGCTGAGAACCTGGGCAGGGGAAAGGGGTGGGAAAGGGGTCAGATTTGCATAAAGCTCCACAAAACACACCCCCTCCACGCAGGAGGCTCAGTAGGAAATAAAGGGCCATCAAATAGTCCAGCACCAGCTTTGGGGTGAGAAAAGAATAGAACTTGCATCTGAGGAATGTGAGCCCTTTCAAGTTTTAGGCCCAAAAAGGCATTGAAATAAAATAGCAATCACCCTCTCTACTCTCCTATTTGAGCTAAGTATTCATCTCCTGAAACTGCTTGCTACTGCCACAAATAGCTATAAACTAACCTAATAATGCCATACCAGACACTATAACCCATATCGTATAACTTAACAGCATATAGCCAATCACTAATCAATGTTATTTCTGTAAACCAATCAGGGCAAACAACTTTGTATCCGCCCACTGGCCATCTCCCTTTTTGCCTTTAAAAATCCACAGGCACAGTGGCTCATTCCTGTAATCCCAACATTTAGGGAGGCAGAGATGGGAGAACTGCTTGAGCCCAGGAGTTTGAGACCAGCCTAAGCAACATAGTGAGATCCTGTCTCCATTAAAAAAACAAACAAACAAAAAAATCCACTTATATCTGCTGCTAATTGGAGAATATATTCAGGGCAATTTGAATCTATACTCCCGGATTGCAGTCCTCAAATTTAACTCAAATAAACTTTCTACTTATATTAATTTTACCTTAGTTTCTTCAGTTTAGGTCAACAGAGATTTCCTCCAAAGTCTGCACCGTGGCCCGGAGTCCTCTCTTTGAAATCTCTGTTTCAAATATCACCTGGGCAGCCAGTGAGAAGGAGGAAGAGGAGGAGAGAGATTTCAAATACCAGCATTTGGAGTGATCCCTCTGCTTTTCTTCCTCATTCCTGATACGTGCCTGTCGTTGGTTTCAGGGGCTAGCTCTCAAGCTGTGGTGATTCGGGAGCCTTCATTGACCACGTCATCTGGAGGGATAGTCACTCGCACCTGTGGCTCTAGTACTGAAGTGGTCACTAATGTTCACTAGCCATATTCGTTCTAGCAGAAATCTGGCCAAGTCTCCAGAACACTGATTAATAATTCAGGCAACAATTCATGGGCCCCTGCGTGGTTCTCAAGATCCCTCCTTGGGAGCAAAGCAGTCCTCACCCTCTCAGGTGCCCAGCATGAGAATGAGGCTGAGTATTATTGCTGGCTGTACCATAGTGGTGTTCAGCATAGTGACATGACATAAACCTTCTATTACAGAAATATGAGAAATAGATGAAAACAAACAAGCAAACAACAACAAAAGAAACTTCCCTGGCCCTTGTCATGTGGAGATCATATTATCAGACACACCAGCTCTCAAGGCAGCCTAAATATGGACCAGCCATAGAAAGGGGAAGGGAAGGGTCTCTGAACTGATTTTGATCTCTGCTTGAGCCCTAAAGTGCATGTCAATGATTTGTAAGAAACTGGCTCAGGAAGCCAGGCGCCGTGGCTCATGCCTGTAATCCCAGCACTTTGGGAGGCCAAGGCGGGCAGATCATTTGAGGTCAGGAGTTCAAGACCAGCCTGGGCAACACAGTGAAAACCTGTCTCTACTAAAATACAAAAATTAGCTGGGCATAGTGGTGTACACCCGTGGTCCCAGCTACTTGGGTGGCTGAGGCAGAATTGTTTGAACCTGGCAGGCAGAAGTTGCAGTGAGCCAAGATTGTGCCACTGTACTCCAGCCTGGGTAACAGAGTGAAACTCTGTCTCAAGAAAAAGAAAAGAAACCGGCTCAGGAAAAACAAAATCCAATTATTTTATAGTCCAGAAGGAACAGTAAAGGCTAAGTCAGATCTAAAGCTGAGGTCAAACACATTTCCTCTAAAAAGCAGTGGTTCCCTATGAAGTACTTTGCTTGGTAAGTACTAAGAGAAGAAACTTTCCTTTTGTATTTTACGAAAATTTAGCTTATTGGGTTGCATTTAAAGCAATACGTATGTATCACATAAAATCAAAAACTATAAAAAATTCTCTGTGAAGATTCTCCTAAGATGTTCTTTATCTCAATCAATATATTTCTAAGTTTGAAGGCATCCTTTCATTTTTGTTCTCAATATTTCCACAACTGCAATCAAACTTTGTGCTAGTTCTGTTTTGATCTACTTTTATTTAAGATTAGTATAGGTAATTTCCAATTTCCTAAAATGTTTACAAATATTTGAATGACTGCTTAGTATTATTTTGATTTGAGTGCTAACACAATATTATAGCATTTAGTTAATCCTTTTGTTTACTAGTCAAACGAAGATGTGATATTATATGATTATAAAAGCACTCCTGCTTATTTTGTGAGGTCAGAATATGCAATCCATTTTCAATGGGAGGCCTCCATTATATGTTATTCCTGACTTACAACGCACAGAATTAAGAAAAAAGAAGTTAGTTTGCTGCTCAAGTTAGTTGGAGCATAATAGATTAGGGTATGAGGAATGATTTATATCCAAAACCTCACCAATGTCTTCATACATGTGTTAGAGCAGTGTGTACCAATCTTTACTGTGCATATATGAATTACTTGGGGATCTTATAAAATGTAGATTCTGATTCAGTGTGTCTGGAGTGAAGACAGAGTTTCTGCATTTCTAAAAGGGTCCTGCCACACAAAATCCTATTACTATGTCTTAGTAAAAACAAACCCATAAAAATAGGATAAAATAAGAAGGAGAATCCTTGGCAGACAGGAACCTAAGAGAAATCTCTGACATAGAGAACCAGTGAGTTTGGATGACAGAAGAACCCCCCACCCTCCATGCAGGGAGATGACCAGGGAGGACAGCTGCAAAGCTGGGAGAGGCTCCCCTTTCTTTAAAAAATAAAAGCAAAAGCAAACAAACAACGAATCTGACCTGCCCTCTAGCTCTTGTCCAATCTCCCTACTGGCTTCTCCACTCTTCTCTGAAGTGCAGACCATCCTTAGCCTCTCCCCTCCATATCTCTGATTCACAAATCCCCTTCTCGATTGTTGGATCTTTCCCTTTCCCACCTCATTATCCTCTGTGACCTGCACTGTTAACTATAATATGAAGGCCAGGAAAAACACTTTTCCATATCTTTCCTAGGAAGGTGGCATCCATATCTCCTTTCTCTTTCATTATCCTCCAATACCCTAGTTCTGAAGTACTCCCAAGTCGGTAGATTCTGTTTTTCCACCTCAACCAGCAACTCCTTCTTCTCCTTCTTGGGGTCCTCTGCATTTTCAGTGAATCCGGTGAACCACACAAGCATGCTAATTTATTCTCCTCAATCCTCACCACTCTGCTTTATGTGCTGATGTAGTGAGGAATGAAGAAGGAAGAGAGCCAGGTGCGGTGGCTCATGCCTGTAATCCAACACTTTAGGAGGCCGAGGCGTGTGGATCTTTCGAGGTCAAGAGTTCGTGCCCAGCCTGGCCAACATGGTGAAACCCCATCTCTACCAAAAATACAAAAGAGTAGCCAGGTGTGGTGGCACACACCTGTAATCCCAGATACTCAGGAGGCTGAGGCATGAGAATCACTTGAACTAGGAGGCAGAGGTTGCAGTGAGCTGAGATCGCACCACTGCACTGCAGCCTGGGTGACAGAGACTTCATCTCAAAAAAAAAAAAAAAAAAAATGAAGAAGAAGGAAGGGAGACCTATGGATTCCTGAGTAGCCTGGGAAGTGAGTTCATGGCTGGAGCTGGGATACGAGACACCTGTCTCGGGGTCTCTGTTTAGTGTTTACAGGGCCTAGCAGCTCTGTCCTCCCACGGTGCCTGGAGAGTCATGAACCATACCCTCCCACCTCCCACCCAACCCCTCCTCAAGAAGAATAACCAGACTATGTGTGAGGGGCACAACCAGGTGGGCAGGACAGACTTTTATTGAGTCTCTTCTCCCTAGGAGTTGGAGAGGGAAGAAGAGAGGTGCAGGGAGGGGGGCTGTTCTCCCTGAGCTGTGTGGCTCAGGGAGCAGAGCTCCAGAGACACCTCTACCAGAGCCTGGACCCCTTTCCTCCTTAGTCACCTAACTCTCTGCACAGGTGGGTGGAGACCGGGCATCAAGGCTCAGAACTGGCAGGGCCCTAGGCTCTGCCTTGTTCCCCGGGCCCACTGACCTGTGTCATTCACCCTGTGTCTCTCTGTTGACTCTCAGGGTCCTGGGCACAGTCAGGGCTGACTGAGGAACCTGCACAGTCTCAGCCTGTGGCGAACCCATTAAGCATCTCCTACAATGGGAGTAGCACATGGGTCTTAAGACAGTGTCAGGAGTTCTAATTAGGAGATGGTGGCATTATACACATAAGAGAATGAGGTCTCGGGTGAGTGATATAGCAGTTGAGATAGGAGGCATGTGCATGACCTACACTGTGGTGAGAAGGACTAGATGGGAGAGGGTGTTGAGTTGAGGCCCTGAGCTCATCTCCGTGATGGAAACCTGAACAGAACAGCAGCTTCCCATACTGGTTTGAGTGTCATTTGCTCTCTGGACAGCACATTGCTGCTCTTCTGGTCACTGAGATTTACGTGAACCATCACTTTTCACACCTGGAAAAAGAGCTGGTTAGTTTCTTCCCTTTCTCTCTCTCTCTCTCTCTCTCTCTTTTGACAGGGTCTCCCTCTGTCACCAACGCTAGAGTGCAGTGACACAATCATTGCTTATTGAACTCCTGGGCTCAAGCAGTCCTCCTGCCTCGGCCTCTAGAGTAGCTGAGACTATAGGTACATGCCACCACACCTGGCTAATTAAAAAAAAATTATAGAGACAGGAGTCTCACTGTGTTGCCCAGGTTGGTCTCAAATCCCTGGGTTCAAGTACTCCTCCTGCCTTAACCTCCCAAAGTGCTGGAATTACAGTCAAGAACCACTGCATCTGACTGGTGACTTTCTATTGAGTGAAGGCATTGAAGGCAGAATATTTTAGAGCACATGGGATGCCCTTACACACTGAAGGGCTGTTGTTAAAGCATGTGATCAAACATCCCCTGAGTTACATCAGAAATCATAAGAGGGGAGGTACCAGTGTGTGCAGCCCTCATTTGGGGAGCAGGGGAGTGATGGCTGAGGCCCAGCACAGACAAGATGCTCCTGGGGTGTCATTATGGGCCAGGGTGCTTGTGGCCACCCTGGTGATGGGTGGAGGTAAAGGTCAATTGAATGGCTAGAGAGCAGTGGAAAGGCAGGATTCTGTGTCTGGGAGAGGGAAGGAGGTCCAGCCCCTGCCCAGGCATCCTTACCCACCCCTCTCTTTGTCTCTGTCCCCTCTGGAGTAGATTTCCAGGACTGTGGTATCGCTGGTGTTTTTCCTGCATCACAAACAGAGCAGCAGAGAAGCTGTCTGATGACTAATTTCTGTGATGACACTGAGTTGTCTGGACAACCTTAAGGGATTCTGCTTGAATACGGTGAAGTATTTATTTTGTTTGCCTTCTTCCTACTATCCAGTGAGATCCCAGCCATAAACTGGGATGTGATTAATCCCATCAGGTTAAAACAAAATTACTGCAGCTACACATTCTTAAGAACACTGGGCTCCTGAACAAAGCAACATACTCATCAGGGGTCCTAGAAATGTGAATCTCTAGGTGACTTCTCTCCTTCCACCAACTTGCACTGTGGAGAACAGGCCTGGAAAAACACCTTAGTCCCCTAGTCCTTAATGCTGTCTGCTTGCTAGAAAGTTCTGGAGGCTTTGGAAAAATACAATCAGAAGAGCACCCAACTAGATCAGCCATGTTTCCTAACAGCGCTTGATTTCACAGATGTCCCTTAGAGGGAGGGACTGTGTGTTCTGTGCTCCTGCTTATGACTGTTCACAGACAGGCCAGCTGTGCTATCTGGGGCTGCAGACTCAGGGCAACTTTTCTCTACATCTTTAATGCATTAAACTAGTGACTCATGTACCTCATATCCCTGAGAAGCCAGCCGCAGGCAGGCCTGATAGGTCCTGGTATAAAGGTCTGTGACTCCTGTGCCCCTGAAGATATAAGACCAGCTCTTAACAGTCCTGGTTAAACTCTCCTGAGTTCCCCCTTCTCTCCGGCCTCTGCTAACAAGGTCCTTCTGGGATGCTCTGTCTCTGTTCAGTCATGACATATCAGCATCCTCACACTCAGGCCTCATCCATTCTCAGCCCCTACATGCTCCCAGGAGAACTCATTCACCTCCAGGATTCATTGCACATCATCCTCAGGACACCCCCCACCCCACCACCGTTTCCATGTCTAGTGATACAACTGGGCCAGCAACAGAAGTCCTTTATGACTGTCGGTGCTTTCAAGTTGACTGAAGTGCAGCCTGGAGCAGATAGTAAAAATTGTAGGAACCCTGCCTCGGACTCCCAAGCATCTTCAACTGCTGGCTTCAGAGGCAGATGGAAAAATGTGCCACACAGGAGTGAGTTCTCAGGACAAGGGAATGTCTGTATAATGCCCCCAACAGGCTTCTGTGTTGTGAAGTTAGAGTCCCATCAAATGAACCAGGTTGTCTGACTGGGGGAGTGGACATGTGCCGAGACCCCTTCTTACCACGGGGATTGCTTTAAGAGTACTCAGGTGTCCTCCAGCTTAGTTCCGTGTTCTCCAACCATCACTCTGGTGACCCTCCGACCTGGATTCAAGCCCTCACGAATGGGCACCACTTGCCAAGACCAGCTCAGTTGGGGAGACCCTAACTCAGCAGCGCTAGAGGAATTAAAGATACACACACAGAAATATAGAGGTGTGGAGTGGGAAATCAGGGGTCTCACAGCCTCCAGAGCTGAGAGCTTCGAACAGAGATTTACCCATGTATTTATTAACAGCAAGTCAGTCATTAGCATTGTTTCTATAGATATTAGATTAACTAAAAGTATCCCTTATGGGAAACAAAGGGATGGGCCAAAATAAAGGGATGGGTCTGGCTAGTTACCTGCAGCAAGAGCATGTCTTTAAGGCACAGATCGCTCATGCTGTTGTCTGTGGTTTAAGAACGCCTTTAAGCAGTTTTCCACCCTGGGTGGGCCAGGT
>NW_012117544.1:1067057-1068218 GCF_000951035.1 Colobus angolensis palliatus | reverse complement strand
CAGCAAGAGCATGTCTTTAAGGCACAGATCGCTCATGCTGTTGTCTGTGGTTTAAGAACGCCTTTAAGCAGTTTTCCACCCTGGGTGGGCCAGGTGCTCCTTGCCTTCATTCCAGTAAACCCACAACCTTCCAGCGTGGGTGTCATGGTCATCATGAACATGTCATAGTGCTGCAGAGATTTTGTTTATGGCCAGTTTTGGGGCCAGTTAATGGCCAGATTTTGGGGGGCCTGTTCCCAAGAGACATGGGCTTTGCCCTTGAGAAATAAAAGGACATGAGGCCTCACTGGGCTGGAAGACTGGAATGGGGAGGCAGTTTAAGGTTACCCTGAACATCAAACCCTGATCACCAGGCAATTGCAGAACTGCAGACAAGTATGATCTAAGATGAACCTGAGATGGGATAGGTGAGGAGGGCCCTTTATTACCTGAGCTCTAAGCACCTTGGCTGCCTTTGGCAGTGCTAGAGAAGGTCCCCATGAACCAGGCTGGCACCTGGATGTGAAGCCACCTGGGGACATGAAATGCTCCTACAGGAAAGGACAGGTGATCTGGTTATATATTCAGTCACGAGGCTCTCCTAAACAAGGGGAGCAGTGTAAAAAATGACATGGCCCAGATTGAAATTAATTCTTAAAAAGAAAAAAAAATGTGTGGTCATCACATAAGGGAACAATCTGTCCCTGGTGGGAGGTTGGTACGTAAGAGTTCTTCATGGTTGGGCATGGTGGCTCATGCCTGTAATCCCAAAACTTTGGGAGGCCAAGGCAGGTGGATCACCTGAGGTCAAGAGTTCAAGACCAGCCTGACCAATATGGTGAAACCCCGTCTCTACTAAAAACACAAAGATTAGCCAAGCGTGGTGGTAGATGCGTGCAATCCCAGCTACTCAGGAGGCTGAGGCAAGAGGATTGCTTGAACCTGGGAGGCGGAGGTTGCAGTGAGCCAAGATCCTACCACTGCACTCCAGCCTGGGCGACAGAGCAAGACTATAAAAAAAAAGAGTCCTTCATAACTGATAAGGATGCATTTAGCTTCAGTCTGTTGCACCAACATCACCAGACAGGAAATGGGGCTCAACTCAGAGGTCAGCCAGGGACACAGCTGAGGTCTGTTTTCTCCCGGTACAAAGAAACCACTGCTCTTTATTTGAAATTTTTT
>NW_012117544.1:1061862-1062682 GCF_000951035.1 Colobus angolensis palliatus | reverse complement strand
TTAAAATCTGCTAATACATCTAAAACATCATCTTATTTAATTTTCATAATAACACATGACAGTAGGCACTATTCGTAATCCCATTTTACAAATGGAGAAGCAGGATCTACTTTTGTAAAGATATTGCCAGTCTTGTCCCCATAATGAATCCCTAACCGTATAAGACTATACAGTAACTTGAGGAGGACCTTTATTTATAATGTATGTCAGAGATGACAAACAGACATCCTAAAGGCAGTGCATTGCATATCCCACTCCTTTATAAGTTGCTCTTGATGTATCACAGCATTCTTCACCACTCTACCCAGACCTGGCCTCATGGTTCTCAACCCGGTGCTTCATCAAGACTCTGCAATTTTCATGTGTAATTGTCCCAAATGAATACATATGCCTTCCATCCCTGAACTTGATCTATGTCTAAGATTAATGAAGGATATTCATGATGTACATTGTGGAGTGAGAAAATGATACCTCAGAACAGGATGTATACAATGAACACTCTTGTAAATACGTCATATGTGCACAAAACACTGTTCTGCAATAATGCATCCCAATTCATTATTTCTCTAAACAATAGGATTAAAGATACTGTTTTGGTGAGGATATCCATATTTTAAAAATTTAAACATATTTAATTATATGATTTAAAGAAAAAAGAAGGATAACCCTTAGAGACACCCTAAAGTGGGAGGATTAGTAAAACTTAGTCAAGCCCAGGCACAGCAGCTCACGCCTGTAATCCCAGAACTTTGGGAGACCAAGGTGGGCAGATCACAAGCTCAGGAGTTCGAGACCAGCCTGGCTAATATGGTGAAACCCT
>NW_012117544.1:1054097-1057342 GCF_000951035.1 Colobus angolensis palliatus | reverse complement strand
GCTACAGAAAGTGATTTACAGATTCATTACACTGTCTATCGAAATCCCAATTTTTTGCAAAATCAGTAAAAGATTGTTTTTAAGTTCACATGGAACTGCAAGGGACCCAGAATGGCCAAAACAATCTTGAAAAAATAAAATAAAATTGGAAAACTCACATTTCCTGATTTCAAAACTTACTACAAATCTACAGTAATCAAAATAATGTGGCACTGGCATAAGGGGAAACACATAGGTTAATGGAGTAAAATTGAGAGTCTGGAAATAAACCCATACATCTTTTGTTGATTGATTTTCCACAAAATGCCCAGGCCGTTCAATGGATAGAGAATGATCTTTTCAACAAATGATGCTGGGATAACCAGATGTTCATATGTAAAAAGGTGAAATTGGACCTTTATCATACATCATATATAAAAATTAACATAAATAAAAGACCTAAATGTAAGAACTAAAAATATAAAACTCTTAGATGAAAGCTTAAAGGATATCTATATTTACTTGGATTTGACAATGATTTCTTATATATGACACTAAAAGCGCAAGCAACAACAACAAAGACAGATTAAATTGGACTTCATCAAAATTAAACACATCTGTGCACCAAAGGACATTATGAAGAGTGATAAGATGGCCGCAAAGTGAAAGAAAATATCTAGAAATCATGTATCTGATAATGGTCTAGTATCCAGAATATATATATACACATATACAAACACATGAAAAGATGCTCAGCATCATTATTCATTAGAGAAATTCAAATAAAAATCATGAGATACCACTTCACACTCATGAGGATGGCTGTAATTTAATAAAGGAAAATAAGTGTTACCAAAGATGTGGAGAAATCAAAACCTTCACACATTGCTAGTGGGAAAGCAACAATGGTTTAGCTACTGTGAAAAAAAGTATGGCAGTTCCTCAAAACGTCAAACATAAAGGTACTATATATGACCCAACAAATGCATGTCTAAGCGCATAACTAAAAGCACTGAAAACAGGTATTCAAACAAAAACTTGTACACAAATGTTCTTAGTGGCATTATTCACGTAGCCAAAAGGTAGCCAAAAGACCAACTGCCCATAAAGCAATAAGTAGATGAACAAAAGGTGGCATATCCCTACAATGGAATACTATTCAAACATAATAACAAATGAAGTACAGATACATGCTATAAAATGAATAAGGCTTGAAAACATTTTGCTAAGCAAAAGAAGTCAGACACAAAGGCCACATCTTGTATTATTCCATTTATATTAAATATCCAGAATAGGCCAATCCATAGAGAAAAAACCAGATTAGTGGTTGCCAGGGCCTGGGAGAAAGACAGAATGGGGAATGACTATCGAAAGGGTACAAGGTTTCCTTTTGGGATAATGAAAATGCTTTGGACCTAGAAAATGGTAATGATTGCACAATATGGTGAATGTACCAACTTCTACTGAACTGTACACCGTACAATGATTAAAATAGTATACATTGTACGTATTTTACCACAATTAAAAAAAATTATGGCCAAGCATGGTGGCTCATGCCTATAATCCCACCACTTTGGGAAGCCAAGATAGGAGGATTTCTTGGAGCCAGGAGTTCAAGACCACCCTAGCTAACATAAAGGGACCTCATCATTATAATACTAAAAAATAAAAACATAAAGGGAATCCTTGATGGCTGTATCACAGGAAGAATTTTTTTTTTAAGGGAACTACAAAAGGTCACTAGGAGGCACAAATGCCCAGGTTCCACTGGCCTAGCAGATGTGTACCTACCCATCCTATAGTTACTGTTGTCTGACGTCACAATAGTTGTTCTCTTTTCAAGTAACTAAATGTGATGGCTTGGGAAGATTATTTGCATAATTTCCCTTGCAAACTTTAGGGGCTGATAATTCCCGGTGGCCCAGAAGTGTTGTAAGAGTCCCAGGAGAAACACCACTTGAGGGTATCTACACCATGGCTTGGACTTGGCTCCTCCTCACACACCTCATTCGCTGCATGGGTCAAAGGGAAACCCTCTGAGCTTGGACAGAGGAAGAGAATGGTAGATGTATTCCCTGACCCAGCATTGACCATGACTGCTCTGACATTTCTATCTCTATTATTGCTTGTAGGACTCACTTCTCAGGCTAAGGTGATCCAGAAAACCTCACGGACCGCAAACCCTGGAGAGACCATCACACTCACCTGTGGCTCCAGTGCCGGGGCTGTCACCATAAGCAACTACGCAGACTGGTTCCAACAGAAGCCCAACCAAGTTCCCCGAGGTCTGATTGGTGACAACACCTATAGAAACCCAAATGTCCCTGAGCGGTTCTCTGGCTCCCTGCGTGGAGACAAGGCTGTCCTCACCACCACAGAAGCTCAGCCTGAAGATGAAGCATTTTACTACTGTGCTCTCTAGTCCACTGATCACTGCAACAGTGACAGAGCTCAATAGGGAAGAGTGACACAAACTTCATAGCTCAGCTTCAGTGCCCTCCCCTGAGCCATTTCTTCTTAGTTCGAAATTTGTTCCTGGTTTGATGTCTCAGGACAGTCAATAGACATGACTCAGAAGAGATGATTCACATTTTTTTTTTTTAATTTCAAGACTATAACTGCTGAATAAGGAGAACTACATCTCATTCTTTCTCTGTGTTGAAAGCACTCTTCACTCTTCCAATATTCTTTCTTTTTTCTTCCTTAGTAAGACAATGTCAGTAATACCTGCTTTAACATGCGGAATTGTGGCTGTGTTCCCCAGTCTCCCTAACTCTTGGTGGGCATGTGACAAAGTTCTAGTAAAGTGTAATCAGCACTCTCGTGTGGGATTATTGGAAGTCTTCTTTTAAATGTCATAATAGCTCTACTTTTGGTATATTTTGTACAAGCTCATACTGGACACAACCTTATTCAGATATCAACTATACATTCTGGATAAAATATTGAAAAGCAACCACATCTTGCAGTAAGCCAAGATCGCACCACTGCACTCCAGTCTGGGTGACAGAGCAAGACTCTGTTTCACCAAAAAAAAAAAGATAATAACAATAATAGGCAACCATCTGAACAATCAAGACAGTGAAGAAAAATAGGAAGACCCTGGATAGAAACTGATGTTTTAAAGATGGGTAGGGTGGAACAGAGTTTCCCAATTTTATGGCTTTTAGACTGGAGGCAGCATCAATTGGCATGATTAAAACTCCTAGAGAAGGTTGGGCATGGTGGGTCATGCCACTAATCCCAGCATTTTAGGTGGCCGAAGC
>NW_012117544.1:1036988-1052292 GCF_000951035.1 Colobus angolensis palliatus | reverse complement strand
AACAAAAGAATGGATTCATGAATAAAAACTTGATTAACTATATTTTTCAAAAGCAAAAGCCAGCAAGGTATGGTTGCTCATGCCTATAATCCCAGCACGTTGGGAGACTGAGGTAGAAGGATAGCTTGAGCGTAGGAGTTCAAGATCAGCCTGGTCAACATAGCAAGATATCATCTCTACCAAAAATAAAAAAATAAAAAATTAACTAGGCATAATGGTGTGCACCTGTAGTCTCAGCTTCGGGAAGCTGAGGTGGGAGGATCACTTAAGCCCAGGAGGCCGATGCTGCAGTGAGATGAGGTGGCACCAGTGCACGCCAGCCTAGGCAATAGAGTGAGATCCTATCTCAAAAGAAAAAAATTAAAAAGCAAAAGCTTTGGGACAAGGAGGATGGGGCTGCAGTGAGCCATGATTGTACCACTGCATTCCAGCCTGGGTGACAGAACAGACGTTGTCTGTAAAAACAAAACAAAACAAAAAAAATCCTGTTTGTCAAAATATTCAAAAGATACAATTAAGGAAATGGAAAAATAAACCAGAAACCAAAACAAGAGATTTGAATTTGAAAGCCATTTATCTGATAAAAGATTTGTAAAAAGAATATATTTGTAAAAATGTTATGACTCAAAATAAAATCAAGTTTATAATGTACAAAATATTTAAAATATACCTCACCAAAGAAGCTATCTGCATGACTAATAAACACAATGAAAAATACGCATCATCAGTGTTTAGCAAATGCCCAGCTACATATAGCACAAGGCTGACACAATTGCCGCTACTGACATAAAAGAATAAAAGTACTTCTAATTTTTCTCCAACATCTCTAATCCCAGCAAGGCTTTTTTATGGACCCGGTTGGATCATGGCCTTTTTAAATCTACAGATTCAAAACATTTTCAATTCAGCTAAATTTGTTGTTTCTTATTTAACATTCCCTAAAACACATGTTACTTTTCTTCTGAAATTCTCATTATCCCTATACTAGGATACCAGGATATAGTTGGCAAACCTTTTTTCATGTTTCTCAAAACTCTATCTCTACATTTTCTTTTATGTTTTGAAACATTTCTTTGACTTGATTATTCAAGTTTCAGCAAATACATGTTCCTTGTATGTTTCTAAACATAACATTTCTTAGCTGTAAGAGGACTTTGGCTGGGCGCAATGGCTCAACGCCTGTAATCCCAGCACTTTGGGAGGCCGAGGTGAGTGGTTTACCTGAGGTCAGGAGTTCGAGACCAGACTGGCCAACATGGTGAAACCTCATCTCTACTAAAATACAAAAATTAGCCAGGTGTGGCAGCATGCACCTGTAATCCCAGCTACTCAGGAGGCTGAGGCAGGAGAATTGCTTGAACCTGGGAGGCAGAGGTTGCAGTGAACTGAGATCACACCACTGCACTGCAGCCTGGGCAACAGAGCAAGATTCAGTCTCCAAAAAAAAGAGGACTTTTTGTGCCATACTAAAATTTTCCTATATTCTGTTGTTTTTTTATCTAGTTACAGTCTGTTACCACCAGCAATTCTGACAGTCTGCCCCACTTCTTCCAGATACTGTATTGTTCCCTCTACCACTGGCCTCAGGGTCCCCTGAGATGTGGTGCTGTTTTGTCTGTCTACTCAGGATTCACTTTATAGACTTGGAGCTCCTTGAGCACTGGTCATTCTGAGCATGGTGGAAGGTGCAGGAGCAAATGACCTACTAGCAGGCTTTCAGTGCCCTATGAGCCCAGCCAGAAATGTCTGGACTCTTCTGCTGTAAATACAGGAGCTCAAAAAGCTTCAAGGATGTGGAGGGCCAAGCCCTGCCTCTTGTGGTTCCTCCCATTCCATGGGGACAAGACGACCTACCAGTCTAGCATGAACTCATGAAGAAGAGAGAGGTCCATAGATCTACACACTGTCAGGAGCCTCCAATTCGTAATATCATTCTTTTATGTATCTAACCTGTCCCAAGCTCTCCTCCTATTCCAAAAGAAAAGAGCCCTGCCTATCCTTTTCCTCCAAGAACCAAGTGTATTGACATATTAATATGACACCCTGTTCTCTTCTTCAAGACCAAGACTTTCCTTCCTCCAGCTACCAGGAATGTTGACTGTTCATGGCTCTCTCAGACTTCTCCTAGGATTAAATGAACTGACCTGCCCAAAATTACACCCTTTACCCAGGGGCAGCCACATGAAAAGACTGCTTATTGCAAGAGTACAACAGATCCCCCTGCCATAACTTGTAATACGTTTGAAGGACCCTCCCAGCTCCATAAATTCACATGGGGCCAGCTGAGATCTCTATTGCAACTCCATTGAAGAATAACTTCTTCCTCTTTGCTATCCTCTTCCCTCCCTCCTTATAGGCCATTCCCAATAAAACCCCTGCAGGAAAATAACTCAGAGACTATTTCCTGAGGAACTCAAAGTAGGAGAGCTATATTACGTATAGCCATTGATCTGGTGAAGGCACACTTTCCCATTCCTATCAAGAAAGAATACCAAAAGTAAACCATACACATGGAACGAACAAAAGTATATTTTCAAAGTTTTGTCCCAGGGACATGCTAACTCTTCCACTCTGTCTACATACCTGAACCATCTGGGCATTCCATAGAACATCACAGCAATCCACTCTTGGAGAAATCATATTAATCAAACCAGATGGGCAAGAGGTGGCAAGAGTGCAGTAAAGACCTTGTGCTCCAGATGGGAGACAAACACCGTGAAGTTTCAGGGGCCCATGACATTAGTGAGGTTTCCAGGGGACCATAAGTCTGTGGTATGACACGGTATTCCCTCCAGAGTAAGACAGATTCTTGCATCTCACAAATCCCACCCTTAAGAGAGAAGCACACACTCAGTAGTCCTCTTCAGTTTCTGGAAGCCTGTATTCCACTGACGGGAATACTGCTCCACCAAATTACCAGGTGACACAGAGGCTACTAGGTTTAGGGAGGCCCAGAGAAGACAAGCGCTCTGCAGCTGATACATGCAGCCCTGACATTTGAACCATACAACCCAAGAGACACACAAACACACACATACACACACACACACACACGAAGTATTCGGCAAGCCCTGTGAGAAAAACCACAATATAGTCCTCTAGTTTTCCGGAGCATCAGCGAACTAAACATCATTCATAGATATAAACTGTAAAATGCTCCTGGGCCCTGGTAGAAACCGAGTGTCTGACCATGGGACAGTCAACTGCCTCTGTGTCTAGATATGCACATTACGGTGGGTCCCTGGAAAACCTACCTAAGCTAAGACACAGGAAAACCTAAGATCTAAACTCCTTTACTCACCTGAGATGTTGATATATATAAATTGGAGTAATGAAGAGAGGCAGAGATTCATTCAAGCCTTTCCTTCCTAAAATTCCTCCATCCAGTTTCTTGCCTGGCCAATCACAGGCACTGAATCTGACCTACCAAGAAAACTAAAAACTCCAGACCTAAGGGAAGAGGGGGTGTGAATATGGAAAGACCTGCAGGAGGGCATCCTTCCATTAGCAGTATTTCCACCATGCACACTAGACAGGGCCGTGGGCTGGGCACTAGGAAGGCAAGTCAGCTGTGAAATCGTTCTCTAGGCTCTGGGGTCCATTAACACATGGTCACCGATGTATAGTAGCTCAGTAGCTGTGACCCGGCCATGCTGCTGAGACCCCTGAAAGATCACTTGCATAAAAGCCCTAAAGCATGCTAGGAGTTATAATGAGAGCTGTGGGGCTGACCCTGTGGGTGCCCTCCTGAAGAGCACAGCACTGGGCTGTCTACACCATGGCCTGTGCTCCTCTCTTGCTCATACTTCTGGCTCCTTGCACCAGACTTTCTGGGCTGAGGGTGGAGAAGGCAACACTGAACTTTCATGCCCCTGCCTCCTCTCCTGACCTTTTGGTCACTCACCTATTTTTAGGAACCTGTTCCCAAGCTGTGGTGACTCATGAACCTTCACTGTCCAAAACTCCTGGAGGGATAGTCACACTCACCTGTGGCTCCATTGTTGCCTACTGGGTCCAAAAGAGGTGCAGTTAGGCACCCTGACATCTAACAGTTAACCAACAGAGGTCCCTGCCTAATGCTCAGGCTCCTTGCTTGAAGAAAAGGCTGCCCTCGCCATCATGGAGACCCAACCTGAGGATGAGGCTGAGTATTACTGTGCTCTATGGTATGGTAACCATTTCCACAGGGACAGATGCAGATGAGGACACGAGACTCTCACACACTGGCTCAGCCTCACCCTTTGCTCCTCAGTTCCTATCTGCTCTTACATACAGAGATGAACATAAGTCCTAGGAAATATGTCTTCCATCTGAGAAGGATATGAATCTTGGGGCCAGTGTGAAGACTTTGGTAGGCAACCACTAAGATGGCTTCCAAACCAACTCCACCTCTACCTCCACACCCTTCTGTAATCCTCTCCCTCTAGTGTAGACTGTACTGAGCAACCATAGTTAGTTCAAGGATTAAGAGCTGATTGAGGAAAAGGCATGACAAGCAGCTTTATTTGGGCTGCAACTGGTGAGAAGGGAAGTTCCTCCTAACAGGAGATTTTCTAGAGACAGCAGCACATGCCACAACCCAGAAAGAAGAAAAAGGCACTCCCTGAGAAGAAGGGCTTACATGCCCAGGAGATGTCACTCAGAAGCATAGCCAGGCATCTCTGGGTTGGAGAGCTAGGAAAGGCAGCAGCAGGTTGGCATCTTTTATAGCTCCAGGATTTTTCTTATCTATGGCTAACAGAATTGAGTGCAGTTTCATGGAGTACACAAAGCAGGCCAGCTTTAAAGGCTTAAAATATGCTCGGTTGGTCTATTTAAGGCATTTGGATGTGTAATAATTTGATTTCAATGCTGGTGGGCTCAAGTTAATGGCCCCAGCCTTCTGTGAAGAAGTAAAGAACATAGGGGCTATCTTTAACCCATCTATATTACAGCTGGATTCTGATGAGTAGAACACAGAAGTGACCAGATATTACTCCTGAGATTTGGTATCTTTCTCTTGGATTATTTGCCCTGGGGCTGGGGGAGGAGGTATAAATACTGTGTCCTGGGGCAACCCAGTGGAGAAGCACAAATGGTGAAGAACCAAAACCTGCCAATAGCCATGTGAGTGGGCTCAGAAGTGGATCTCCCCATCCCAGCCAAGCCTTCAGATATCTGCAGCCCCTGCTGATAGCTTGCCTGCAACTAAATGATATATCTTGAGCCAGAATCACCCAGGCAGGCAACCCCTTTATTCCTGCTTCACAGAAACCGTGAGGTAATAAATGTTTTAAGTCACTACATTTTGGGATGATTTGTTACACAACATAGATAATACAGAGATTGACTAAGATATACAAGGTTACTTTAATCATGCAGAAGGAGACTGAGGCCCTGCTGGTGCATATGGACCACCTCCACCTCCACCTCCACTTCCACCTCCACAGGGACATGCTGGGGCCTCTGCTAGGGTGTGTTGAAAGAATGACTTGTGACAACAAGGACTTCCCTGCCAGTCTCAGACATCTCCTTCAGCGTGGCAGTGACATGGGGAATACGCCTTCAATGGGGCATGGACAGAAGATGAAGTTTTCCTGGCTCCTTCAGTTCAAAAGAAAGAAAGGTATTTACATTTTTTATACAGGACAATGGCTTTGAGGAACAATTCAGTCTGTTGTTTTTTATGTTAGAGTAAAATGGTAAATTATCTACATATTCACCATTAAGGGAATATTTAAATACATTGGGGTGTATCCATTTCATATAGTTTTGAAAACTGTATGTTCAAAGAATATTTAGTGAAAATGTAAAACAGTCTCTGTGTACTAATAAACAAATAAGGCAGGATACCAACATGTATTTCTATTTTGAGCCCAAGTCCACATCAAGACGTACATACATCATCGGACCCACCCCCACAACACACACAGGCTTTCAATTGTTGTGTGGCTTTCAGTTGTTGCAAAGGTATTAAAATGCAGAGACCAGTCAAAGATTCTAAGCTCCTCAGGCCCAAATCTAAAAAAGGGGGGACCCTAAACCCTTGATGGGAATGTAGAATAGTCAGTGAAAACAGATATATAGTCTGCACTTTGAATTCTCACAGTCACCAGCACTCTAACCCACACGTACATGCACCTAATTTCCTGTTCTAGGTTCCAAGATTGGGCTGAGAACCTCCCTTTTCCCAGAGTGTTGTCTTTCTTTTTGCTTTGGTGATTGGTACAGGTTCTAGTATTTGAGCCATGCTGACTTCAAACAATTAATTGAGAAACTTTCCATCTTTTTCTTTCCACTAGCCATTCTTACTTTGAGTGATTTCTTCTACTTATTTGTATAAGCACCTGTGTGTTTTGGGGGTGGGTCCGATTATGTATGTATGTCTTGATGTGGACTTGGGCTCAAAATAGAAATACATGTTGGTATCCTGCCTTATTTGTTTATTAGTACACAGAGACTGTTTTACATTTTCACTAAATATTCTTTGAACATACAGTTTTCAAAACTATATGAAATGGATACACCCCAATGTATTTAAATATTCCCTTAATGGAGAATATGTAGATAATTTTCCATTTTACTCTAACATAAAAAATAAAAGCCTCTAAAAGCCCTTGATAACTAAAGATGTTTATCATCCTCATCAAGTTATTCACTTGAAAAATATTTATTGAGGACAGAACTAATAATTATGCCAGGAAAATCACGCTAAACAAGAGTGTCCTGGCTAAGTGGGAAATACTGAATGTGTGTTTTTTAATTAATTTAATTTTAAATTTTAGACAGGCTTATTGACATGCATTTTACATACAATAAAATATATATTTTTATGTAATCAGATCAGCGAATTTTAACAAAGGTACTTAATTATATGGCTACCACAACAATCAAGATATACAACATTCTCTCACTCCAAGATATACCCTCATGCCTCTTTGCAGCAAGCTACCTTTACTAAGCCTTAGCAACCATTGATCAGTTTTCTGTTGCTATAGTTTTGCCTTTTCTAGAATGTCATGTAAATAGACTCATCGAGTATTCAGTCTGTTATCTCTGTCTTCTTAACATAATGCATTTGATATTCATCCATCTTGTCGTGCATGTATCAATATGTTTTTTCCTGAACATAATTACATTCTATAAATGTACTACCATATGTTTATTCATTCACAATGCTAACCATGTGGGTTGTTTCCTATTTGGGGCCAGTATGTGTAAAACTGCCAGGAAAAACACTGTATGTCTTTTTGTAAACATATGTTTTTATTACTCTAAGGTAAAAAACCTCAGAGTGGGATCATTGGGCCACTTTTGCATTTCTACCAACAGTGTGATGAGAGGTCTAGTTGCCCCTAGTCTTTGATATGGTAAATATTTCACATTTTAGCCCTTCTAGTGGTGTTTACTGGCATCTCATTCCTGTTTTAATTTGCAACTTGTATTTATCAACATCTTCATCTTCCCTCAAGTAAAGCAAGCACTTTAAGCAAGCTCTTAATTGTTTTTTATTCCATTCCCAACCCCAAAGCATCCTCACTCCACAGGTATCTTTTGTTATTTTAGGTCTGGATTGATATAAACATATTTTCCATTTTCTTCTTTCTTTCTTTCCTTCCCCTCTCTCTCCCCCTTTCTACTTTTCCTCCCTTTTTACTTTTTGCTCTTACTTCTTGATATAATACATTTGGAAGTGAATTTGTTATCCTTAATTCCCATATTTCTTGTACCATCTTCATTTATTGATTCCATTCAAGCATTTTTTCAATACCCACAATAAGCTGGCAACATTCTAGGTGCTGAGAATACAGTCAAATACAGACAAATGCCCTAAGGAGAATAGAGCCTTTTTTTTTTTTTAGATGGAGTCTCGCTCTGTCGCCCAGGTTGGAGTGCAGTGGTGCAATCTTGGCTCACTGCAAGCTCCGCCTCCCGGGTTCACGCCATTCTCCTGCCTCAGCCACCTGAGTAGCTACAGGCGCCCGCCACCACACGTGGCTAATCTTTTGTATTTTAGGTAGAGATGGGGTTTCACCGTGTTAGCCAGGATGGTCTTGATCTCCTGACCTTGTGATCCGCCCGCCTCGGCCTCCCAAAGTGCTGGGATTACAGGCATGAGCCAATGCACCGGGCAAGAATATAGTCTTAGTAGGAAGAAAAAGATAAGAATGTGATATGTAAGAAGTTGGTAAGTGCTAGGGATAAAAATAAAGCAGAACGTGGGAATAAGCAATAGCCTGAGTATACGATTTTATTTTATTTTATTTTATTATTTTTTGAGACGGAGTCTCTTGTTGCCCAGGCACAATCTCAGCTCACTGCAACCTCCACCTCCCGGGTTCAAGCGATTCTCCTTCCTCAGCCTCCCAAGTAGCTGGGATTACAGGTGCCTGCCACCACGCCTACCTAATTTTTTGTATCTTTAGTAGAGACGGGGTTTCAACATGTTGGTCAGGCTGGTCTCTAACTCCTGACATTGTGATCCGCCGGCCTCGGCCTCCCAAAGTGTTGTGATTACAGGTGTGAGCCACCATGCAATTTTAATACTCTGGTCAGTATTAGGCCACATGAAGACGGTATTTCAGCAAAGATTTTAAGAGGCAGGGGAGAAAGCTATGCAGGGCACTGAGGATCACTGTAAGTCTTTTGGTTCAACAAATTCTTAATAGTTTCCTACCATTATTCCTCCTTATATATTTGAGAATTATATATTTGAGAATTTTGTACTTCAGCCTGGGTGATAGAGCCAGATACTGTCTCAAAATATATCACCCAGGCTGGAGTGCAGTGGCATGATCTAGGCATACTGCAAACCCTCTCCTGGGTTCAAGCCATCTTCCCACCTCTGCCACCCAGTAGTTGGGACTACAGGCGAGTGCCACCACACCCAGCTAAGCTTTGTATTTTTTGTAGCGATGAAGTTTTGCCATGTTGCCCAGGCTGGTCTCGAACTCCTGGGTTCAAAACGATCTGCCCGCCTAGACCTCTCAAAGTGCTGGGATTACAGGTGTGAGCCACCTCACCTGGCCTATTTTTACATATTTTCAAATGTTGATATTCTACTTCATTAATTCTGATTCATGGTAAAAAATGTTCAGTTGATGCCGCTCTTTGTGTAGTCTGTGGATTTCTATAGGTGTCTGTTTACTTTTGTGGGCAGTCCATAGGATGTCAGTTTATTCCAATTAGAAAGGTTTAAGCCTAAGGAGGCACTAAAGCCTGAGCCTTAGTCTGCGTTACTCCTGGTGAATTCAAGTAGGGGGAGGTGATCTGCCCAGGAAGAGAGGTTTTATGGTGCAGTGAAGTAAGTCCATGCTCTTCTGTTCCTTTGCAGTATCTGGATGACTATAGGCCCCCACCCATCTTCCTTTATATCCTCCTGAGATTGATTTCTACAGCTTTTTTTTTTCCTGTAAACTTAGGACCTAGAGAGATACGAGGAGAGAATGAAATGCTGAAGCACTGCCTGCTAGGCCATTGATCCCGGGAGAGAGAAAAGAGCCAAACTCAAAGCTCTTTGGATGACTATAGGCCCCCACCCATCTTCCTTTATATCCTCCTGAGATTGATTTCTACAGCTTTTTTTTTTCCTGTAAACTTAGGACCTAGAGAGAGAATGAAATGCTGAAGCACTGCCTGCTAGGCCATTGATCCCGGGAGAGAGAAAAGAGCCAAACTCAAAGCTCTTTTGCTAGCTATTGTCCTCAGAAGGAAGCCTAGTCTTCCAGTCCTGTGCCCCATGATATGGCTTTCCACATGTAAACAAAGTCTCTAACACTCTGACTCCCACCATGTCCCCTCCTCTATTTTTGTACTTTCTTTTCACATTATTGCCACAAACCGATACCATGCTAGTTTGCTGTTCTACCCAGGGCTCTCCCTTTCACTCTTCCCACCTCTGCCAAAGGACTTCCCCTTTCATTAGCTCCCGAAACGTTCTGGTTAGTTTCAGGAAGGATACTCTAATTGACGACTTCACAGGTGCATTGTATTTTTCATCTTACTTGCCCCCTCACCAGCAGTTGCAAGTACTGGAATCTTTCTTGTGGAAAGTGTCTTCTCCATGAGAAGACTCTCACCTTTCTCTCTGGCCTAGCACGTTTACTCTCCTTTCTCTTTCCTATCCAGGCCCCTACAAACCATATTTCATACCATATTGAGAATGTTTTCCTAAACTACAAATATGCCCTTGACTCTTTTCCCTTGGAAAGTCACATACATCAAGAATCTAAAACATCAAGTCCAAACTCCTAAATTGAAGCATTCTCTTCTCAGTACTACTCCATGATTTAGCCAAGTTACTTTTAGTTATTCAGATAATGTTTGTTTTCTCTAATCCTTTATGTAGGATGACCTCTCATCGAGAATGCACCATCCAAGTGACCAAAGTCCCCAGCACTCCCGCTACATCTACCTACATGCTAGTCTTTCTCAAATACCAGATTTCATTCAGATTTCACCTCCTCTAGAAGGCTTTCCTTGACCTCATGGATCACCTGAGGTTAGGAATTCGAGACCAGTCTGGTCAACATGGCAAAACCCAGTCTCTACTAAAAATACAGAAATTAGCCAAGCGTGGTGGCACATGCCTATAATCCCAGGTACTTGGCAGGCTGAGGCAGGAGAATCACTTGAACCCAGGAGACTGAGGTTACAGTTAGCCTAGATCATGCCATTGCACTCCAGCCTGGGTAACAAGAATGAAACTCCATATCAAAAGAAAGGAAAGAAAGACTTTCCTTGACCTCTCCAGGCAGATTTACCCCCACTTACTCACGTGTCACAATAACATATTTTCTGACCTATATTTTTATACTGCCTATCTAACTCTAAATTTTTTCCAGTCTCTTTTCTCAAATAGACTCTAAATTCTAAGGGTAGATTTGTTTCTAGTTCATCTTATATTTAACAAGTAGTAATAACTGTATATTTAGTGAGTGAGTGAGTGAATGAATGAATGGATAGATCCTTTAGGTTCCTAAGGTTCTACTGTTGTATCATCTCCATGACTGGTATTCTGCACCCCAGGAAAATCCAAACAATCATAACCTCTCATTTCAGAGATGGTCTAACGGCAGTTGTGCTTCTAGACTGTGTTTCTAAACCCCTTCGTGAGAGGAACTGCTACCATTCTGCTCTCTGATATATTCCTTTTTTATTTTTTTGAGACAGAGTCACTCTTTCTTGCCCAGGTTGGAGTGCAGTGGCACGATCTCAGCTCACTGCAACCTCTACCTCCCGGGTTCAAGCGATTCTCCTGCCTCGGCCTCTCGAGTAGCTAGGATTACAGATGCCCATGCCTGGCTATTTTTTGTATTTTTAGTAGAGACAGGGTTTCACCATGTTAGCCAGGCTGGTTTCAAACTCCTGACCTCAGGTGATTCACTCGCCTCGGCCTCCCAAAGGGCTGGGATTAGAGGCGGTGAGCCACCGCGCCTGGCCCTTCCTCTCTGATATATTCTTCTGGTCCCTCAAAAAACACCTCCAATATAGAAGCCAATGAGTTTTAATTGAATGAGTGAACTCACGCATTAATGTTTGCTTGAATGGCAGATTCTGCTCTCAGGGTGCACCCATGGATTGCTCCGTTTTAGTGGATGACTGTCCCCACAAGGGTGAATAAAGAGTCCAGAACTAGGTATGTGAATCCTGAGCCTCTGACAGAATATTTATTTCTTTTGTGTCATCCTCAAAATACGATGATTAAGTCTTTTTTGTTTGTTTGCTTTGTTTTGTTTTGTTTTGAGACAGTCTCACTGGGTCACCCAAGTTGCAGTGTAGTAGCATGATCTTGGCAATAAGCCTGTGTTTAATTCATGATAAATCTATCCTCTCGCAGAAAGTGTCAGCTTAGGCTGTCATGGTTTAATGACTTACTGTTACACAAAAAGTAATGTATATGTTACTGAAAAATTCCTTCATAAAAAGCCATTAAAATGTACCAAGAAGATCTGCAAAATATTTTTATGCAAGAGGACAAATTTCATCTAATAATCCTCATCAAGGTGAATCCTGAACTAAATCAGATCTTTAATTTTGGTTCAAGTAAAGGACATAAATATTGGAAAGGAAAAAGTAAAACTCTCTCAATATTTGAAGTATATTAAATATTTTCAAGTTGATATATAGATACAAACCAGTCCTGATCAAAATTCCAATAGGTTGGCAGAAATTAAGTGATTTTAAAGTTTTACAGAAATGCAAAGAACCTAGTAACATGGGAACTTTCAATAAGGCAACACTAATTAGGACCATATGGGATTGGTAAAAGGACACAAATTGATCAGGGGAATATAATAAACAATTCAGACATAAGCCAACACATATACAGTCACCTGATTTTCAACAAAGGTGCCAATAAAATTTAGTGGGGAAAAAGTATTTTCAGTAAATGGTACTAGAGCCACTGGATATCTGTATGGAGTCGAGGTCAGGGGGTGGGAAGGAACCTTGACACCCTACCTCATATCATACATAAAATTCAAGATGGATTATAGACCAAAATGTGAAAGCCAAAACAACAAAGCTACTAGAAAAAAAAAAAACAAAAACCTGAAGAGAATTAGCTTCATGGCCTTGGCCTAGATAGGGGCAAAGATACTAAGGGTACAGGAAAAATTTGTTAAATTTGAACTTCATAAAAAGTAAAAGCTTCTGTTCATCAGTCAATACCAGTAAGAAAGTAAAATGGAAAACACAAGTTGCTGCCAAAAAATCATAGGCATTAAAACAATATTTATTTTATTAGTTGAATAAAAGAATAGGCAACCACTCACCCTCCCTATGCCCATCACTCTTCACATTCTCTTGAAGAAGCCACCACCGGGTACTGTGCATCCCCTCAGAGGTAAGCATAGTCTGTAACTAAGGGCTTCAAAATTTCAGGCACTCTGAACTCACCGACCAGCGTAAAAGGTTTCTTCATCAGGTAAACTCAAAGGTCACAACCTACCAACTTGTCTCCCAGCAATGGATCTGTTTTCTGAGCTGAGGACACAGTTGCAAGGAGTGGTAAAGGTAACAGATTTATACCACACACATACCCCTTATCCAGAGCATTCAGGAGAGAATGCAAGAACCAGCAGAGAGCTCGGCATCAACTCTGGGGCCACTGGGCCCTTGGTACTTTGTACCATGGCCTGGACTCCTTTCCTCCTCCTCCTGCTTCTTACTCACTGCCCAGGTTCATGGGGATTTCACAGACTGGGCTTTGGAGTGATTCCTCTGCCCTTGTTTCTCATTCCTAAAATAGCTGTTTTCTTTTCTTTTCTTTTTTTTTTTTTTTTTTGAGACAGGGTTTTGCTCTCGTTGCCCAGGCTGGAGTGCAACGGCGCAATCTTGACTCACTGCAACCTCTGCCTCCCAGGTTCAAGTGATTCCCCTGCCTCAGCCTCCCGAGTTGGAATTACAGGGGCCTGCCACCGTGCCCAGCTAATTTTTGAATTTTTAGTAGAGACGGGGTTTCACCATGTTGGCTAGGCTGGTCTTGAACCCCTGACCTCAGGTGATCCACCCACCTCGGCCTTCCAAAGTGCTGGGATTACAGGCGTGACCACTGTACCCGGCTGTTTTCATTTCAGAGTACAATTCACAGGCTATGATGACATAGGAAGCCTAACTGACCATGTCATTAGGAAGGACCTTTACTCTCACCTGTGGCTTCACACTGGAGGAGTCAACAGTAGTAACTACCCATACTGGTTCCAGCAGAAGCCTGAACAAGTCCCAGTACACTGACTTATGAGACATACAGGAAATACTCATAGACCCCCTCCTGGTTCTGAAGCTCCCTCCATGGGGACAAAGCCGTCCTCACCGTCTTGGGAAATCAGTCTGAGGTTGCTGAATATTATTGCTGGCTGTACAAGTTACTGGTAGTAGTAGTTAATAGGTTTGTTATACAAGTAGTATGAGTTAGCAATTATGAATCTATGTAATGTGCTCTCTAGAATTGAGCAAATAAGAAAATATAGTGTGGTTAATGGGAGCTGGTTTTCTCATTTTCTCACTAAAAGACAATATATAATATGAAAAAGCAGAAGACCAGAATGAATCCAGGAGTGTTAGGATTATATAGGGGATATCAGTATAACCTCTTTCAATAGATACTTGTAGAAATACTATACACACATACACACAGTATACATGAGAACCCAATGACAGGGTTCTTTTACAAGGCCAAGTACAGAATATAAAAATTTGCATATAAAGTTTATGCTATTACCACCAGGAAGTGAATGTAGACACTAGAACCTAGAAGGGAAGTTTCCTGGCTTCTCTTGAGCATTTTGGTTCTTCCAAACCAAAGAAGTTCTAGGTATAGTTATATCCTGAGACCAGAATACCAAGTCCTGACTCAGGCTTCTAAGGAGCATATTATGCACATTTCATGCTGTACTTACCCTATTGTAGTAGCTATCACAGTTCATTTAAATTGCCAATTTACCGATGTAGACATGACTATATGCCCCAAGAATGGCACACTGACTGGTTTAGTAGATTGAATTATTAGCTCCAAACATTACTCCTACCTGTGTCTGTGTATGTTTGTCATGTGACTTATCCCCCTTGACTTTGTGCTTGGCCCTGTACTCACTTTGGGTAATGGAACATTTATGGACCTTATACAAGCTTAAGCTTAAACGTTCTGGCACCATTTGGTTTGCCCTCTTTTGCTACTCTCATTACTAGGATCTTGTCCTGGATAGCTTTTGGCGCTTCAGGCTGGGTTTCCAAATAAACACCTGTGAGTAAAAATGCTGGTATTTGTGATTGTTACATGGCAATATATGAATGATACATCTATCATAAAGCAGACACTCGATGTTGGTGTGGTGAGTGAACACACACAGGCACAGTTGTATGTATGTAGATCCCTCTCTTGCACAGGGCAGTCATCAATATCACCAACTTAACTAAGAGGGGAAGAGTCTTATTTGGTGCAGTCTCTCTAATTCCAAGAGCAGTGGAGAAGTCTAACACCAGGGCAGTGAGTATGAGCATCTGAACAATCCTTCCTTTTATGCTGGCCCTGACGCATCCTAACAGGCAAAGAAACCTGGAAGTGCCTCCCTGGAGGCAGCTGGGAGAGTGATGAGAGATTGGGCTACGTGGGTGATTTATTTATATCCTTCTATTGTCTAAGATGGATATGTTTATTTAAAATTGGAAACGACTGCTATAATTAAAGCATTGAATAAAACTAAAATTTTTAATTAAGAATTAAAAATGTATATATTCTCCAACATCCTGTCAAAGA
Organism: Colobus angolensis palliatus; assembly: GCF_000951035.1. Taxonomy (NCBI): domain Eukaryota; kingdom Metazoa; phylum Chordata; class Mammalia; order Primates; family Cercopithecidae; genus Colobus; species Colobus angolensis. The sequence continues at coordinate 1,037,054 of NW_012117544.1, read as the reverse complement.
AAATTACAGGTGGGTATTAAATTGTCAGATAAAAGAAAAACTTTCAGAGCAAAGGAAAGAAATGAA
>NW_012117544.1:987319-1036383 GCF_000951035.1 Colobus angolensis palliatus | reverse complement strand
CTAAAATTCTCTCAGATGACTAGGTATGGGAACATTTTTAAAAAATAATAATATTTAAATAATAATATAATCTAAAACCCTCATTTCACAAATATATCTCAGGCCCAAATTTTCATCCATCCATCCATACATTCATCAATTAATTCACTCAACCATCAAACCTTTATATTTTTGTTTTTTTTGGACACAGAGTCTTGCTCTGTCACCCAGGCTGGAGTGCATTGGCGCGACCTCTGCTCACTGCAGCCTCTGCCTCCCAGGTTCAAGCGATTCTCCTGCCTCAGTCTCCCATGTAACTGGGACTACAGGTGCATGCCACCATGCCTGGCAACTTTGTTTTTAATTTTTAGTAGAGACGGGGTTTCGCCATGTTAGACAAGATGGCCTCGATCTCCTGACCTCATGATCCGCCCACCTCTGTCTCTCAAAGGGCTGGGATTACAGGTGTGAGCCACCACAGCTGGCCCATCAAGCATTTATTAAGGGCCCATTCTGGGTGACCTATTATGTTAGGTTGGACTGTGACGGTATAAATACAGGACAAATGAGAAGGGTTCCTTCTGTCAACCACACTCAAAGATACTAGGAATAAAATAGAGACTTCTATGCTAATTACTATTATAGAGAATTACCAGATTTTTGAAAGCTCAACTAATAAAGCAACCATCCTTTTCTGGATATATCAAGAAAGTGTCTGCCTTGGATGTGGGGTCTTAGAAAAAAAGTATGGAGGGAATGAGGTCATCTCCAACAGAGGAACTGTGTGATGGTATGGACTACATATTTCTGTCACCCCCAAAATTCTTAGATTGAAACCCTAACCCCCCAATGTGATAGTATTTGGAGGTAGAGCCTTTGTGAAATAATTAGGTTTAGAAGAGGACATGAAAGTGGAGCCCTCATGATAGGATTAGTGTCCTTATAAGAAGAAAAGGAGACTAGAGCTTTCTGCCATGCGAGGCTACAGAGAAAGGTGCCATCTACAAGCTAGAAAGTGGACCCTCACCAAGAACCAAATCTGCAGCACCTTAATCTTAGACTTCCCAACCTCCAGAGCTATGAGAAATAAAAGTTTGTTGTTTAAGCCACCCAGTCTTTGCTATTTTTCTTATAGCGGCCTGAACTAAGACAGCCTGGCAAACACAGGAAAGGAAGTTATAAAAGGGCACCCATGGGCTGGGCGCAGTGGCTCATGCCTGTAATCTCAGCACTTCAGGAGGCCGAGGCAGGCAGATCACTTGAGGCCAAGGAGTTCGAAACCAGCCTGGCCAACATGGTGAAACTCCGTCTCTACGAAAAATACAAAAGTTAGCCAGGGGTGGTGGTGGGAGCCTTAATCCCAGCTACTCAGGAGGCTGAGGCAGGAGAATCGCTTTAGCCCAGGAGGTGGAGGTTGCAGTGAGCTGAGATTGCTCCACTGCACGCCAGCCTGGCCAACATGGTGAAACTCCGTCTCTACGAAAAATACAAAAATTAGCTGGGGGTGGTGGTGGGAGCCTTAATCCCAGCTACTCAGAAGGCTGAGGCAGGAGAATCGCTTTAGCCCAGGAGGTGGAGGTTGCAGTGAGCTGAGATTGCTCCACTGCACGCCAGCCTGGGTGATCGATTGAGACTCTGTCTCCTAAAAAAAAAGATATGTGTGTTGAGTGAGCAATTGTGTTGAGCCACAGAGGAAAGATGTAGGCACCAGTGACTTGTCCATTATCAGGGATGACACACTTCTTTTTCTTGATAGCTATTCTGTCCTCTCCCAGACATTTTTCTTTTTTTTTTTAACACTGCTGTCACCCAGGCAGGAGTGCAGTAGTGCAAACATGCTCATTGCAGCCTAAACCTCCTGGGCTCAAATCTCCCACCTCAGCTCCCAAGTAGCTGGGACCAAAGGCATGTGCCACTATGCTTGGCTATGTTTTTTTTTTGTTTTTTTTTTTTTTAATGTTTTGTATAGATGGGGTCTGCCTATGTTACCCAGGCTGGTCCTGAACTCCTGGCCTCAAATGATCCTCCTGCCTTGGCCTCCCAAAGTGCTGGGATTACAGGCGTGAGCGGCCTCACCTGGCCCCTCTCCCAAACTTTCTTTTGAGGTTAAAAAATGTAAAAAGGAAGAGTGTGTAGAACAAAAGTCATAGCCAATGTAAAAAAAAAAAAAAGTTTTAAACAAAAATTACCCATATCTCACTACTTAAAGATAACCATTACATATATTTTGACAACATATACCCTTCCAGATTTCTGCATTTGCTATGTGAGATGTTAGTTGAGGTGGGACAGGGGAAGGGGTTAAGGGAGGAGGCAAGGAAAGAGGGGTCAGACTGCAATTTATCTTATGATCCGTTTTCCCATTTAGTAATACACAGTCAACATCTCTGCATGTTTTCAAGTATATAAAGCTACTTAGATCATTACTTATTCATAGTATTACAGGGGATTCTGTATTTTGTCCATTATAAACTACATGTTGTGGAACTTCTTTCAAACTACATCTATTCATACAGCAAGTCATTTACTTTGTAAAAATTCCTAAACTTAAATATCTGGTTCAAAACAAGTATGCAAAATTTTATACAGATTTTATTTACCATAGAACTATGGCTACAAATTAAATGAAAATAATAGTAATAAATTATAATAATACAGGAGTCACTTCACAGATGTTTCCAGTCACAAAGCAAGGCTTTTCCTGCTTTGTACTGAAGTTGAAATCCCCCCAAAGTGCATAAAGGCTGATACATCCTTTCTAGGGTACCCTTTTCACCCTGTAGATGAACCCTGATGTGGCCAACCGACCTGCCGACAGTAGTACAGTCTAGATGTCTTTTATTAAAATAATAGATAATAGAGTAATCCACAAACTAGCACCTTACACACAAACACACAGAGCAAAAGCTCCTGAGGTGCAGAGCCTACAGGAAACCTCATCAAAAGCTCTGATGGCTCCTGTGGATGAGCACCTTTAGGAGGGGCTGCTATTGTCTTAAGTCAGAACAGAGATAGTTTGTCCTCTCCATTTCAAATGCTGCAGATTTCCCTTCCCTGTCTTGGTCTCCCAGAGCCTAATGTCTGTGCTGGACTAGCACAGTTAGTCTTTGGCTATGTGTCTGTATTTTCTATTTAAACTACTCTAGGCTGGGCGCAGTGGCTCACACCTGTAATTCCAGCACTTTAGGAGGCCGGAGTGGGCGGATCACGAGGTCAGGAGTTAGAGACCAGCCTGATCAATATGGTGAAACCCCGTCTCTACTAAAGATCAAAAAATTAGTTGGGCGTGGTGGCACACGCCTGTAATCCCAGCTACTCAGGAGGCTGAGGCAGGAGAATTGCTTGAACCTGGGAAGTAGAGGTTGCAGTAAACTGAGATCACAACACTGCACTCCAGCCTGGGCAACAGGGCGAGACTCCATCTCAAAAAACAAACATACACAAAAAAACGTTAACCAGGGGTGACGGCGAGGCCTGTAATCCCAGCTACTCAGGAGGCTGAGGCAGGAGAATCACATGAACCCAGGAGGCAGAGGTTGCAGTGAGCTGAGATCGCACCACTGCACTCCAGCCTGGGCGACAGAGGGAGACTCCATCTAAAAAAATAAATTAAAATAAAATACTCTAAAGTAAATTATTTAAATAATTCTCATCTTAATTAAGCAAGCAGTTTATTCAGCATGAGGTTCCAAGTAAATAACTTCAAATCAGATGGTCATGAATATAACTTCTTTAGTCATTCAAAACACTCAGATAAACAAGATGGGTAACACTGAAATGACATACAGACAATGCAGTGGATTTTCGACAATAACTACAAAAAGGACTGAATAAAGAGACAAATAACGAATGTGGGCTTGCCTAGGAAATAGAGTAGGGATGTCAAAAAAGTTAAATGAATGAGAGGGGTACTACAATCCTCCACCCCAGGAAACCACAGCAAGGTGCTGTGGATCCTCTCTGAAGCCTGAAGTTCAGGTGGTCCGTATTTTAGGTACCCTGGACACTTGCTCATAGGTCCTGCAAGAGGTTACAGCAGCTGTTCCCTCCCACAGGGCAAAGTCGGAGCTCACAGCCACCTAGGCCTCCCCATGACAACGGAGTTGCTCCCTGGGACAAAGACCAGAATAGGAGAAGGGAGAGATAAAAGGCTCAGATTTGCATAAAGTGTCCCACAAATACCTAACCTTGTTGCAAAGAGGTGAGGAGGGCATAAAAGAGCCATTAGAGAGTCCAACACTAGCTGTGAGGCCAATAGGCCCTTGGAACTTCAGCACCATGGTCTAGATTCTTCTCCTTCTCCTCACTCTGTCACTGCCCAGGTTAATGGAGATTTCAGATCAGCCTTTAGAATGATTCTTCTCCCTTCTTTTGGGAGAAAGTGGGTCTAGGAAAAATAGAATGCAAATATTTTTCCAATCCATAGGGAACAACAGGAGGTATACTAGGTGAAGAGTTTATGGTCGAATATTTTTTGCAAAAAAAAAAACTCTCTATGATGTAATTTTGACTGATAATAGCAAAGAAAACAAGCTCCTTATTTTATATAAAAATTTTTTCAAAACAATGCAAGTTTACTACATAAAATCTGGATTTATTTACTATTATTATTATTTAAACATATGGTCTTGCTCTGTCATTCAGGCTGGAGTGCAGTGGCACAATCACTGCTCACTGCAGCCTTGATCTCGCAGGTTCAAGCTATCCTTCCACCTCAGTCTCCAAAGTGACTGGGAACATAGGTGTGTGCCACCACACTTGGCTAATTTTTTTATTATTATTTTCTGTACAGCCTGGATCTCCCTGTGTTGCTCAGGCTGGTCTTGAATTTCTGGGCTCAAGCTATCCTTCCTTCTCAGCCTCCCAAAATGCCGGAATTATAGGCACGAGCCACCATGCCTGACCTAGTATTTTTTTCAAGGAGCATATTTAACTGCCCTGTAAAGACCCAATAGTTCAGAAGTTAGATGTTAACAATTTTAGTCTCTTTTCCTTCTTTTATTTATTTATTTATTTATTTATTTATTTTGAGGCAGAGTCTCACTCTGTTACCCAGGCTAGAGTGCAGCCGCACAATCTTGGCTCACTGCAAACTCTGCCTTCTAGGGGGTCAAGCAATTCTGCCTCAGCCTCCTGAGCAGCTGGGAGTACAGGCATCTGCCACCACACCTACTAATTTTTGTATTTTTAGTAGAGACAGGGTTTCGCCATGTTGGCCAGGCTGGTCTTGAACCCCTGAGCTCAAGTGATTTGCCCCTCCTCGGCCTTCCAAAGTGCTGGGATTACAGGCGTGAGCCCCCGCGCCTGGCTGTTCTTTCACCATAGTTCAGATCACAATGTACACAAATTTTTTTCCTGCTAGTTCTCTTTCATATTACTGCAATCTATTTCTTTAAAGATATTGTGCAGCTATTTCAGCAGGCACAGTGGTTCATGCCTGGAATCCCAGCACTTTGGGAAGCAGAGGCAGACTGACCACTTGAGGCAAACAAGTTTGAGACCAGCCTGGGCAATGTGGTGAAACCCCATCTCTACTAAAACTATTAAAAAAAAAAAAAAATTAGCTGGGTGTGGGGACCTGCGGCTATAATCCCAGCTCCTCAGGAGGCTGAGGCAGGAGAATCACTTGACTGCGGGAAGCAGAGGTTGCCGTGAGCCGAGACAGTGCCACCGCACTCCAGCCTGGGTGACAGAGTGAGTGAGGCTCCGTCTCAAAAAAAAACTAAATCAAAACAACAACAATGAAAAACAACAAAAAAAGTATATTGTGCAGCTATTAAATGAAAAGTACAAAATTCTTCAGTTTCCAGGCATTTAAAATTATTTCTGGTCGGGCCCGGTGGCTCATGCCTGTAATCCCAGCACTTTGGGAGGCCGAGGCAGGCAGATCACCTGTGGTGAGGAGTTTGAGACCAGCCTGACCAACATGGAGATACCCCATCTCTACCAAAAAAAAAAAAATGTTTCTACTTTACATTTACATTAGTACAACCAAAGTATTGATGAATTATCTTACATACTCTTTTTTGGATATATACATAAACATTAATTCTGTAAATTTGTATTGGATATGTTAAAAGCATCCTGTGAGGCCAGCAGTGGCTCACACCTGTAATCCCAGCACTTTGGGAGGCCGAGGCAGGTGGACACCTGAAGTCAGGAGTCTGAGACCAGCCTGGCCAACATGGTGAAACTCTGTCTCTACTAAAAATACAAAAAATTAGCTGGGCATGGTGGCAGGTGCCTGTAATCCCAGCTACTTGGGAGGCTGAGGCAGAGGAACTGCTTTAACCCAGGAGGCGGAGGTTGCAGTGAGCCGAGATTGTGCCACTAAATGCCAGCCTGGGTGACAGAGTGAGACTCTGTCTTAAAAAACAAAAAAAGCATCCTATGAAAAAATATGAAATTATTACCTTTTTACTCATATATTGAAATAACTTCCAAAAAGGCTTATGCCAATTGAAACTCCTTTTAATACATCCTCACTGACAGTAAACATTACAATTTATATAATATTCATCAATATGCTACCACTGCTTTAATTTCCATTTTTGTTTTTGCTATGGAGACAGAATATTTTGCATTTATTTACTAATCAGCTATATTTATTCTTTGTGAAATGGACAGGGAATTTTTCTTTACAACAATTTAACAACAGTGCATTAGAGCTTTTTCTTAGTCATCTTTTTTTTTTTTTTAGATGGAGTCTGGCCATGTCGCCCAGGCTGGAGTGCAATGGCACAATCTCAGCTCACTGCAACCTCCACCTCCTGGGTTCCAATAATTATCCTGCCTCAGCCTCCCAAGTAGCTGGGATTACAGGTGCTCACCACCATCATGCCCAGCTAATTTTTGTATTTTTAGTAGAGATGGTGTTTCACCATGTTGGCCAGGCTGGTCTCGAACTCCTGACCTCGTGATCTGCCCATCTTGGCCTGCCAAAGTGTTGGGATTACAGGCGGGAGCCAACACTCCCGGTCCCCAATTTTTCTTAGTAATCTTTGGAAACACTTCAGAAATGTTTTTAATTAGCCCTTTCATAATCTCAGGCTATAATTTTCCTGTTTATATGCCATAAAATGTGAACATGTTATACTGTCAAAAAAAAAAAAGCAAGGTGCAGAAGACTGTGCATAATATAAATCAGTTATTAAAAGAAAAAAATTAGAAACTATCTGAAAGGCTAAAAAAAGAATCTGAGTTGTTACATTTTTTGATGTTTGAATAATGTGAATATACTATATATTCAATGTTTTAAAATAAATGAACTTCAAAAAGAATCCTCTCAAAATGGTGTCAGCCACAGTGGCACACCAGAGAGTGGGAAGGTAACACAATGACCATTAACTAAGTTTTAGCTGCCTTCCTTGTGTCATAAAAACTTCTAATGTTCCATTTTCCCTGTGGTAACCTCCAAGATGGCCCCCAGTGATTCTCCACCCTCTGGTATTCCTATCTATATATGGTCATTCCCACATAGCAGCAGGGTTGCTCTGGGTGTATACAAGAGTGTACAACAGAGTGAAGTTATTTTACCTCCAAGGCTCTTATAAAAAACACTGCAATGCCTTCCTTGTTCTCTCTTGGATCACTCATTCTGTAGGAAGCCAGCTGACATGTCATGAGGACCATATGACAAGGAACAAAGGGAGGCCTCCTGCCAATACCCAAGTGAGTTTGAAAGCCCCAGTCAAGCCTTCAGATGATACAGCCCCAGTCAACAACTACAACCTCATGAAAGAAGCTGAGACAGAACCACTCAGTTAAGTGACCCCAAATTCCTGACCCTTGGAAACCATGAGATAACAAATGGTGGTTGTTTTAGTTGGTAAGTTTGCAGTAATATACAGCAATAGGTAACTAATACAGATTTTAGTACCCAGAAGGGAGGTGCTGGTGTAATACCTAACATGTAGGAGTGGCTTTGAAACTGGGCAATGGGCAGAAGCTAAAAAACCTTCAAGGAGATTGTTAGTGCAAGCCTTAGTAGAAAACTGGACTCTGAGAAGGCTCTGGTGTAGCTTCACATGAAGTGAGGAACATGTTATTAGAAAATTGAGCAAGGAGTTATGTAGTTATGTAGTGGCAGAAAGTTTAGTGACTATCACCTAGTCAGGTGAAAGTAGAAAATGTACCTGAATCATCTAATTGAGATTTCCAGCCAGAATGCTGAAAGTGCTGACTGGTTTCTTCTAGCTACTTATAGTAAAATCTGAGGGGAGAGAAATAAGCTAAGGGAAGAAGTGTTAAACAAAAAAGAGCCAACAGCCAGTACTTGCTGGTTGTGAAAATTCCCAGTCTTTCCAGATGGCAAAACATGCTAAAATTAACTGCTCCCAAGCAAAGGTTATATCCAGGTCACTAAAGAAAGGTGCAGAAATATGAAAGATAAGGGTAAAAATCCTTTTGCTTTTTTTGAGACGGAGTTTTGCTCGTCACCCAGGCTGGAGTGTAATGGCTTGATCTCGGCTCACGGCAACCTCTGCCTCCCAGGTTCAAGTGATTCTCTTGCCTCAGCCTCCCAAGTAGCTGGGATTACAAGTGTGTGCCACCATGCCCAGCAATTTTATTATTATTATTTTTTTACTAGAGATGGGGTTTCACCATGTTGGCCAAGCTGGTCTTGAACTCCTGACCTCAGGTGATCCACCAGCCTTGGCATCCCAAGGTGCTGGGATTACAAGTGTGAGCCACCACGCCTGGTCAGAGGGTAAAATCCTTTAAGGCTCTGAAAGATCAAAAATGATGCTTCAGAGTACTGTAGTCCCCCTTATCCGTGGTTTTACTTTCCATGGTTTCAGTTACCCACAGTCAATTGTGGTCCAAAAGTATTGAACGGAAAAGTCCAGAAATAAACAATTCATAGGTTTTATTTTATTTAGTTAGTTATCTAATGACAGGCTCTCACTGTCCCCCAGACTGGAGTGCAGTGGCATGATCTCAGTTCACTGCAACCTCTGCTCCTCGGGCTCAAGCAATCCTCCCACCTCAGTGTATTGAGTAGCTGAGATTACAAGTGCCCACCACCACACCCAGCTAACTTTTGTATTTTAGTAGAGATGGGGTTTCACCATGTTGGCCAGGCTGTTCTCAAACTCCTGACCTCAAATGATCTACCTGCCTCGGCCTCCCCAAGTGCTGGGATTAGAGGTGTGAGCCACCACACTCAACCAACAATTCTCAGGTTTTAAATTGCATGCCATTCTGGTTAGTGTGATGAAATCTAGTGCAGTGGCACTGAGTTCCATTCAGGACATAAATCATCCCATTGACCAGCATCCTCATGTTATGTATGCTATGCTCCTGCGGTGTTATAATGTACATTGGTTTTGTCCACGGTTCATAACTCCCATAGCCCTTGTTACAGTCTTTTGTTACAATGTTCGGTGTGTTAGGCCTCAGAGGCAGGCTTCTGACCTTCTGCCATCCTTTTACCTGCCCCCAGGCAGGACTCTAATCTTTCTGATTGTAGGTTCTAAGACCCTCCCAAGAGAGAATCCTGCCCTATACTCTAGCGGGAGAGAATGCTTAAGTCATGAAGCTTCCATAAAAACCCAGGAAGATTGGGTTCAGGGAGCTTCCAGTTAGCTGAAGAACACTTGGAAGTTCCTGGAGGGTGGCGCACTCAGGGAAGCCATGGAAGCTCCATGCCCCTTCCCATACACGTTGCCCTGTGTGTCTCTTCACCTATATCTTTTGTAATATCCTTTATAATAAACCGGTAAACATGTTTCCTCAAGTTATGTGAGCTACTGCAACAAAGTAATGAAACTCAAAGATGAGGTTGTAAGTCAGTCAGTAAGTTCAGGATACCCAGACTTGCGATTGGTGTCTGGGGACATGGGGGGCAGTCTTGGGGACCAAGACCCTCACCTGTAGGATCTGACACTAAGCTGTTCCAGGATTCCTGACACTCAGAGACTATGTGAGTTAATGTTTAAGCTATTAGTTTTGTGGTAATCTGTTATGCAGCAACAGATAACACATTCCCTTCATTGTTTGCAAAGCACACAATCACACTCATCAAAAAACATGGAAAAATGGTACTAAGGTTGGACGTCTATGTTTATACACACCTATACACACATCCCTCAGACAGTTGTTCTGTCATTTCTGACATTGTCTCTTTCTACTGTTTTGGACTCTGTTTCAATCGCTGGATAGGATCAAGGAATAACCCTATCCCATTCACATCCAAAATTTTTCTAAGCCATTAGTCCACATACATGAATACAGGGGAAGATACAAATGAGTCTAAGTTATAACTCATAACCTAGAGCAGGGGTCAGCAAACCTTTTTCCATAAAGTGTCAGGTAGTAAATATTTTAGGGTTTGCTGGGTGTATATGGGTCTCTGGCTCTAACAATGTTTTGAAAATTTAAACTTAGCCTAAAAGCCACAGTTTGCCAATGCTTGCCCTAAAGCTAAGAAAGACTTGTGTCTTAGTGGCAGTCTTGCCACACATTGATAATTATTCTCATTTCAATCTCATAACCAGGAAGGAATGAATTTAACAGGGCTAACCACTGAAATGGAATTTACTTTTTTTTTTTCTTATTTATATGATGAATGCTTTTAAAAGACAAAATAACTCATTTATATAACATTTGGGTTTTTTTGACAGAGTCTCGCTTGGTTGCCCAGCTTGGAGTGCAGCAGGGCAATCTCGGCTCACCAGTCCCCACCTCCCAGATTCAAGCGATTCTCCTGCCTCAGCCTCCCGAGTAGCTGGGATTACAGGCACACACCACCATGCCCAGCTAGTTTTTCTATTTTTAGTAGAGAATGGGGTTTCACCATATTGGCCAGGCTGGTCTGGAACTCCTGGCCTCAAATGACCCACCTGCCTTGGTCTCCTAAAGTGTTGAGATTACAGGTATGAGCCACCGTACCTGGCCAGCATCTGAAAGAATAAAAATCACTATGGGATTAAGTAAACTCAATTGTATTTAGAATTTATCATTCTTTTCTACAGATGTTATCATGAATAATTACGGTTGCAAAGTACATATAACTTTGTATGTTCCTTTATTTTGCATTATAGCCAAATAAAATTTTGTACTGCAGTATCTCCTATAATCATTACTTTTGATAACTGAATACTGTTTGTAGTGGGCATATATTTAATAAATTCTCTGATTTTCAGTTTGGTTTTCAAGTTGTTGTTTTTTTTTTTTTTCTGAGGCAGCATCTCTTGTCACCTAGTGGTACAATCATAACTCATTGCAGCCTTGACCTCCTGGACTCAAGCCCTCCCACCCCATCCTCTCAAGTAGCTGGTCAGACGACAGGTGCGCACCACACCTTTTTTTTTTTCTTTTTGAGATGCAGTTTCACTCTTGTTGCCCAGGCTGGATGGAGTGCAATGGCGCGATCTCGGTTCACTGGAACCTCCAACTCCTGGGTTCAAGTGATTCTCCTGCCTCAGCCTCCCGAGTAGCTGGGATTACAGGTGCCGCCACTACACCTGGCTAATTTTTGTATTTTTAGTAGAGACGGGTTTTCACCATCTTGGCCAGGCTGGTCTCGAACTCTTGACCACATATGATCCACCCACCTTGGCCTCCCAAAGTGCTGGGATTACAGGCATGAGCCACCATGCCCAGCTGGTTTGAATTCTTTATTAAAGACAAAAGAATTGGTCAGACATAGTGGCGCACACCTGCAATCCCAAAACTTTGGGAGGCCAGGGCAAGAGGACTGTTTAAGCCCAGGAGTTCCACACCAGCCTGGGCAACACAGCAGGACCCAGGAGTTCCAGACCAGCCTGGGCAACATAGCAGGACCCTGTCTCTACCAAAAAAAAAAAAAAAAAAAAACCTCACAAAACAACAATGCTGAAGAAAGTGAACGAGATACAATAAATAAAAACATAGAGAAAACAAAACGAAAGCAAACAGGGGGAGGTTGCTTTTTGGAAAAAGTAAATCAGAAACATTGATAAACCAGGATGAATTAATGACAGGAAGAGGAAACACACTGTAATATTAGAAATGAGAAAGGAAGTGGGATTCTGAGTAGTTAAAACAATATCCTACCCCAAATTGAACTACTTTTGCTTCAGGAAAGGAAGGTTTCTAACAAGAAAGCTGTAAGTGCAACCAAGTAAAAACTTGGGATAGTAAAGAAAATGACTGTCTTAATAGATGTTGTAAATTATAAAGCTAAATTATCTTTAGAGTCTAAAAAATGGAAATAGAATTTTTTTTTTCTTGAGACAGAGCTTCGCTCGTTTCCCAGGCTGCATGCAACCTCCCAGGTACAAGTGATACGTCTCAGCCTCCCAAGTAGCTCAGATAACCACGCCGGGCTAATTTTTTTGTATTTAGTAGAGACAGGGTTTCATCATGTTAGGCTGGTCGCGAACTCCTGACCTCAGGTGATCCACCCGCCTCGGCCTCCCACAGTGCTGGGATTGCAGGCGTGCGCCACCACGCCTGGTCCCCAATATGGAAACAGAAATTATTTAAGCATACACTTATTACCTTTAATGGCAAATCATTTCTCATTAAAGCCAAGAACAAGAAAGCCCATTAACTCCATCTTAAATATTTAGAAGTTCTGGCTGCAGCGGTAAGGCTAAAAATGAACACAAGTGGCAAAAAGGCAAAGATTATATAGTGGTGCTAAATGACAATTAAAAACTAAAAATAGGCTAGGTGTAGTGGCTCACTTTGGGAAATGAAGGTGGGCAGATCACTTGAGGCCAGGAGTTCGAGACCAGCGTGGCCAACATGATGAAACCTCATCTCTACAAAAAGTACAAAAATTAGCTGGGCGTGGTGGCACACGCCTGTAATACTAGCTGCTCAGAAGAATCACTTGAACTCAGGGGGTGGATGTTGCAGGAACCTGGGATCGTGCCACTATACTCCAGCCTGGGCCACAGAGCAAGACTCTGTCTCAAAAAACAAAACAAACTAAAACATCCCATTTTACTTACGGTGCAAAGATAATACAGCAACAGCATTTTTTCACAAAACATTTTATTACTATAATTGATATTTTACTTATAATTTTTGGCAACATTAATAAAATAATAAATTTCATCTGCAAGAACAAGCGAGCAAAATAGACAAGGAAATTCACAAAGGGTAATAACAAAATAGTAATCTTGACATATTCAATATATTTGTAAACAAAACAAAGTGACATTGCCTTAAAAATATATAGAGGTATCAATAGAAAAACAGAGAAAGCTCCTGAAAGAACTCACTATATTAATTTTCATTTGGTTGCAGGCACAGAAATTGACTCGAGCTAGCTCAACTCTAAGACAGAAGCAAAGCCCTTGATGATGAACGCTTTCCAGCTTTTTCATGAAAACCTAGGAAATTTAAACACACTGAAGAGGGAAGAAAGGGGTAGGGAGAGAGTAAAGTGCCTTTAAGAGGAAAAAGGAAAAGTTTGTTTTGTTTTCTTTTAAGGGAGATCTCATTGTCAGTGGCATTTTAAGAGCCTTGAAGCTCAATGAACCAAAGGAAGTGTCAAACAATTAAGTGAGGTAGCAAGCCATGCAGGCCTAGGGGAAGGGCATTCTAAGAAAGACAATAGCATGTGCAAAGTCTTTGGATTGGGAAGAATGTGATTTGCTTAAGGAATAGCAAGGCCAGTGTGTCAAAATAGTGCATCATTGGGGAAAACAGTGGAGAAGCATGACAGAGAATGAAAGAGAGTACGGAGGTAGGCAGGGGCCAGATCACTGGAATCTATAGTTGGCAATTAATGACCACATGTACTCTTTAAGAGCATGCTTTAATGAAACAGCAAACAACAGTGTTGATAATACCAACCAATCACTAAACATACAACTAAAATATTTCATATTTTTACCACAGAAACAGAATATGGGAGGTAAGTATGAAGTCTGTAGATCTATTTATACACAGTAGGAGTATCTACCTGAGACAAGAAAAACTGGCACAAACACACCCACTTGCACACACATACCCTTTCTTCAACTAAAGAAAGGATACAGGCTGAAATTTTAGCAGTGTCTTAACCCAAGCAAAGTAACTGAAAAGACCTAGTAAAGTGTTCAAGGTGCAAATCAATCAAGTGAGTGTCAGGCAAATAAATACAACCGGAGCTACACTCACAAAATGTTGTAAAATATAAATATACTCACAATTTATTTGTTATCTGTACTGCCTTCTACTCTAGTTCTAAGAGGGATGCTAAGCTCTTAATTATCTCTTCCCAGATTTTTGTGAAAGCTTAGGAAATTTAACTAGATTGAGGACGGAAAAAAGGAGTGGGGAGAGATAGTGGGGAGAGATAATGTACCTTTAAAAAGAAATCAAGGAAAAAGGGAAAGGTTTCTCCAGACCTATGTCTATAGCCAAGATGGCAGATTCCTTGACTGGTGAAGACAGGTTGCTGGACACCTTAGTCGGGGGTGGAGGTACAAAGGATGGCACCAGAACACAACCAAGGAGACAACTCCGGGAGTCCACAGAGGCACCCAAGGCTGCTGATGTTCAGGAACCAATACTCAAAAGGTACTCCAGAATACTGTGAAACAGCTCCTGGGGAGAGCAAGGGAAAAAGGTTCACCCGTAGTACAGATTAGATAGGACAGACCAGATGAAGCACATTAACTCTAAGTCTTAACAGTTACTGAATTAGGGAGACATTTCTTGCACACTGGTATGTATCAAGTAAGACCCAAACAGCATTAGTGTCAATAAACTGGGAAACTACACATACAACAGAAGAACTGTAAGCTGCAATACATTAGTGTCCAAGGCAAGACATAAAAGTTGCAAGCTTCACATGTTCAATTAGGGTAAGATATATATGCACAGAAAAATATAAAGCCATTATGGGTTTAAATTTAGTCAGTCACCCTGGGCTATTTTTGTTCACTGTACCTACTGTTCTTGGACAGTCCTCATTGCAGCTGAACAGTGGGAAAACTAAATTTAGCCTGGTCCAGGAAATGGACAGACACCACTTGTTTGGCCCTTTTCAGTTAAAACTATGGGTCCAATACAGTTCAAATTACAGATATTAGGGCTTCTTCCCCTTGGGAAACTTAACTTGCTTTACTGCTGTGGCTGAGAGGAATATGGCCAGCTCATTCTCCACTAAGGGCTAGCCAGAAGGGAGAGGAGAGAGAATGAATCAATTTCACCTTTAGATCACAGAATAGGAAGTCAACTAGCACCAGGCACCATTCTATTATTAATTGTATTGCTATTTCATCTCAAACCAATGATATATGGCGGCTGTTTGATGTCTACAGGGGCCCCTCACCAAACAAAAGCATTTTACTTTGAATGGTTTGGCTTCCTTGGATGTTTCTGGGTTAGGTAAAGATACTCTGAAGCAGTGTTCCTTTTGACCTGGCCCCAAGACCAGAATGAATGTGTGCCTATCCTTCAATTAGAACAAAGAGCCACTGCTCTCCCTCAACTAACTTCCACCTTCTTGGTCTCTGCTCATGCAGCAGCTTCTCTTTCAATTCCACATCCTGGCTTTTCAGAATCTCTTCAGGTTATTTTATGTCAGCACAGCAGAGGCACTTCTGGGAATTCGACAGCAAGTGGACCAGGGAATAACAAAGCCATTCCAGTCTGACTAGAGTTAACCATGAAATCTTGAATGCATGGAAAAAGCTGAAAAGAAAACTAAGTATTTCAAAAATTCTATGAATTCTGTATATAGAAAAAAGAGCTTTTTCAAGCTTAGGAGTAACATGAAATACCAAAATAATAAATAGGTGCCAGAGGCAGTGGCTCACACATCCCAGCACTTGGGGAGGCTGAGGCAGGAAGCTCCCCTAAGGTCAGGAGTTCAAGACCAGCCTGGGCAACATAACAAGACTCCATCGCTACAAAAAAATTAAAATAAAAAATTCGCTGGGTGTGGTGGCTACGCCTGTAGTCCTAGCTACTCTCCAAAGGCTGAGGCCAAGGAATGCTTGAGCCCGGGAGTTCAAGGCTGCAGTGAGCTAGGATCATGCCACTGCACTCCAGCCTGGGTAACAGTGAGACCCTGTCTCTAAAGTAAAAAAAAAAAAAAATTAAAATTAAAAAAATAAATACTTTTTTCTCTCTCTCACACACACACACAAACACCTTTTATGTAAGCCAGATAGTTAACATGAAAACCAGATGTTTTAAAATAACACCTCAAAATTCAGATCAAATAATACAGATCCTAAATTTTGTTTAAAAAGTCATATATAATCTACTAGTTTCACTATTTTTGGTGCTACTGAATAATGAATGTATGGTTGGTATTTTTTGTTTTTATGAGGTTTTTTAATTTGGTTTGAAATACTTGCTTTAGATTTACTGAAACTAGAATTAATGGGACTTTTTTGAAATTTTGCTTTTAGACCTGGGGAGTGATGGTTCGGAGTCAGATGTGCTCACAGTTATGGATGCTACTTCTACTGATCCTGGCTGAAGAGGTTCTAGTGACACTTGAATAGTAACTTTTGTTTCAGGAGGTAATCCTTCTAGTTGCTTAGGCTTCTTAAACATTTGATGACACTGGGTCTTGTGCTCCATTTTCTCCTTGAAAGTTAAAAACTGTAGCCGGCACTTGGAACACTGGTGTGTACTCTTTCCCCAGTGGCCCCTATAATGACACATGTATGGTGTTGCTGTTTTGAAAATTTTGAGACAAAAGGGACAAAGCAAATTCTTTGTGTTTTCATGGCACGTTCTAAAATGTGTTTCTACATCAGCAAAAACTGACGATCTGTAATGGCAAACCTGACACACATAGGGCATTTCGCCAGGCTTATGATGGTCCTTCATGTGTTGTAAGAGGACCTGATCTGTTTCAAATGACAATTCACAGATCTTACAGACAGCAGAGGGCTCCTGGGCAGTGTGGACATTTTCAATGTGACACTGTAGCTGGAAGGGAGTGGGAAACTGCCGGTGGCAGTGCTGGCAGGTGGTGTGGTTTTCCCAGCTGTCGTTCTTCTGCTTCTCAAATTCCAAATGATGCTTCACGTGATTCATAAACTTAACATTTTTTAGAACTTTCACGCAACTGAGGCATTTAAAGGTGGTGTGAGTCTTCTGTTCTGGCTGCCCATCTCCTTTATGCTGTCCATAGTAAAAGTCACTAAGTAACACAATGGGATTTTCTTTCTTGGGATCAAAGGTCTTGTTTTGACTTGTTAGACTCAAAATGTCTGTTTTTGCCAATTCATTTTCCCTATCAAGATTTGTATTTATAGGCTTGAAATGGATATTGTCCTTTGGAAAAGCTGCTCCATTGTGAACATGGCTTAATGAGGTATGAACATTGTTTGAGGGTGTACTTTGCTGAGTATTCATTGTATGAAAGGTATCTGAAGGGGACGAAGCTGAAGAATATCCTTCCATAATTCCATCCCTGAGTTTAGCCCTTTTGGAATTTATGCTGTTTACTTCAAAAGTGGAAAGTCGCTTTGATACATGAGGACTTTCATTTATACCTCCTACTGAAAGTGCTGCACTTACTGGATGATGCAATGAACCTGTGAATGTAACCAAAGGAGAAGGTAATTCTGAAGAGTTATTAGGCACAACTTGTGGTGAACTATTTTTATAATCAGGTTTAGACAAAGGCTCAATAATAATAGGACTATCTGTTGATCTCGATTCTAGCTGGGAAGCTGGCAGGTCGATCACTGCTTCTGATGTAAGGGTCTCATGACTTGTAGGCTGCAATTTGTCAGCAGTATCTTTTCTAAGGTGACCATACTTTTTTCTCCTTGACCACGAACCCGGGGTGACTCTGTTCAAAATGTTTGAAACGACTGGTTTTGAATTTGAAGTCACCCCAACAAAGATTAGTTCAGCATCTTCATTTACATGTTCCACACCAACAAAGATGAGCTCAGCGTCTTCGTCATCTACTTGTTTGGTTTCTTTTACGTTCTTCTGTGGTTCAGGCTCTTTCTCTTCCTCACATGACTGTTCCATTTTCTAATGTTTTTTATTCTTGAACAGTGTGGCCACAAGTCCCAATGCTTCCTTTATATAAACTGCCACCTAAGTACAAACATACATCAGTAAGTACAGGAAAACACATTACCTTATTTAATTCTAAAACATTAAGGTTTTTATAAACATCACTATTTTACAGACAAGGACACTGAGAATGAAAGAGGATAAATAACAGCTTAAAATCTATGATAAAAGATCAGGTTCCTATGAATCCAGAATCATAACTTTGCTGTACTGATTACGCTCTCTTCCATTAAAAAAAAAAAAAGAAAAACCTTCCAGCAACTAATCACTAGGCAAAATTGTATGGAAAAGGACACACATTTTTACCAGGGCATCATTGTGCAGTGTTTAGAAACATGGACTTTGGAGTTGAAGAATAAGCTGGAATCCTTAGTCTGCCACACACCAGCTGCATCCGCTTTATCAAGTTTTTTACTTTTAAATGTATTTTGCTATCTTAAAGGCAAAAATTCTATTTCCTAGACTTACAGTAACAGCTGGTTTTTTAAAAGCACCACCTATTCAATGGCAGCTTGATTTGTAGTGGAATTGAAAGAAAATTACATTAAATGTACATATCTCAATTGATTCATATATAGTAATCTCAGAAAAGAAAAGTACAGAAAAGAGGTATTAAATTTATAGTTAAGAGTACCTACACATAGCCAACAAACAGCATAGCACAATGTCAAGTGCCAGGCAGATAATCTTATCCCAACTCATGGCCTTAATTATAATCCATTCACTAATGCCTCCTAAATTTTTCCCTCCAGTCCTGACTTACCTACTGAACTTAAAACACAACAGTGCTTCCTCCCTCAATCCACCTCAGTCTCTCCTCCACATAGCAAGCAGATTGATTGTGTTAAACAAAGTCAGACTGTATCATTGTTCAGCTCAAAACCCTCCAATGGCTTTCTGATTAACTGAGAGTAAAAGACCAAGTATTACCAATGCCTAGAAGACCACACTACCAACCCTACATACTGCTCCTGCAGTTATACTACTCTCCCCGATCTACTTCACTCTAGCTACACTAACCTCCTTGCTATTTATTTTATTTTTTATTTTGATTTTTTGAATTAAATTTTTTTTGAGATAGAGTCCTGTTCTGTCACCCAGATATATAACTCAGCTCACTGCAACCTCTACCTTCCAGGTTCAAGAGAGTCTCGCGCCTCAGTCTCCTGAGTAGCTAGGACTATAGGCACGCCATCACCACACCCAGCTAATTTTTGTATTTTCAGTAGAGATGGGGTTTCACCATGTTGACCAGGTTGGTCTCGAATTCCTTCTCTCAAGTGATCTGCGTGCCTTGGCCTCCCAAAGTGCTAGGATTATAGGCATGAACAACTGCACCTGGCCCTCCCTGCTATTTCTTGAACATACTAAGCTCTTTTCCTTGCTCAAGGCCCTTGTTCTCTCCAATATGAATGATCATTTGAGTACCTGTATGGCTAGCTCCTCAGTGCCCTTAGAGCTCTATTCCAAGTATCTCTCTCAGTGAGGTTCTCAAATATTCCAACCAACCTCTAACCCACATTCCTAATCTCTTTTCCCTTTTCTTTCATCCCCAAAGCCCTATCACCATTTAACATATTACAATCCTATTTATCTTGATTATTTTCTAATGCCCATCCAGTGGAACACAAAACACAAAGGACAGGTATTGTATCTTCTGTTGACTGTTGTATACTCAGCACAAAGAACAGGGTCTGGCACAGGACAGGTGCTCAACAAATACAGAATTTGTTAAATGAATCAATAAACAGCACTCTCCTTCATAAGATCCTTTATTTTTAAAGAAGATTATGCTCCATTAATTCCACATTTTCTATAAATTTACTCTAAGAACTTTATCCGTCAGAAATTCTGTAGGCCAATAAAGGACTTAAAGCAAGCACATACACATAAATAATAACTATCTTTACTATACAGGCTGAATTCTAAAATTTTTCATTTCATTTTTCTTTTTTCTTTTTTTTTTTTGAGATGGAGTCTAGTTCTGCCACCTAGACTGGAGTGCAGTGGCGTAATCTCAGCTCACCTCTGCCTCCCAGGTTCAAGCAAGTCTCTTGCCTCAGCCTCCAGGGTAGCTGGGATTACAAGCACATGCCACCACACCCAGCTAATTTTTGTATTTTTAGTACAGAAGGGGTTTCACTGTGTTGGCCAGGCTGGTCTCGAACTCCTGACCTTAGGTGATCTGCCCGTCTCGGCCTCCCAAAGTGCTGGGATTACAGGCTTGAGCCACCGTGCCCTGCTGGGTTTTTTTTTTTTTTTTTTTGAGATGGAGTTTTGCTCTGTCGCCCAGGCTGGAGTGCAGTGGCCAGATCTCAGCTCACTGCAAGCTCCGCCTCCCGGGTTTACGCCATTCTCCTGCCTCAGCCTCCCAAGTAGCTTGGACTACAGGCGCCCGCCACCTCGCCCGGCTAGTTTTTTTTTTTTTTTTTGTATTTTTTAGTAGAGACGGGGTTTCACCGGGTTAGCCAGGATGGTCTCGATCTCCTGACCTCGTGATCTGCCCGTCTCGGCCTCCCAAAGTGCTGGGATTACAGGCTTGAGCCACCGCGCCTGGCCACCCAGCCTCATTTTTTTAAAATTAACCAGTGACCCACAAAATCAGTTAAGCCTCATCACAAGGTCTGTTAAAAAATAGAGAGTGAAAAAATGAATCCAATGAGACACTTTAATTCTTAAAGACTAAGCAGTTAACAGCAATAGCATCAGATATAGCTGTACACTAAGTCAGTTTTAGCAGAAAGAGCACAAAACCAGACTTCAGGAATTAGGCATGTTAGTGCTAACTCTGTCTACAAACCCTCCATATAACTATAGTAAATCATAAACGTTTTGGCACTTTAAAAATTAATCTTCAGACTGGCCAGGCACAGTGGCTCAGGCCTGTAATGCCAGCACTTTGGGAGGCCGAGGCGGGCAGATCATGAGGTCAGGAGATGAAGACCATCCCGACCAACATGGTGAACCCCATCTCTACTAAAAATACAAAAATTAGCTGGGCATGTTGGCGCACCTGTAATCCCAGCTACTCAGGAGGCTGAGGCAGGAGAATAGCATGAAACTGGGAAGGAGAGGTTGCAGTGAGCCAAGATCGTGCCACTGCACTTTAGCCTGGGCTAAAACTGGTCTAATAATAGCAAAATGTAGGCACTAGAAACAAACCAAGATTCATAACTCACCAATTTCTAAAAACATATCAAGATTCACTGTATCCCAATGTGGACCCTTCAAATCAGCATAATCCAAAGCATAAAAATTAAACTGACATCTAATGTATGCCATGCACACTGTTTCAATTTTAATGAGGATATCAGTATCTAATTTTGGAACATATAGACAATATTTATTCCTATAAATATGTGTATCACCTTGGAAATGAATTTTAATAGGAATACAATATTAAACTAATAAAAACATATGTATTATTTTCCTCATTTCCTCTAAAACTATTATTTTGTTTGCCCATGTCTGGTCAGATATTGTGCAAAGCACAGAGTAGACAGGGGTAAATGCATGAAATATACAAACTGGTGTATCATGAATAGTGATTTACAACTTAATTAGTAGATATATAATGCCACAAAAAAATAACGCAGATATGAATACACTGTTCTTTGGAGTCAACTACAATTGGTTTAGTCTGTCTATATACAACTTAAATCGCCTAACTCCAGGTTGATGCCACCTAGCCCAGTGTTTCCTAACCATTACTGACATTTGGGACCAGATAATTCTTTGCTGGGGGTTGTCGAGAGCACTATAGGATGTTTAGCAGCATCTGTGATCTCTAACCCACTAGAAACCAGCAGTAATTCCCCAGGGTGGCAACTAAAAATGGCTCCAGGAATTACCAAATGTCCTGTGGGAAAACTCGTGCCCAAATCCAATCTTCTTCTCAGGATCACTTCCACGTTTCCAGTAACTACCTTCTAGGTAATTCTAAATGTATTTTCTAACATCCTCTCTAAAGAAAATAATCTGGCTGGGCGCGGTGGCTCACACCTGTAATCCCAACACTTTCAGAGGCCGAGGCAGGTGGATCACAAGGTTAGGAGTTCGAGACCAGCCTGGCCAACATAATGAAACCCTATCTCTAATAAAAACACAAAAAATTAGCTGGGCGTGGTGGTGGACACCTGTAATCCCAGCTACTCATGAGGCTGAGGCAGGAGAATCGCTTGAACCCAGGAGGTGGAGGTTGCAGTGAGCCGAGATCACGCCATTGCACTCCAGCCCGGGTGACAGTGCAAGACTGTGTCTCAGAAAAAAAAGAAAATATTCTAAATCAAAATCATTAATATTCTCCAATATCCTAAAAAATTAGACTGTAATCTGACAACATGGCCGTTAGATTTATCTGAAAATTAATTAGTTTATGATTGTTACTATTTTTTCTTTTTCAAGACGGAGTCTTGCTCTGTTACCCAGGCTAAAGTGCAGTGGCACGATCTCGACTCACTGCAACCTCTGCTTCCCAGGTTCAAGCTATTCTACTGCCTCAGCCTCCTGAGTAGCTGGGATTACAGGTGCACCAACACGACCAGCTAATTTTTGTATTTTTAGTAGAGATGGGGTTCACCATGTTGGTCGGGATGATCTTCATCTCCTGACCTCATGATCCGTCCGCCTCGGCCTCCCAAAGTGCTGGCATTACAGACCTGAGCCACCGTGCCCGGCCAATCTGAAGATTAATTTTTAAAGTGCCAAAACGTTTATGATTTACTATAGTTATATGGAGGGTTTGTAGACAGAGTTAGCACTAACATGCCTAATTCCTGAAGTCTGGTTTTGTGCTCTTTCTGCTAAAACTGACTTAGTGTACAGCTATATCTGATGCTATTGCTGTTAACTGCTTAGTCTTCAAGAATTAAAGTGTCTCATTGGATTCATTTTTTCACTCTCTGTTTTTTAAACCTGTTCAAACCTCCTCTACCTCCCGAAAATGTCAAAGTACCCTATAAGCCATTTTAAATAACTTTTAGAGCATTGCTCATTCTACCTTTTATGTCCATTCCTATTAATGGCCCCCAGCCCAGGCCCCAACTTCTAGGTTTAGGTCCACTGGTTACTGCATTTTTGTACACCTGTACTAGTCCCTAAATTGTTCTCTTTTCTCTGTCCTTCAAATTCTATAACACACCACCACTAGATGGATCTTAAAACACAACTGTAATTATATCAGTGTTCTATTTCTAAGCGTTAAATGATTCCTCCAATTCTAGAGAATATTTCAGGTATACATATTTTGGATTACGCAATGGCTGAACTGTGTTCCTCTCACCCCCAAATGTGTATACTGAAGCTATAACCTCCTATGTGAGGGTATTTAGAGAAGGGGCTTTTGGGTGATAATCAGGTTAAGATGTAATGAGGATATTCATGAGGATAGGGCCCTCATGATGTGATTGGCGCCCTTATAAGAGCAGATACCACAGACCTTGCTTCCTCTCTCTGTCATGTGAGAACACAGCAAGAAGGCTGTCACTCACCAGCCAGGAAAAGAGTCTTCACTAAGGAACCAAATTGTCCAGCATCGTGATCTTGAACTTCCCAGCCTAAAAATGTGAGAAATGAATTCCTATTGTTAATAAACCATCAAACAAACAAAGAAGAAAAACTTAAATTGGGTTCTAATAACACTGCTGGGCTTCCTAACCAGCTGCTCTTGGTTAGACTTTTGGCTGTTGTCCATACTGATTAACCCACCATCCAACCATCATTCAAGATCAGAAAGAGGAATAGAGCAAGAATCAGGAACAAAGCTAATAAGTTAATGAACAAGTTCATTAAGAACAAGAGTAGCATTAGACGATGAGAGTTTTCTTCTCCTCTAGATGTCCAGAGACCCTTCTCTACAAATGTCCACCAATGGATGCATAAATGCTTATGTTCCAATTTACCAGAATCTTGAGATACTGCGGTAGGGAAGTTAGACATGCAAAGACATATCAGATCTAACGGGTTTGTCCTCAAAAGTCAATTTACACCCCCATGATGGGAGAAGCCAATAGGAGGGCTTCAATTCCAAAGAAAGCTGAGAGATCGGTGGATGATAACCCACCTTCCAGATTATTTCTGTGCATTCAAACAATGGCCCTTCTAGTAGATCACTGTTATAACCACACACAAGTTTTTTTCAGGCATCAGTCCCACTTGAGTAACCTTTGTGATTAGATTTTAGGCCACCAGGACTCCTGTGGTACCTATCCCCACCATCTTCCCTTGCCTATCACTTTCTTCACCCCACTGCTGCTTTCTCAAACTTCTGCCCCACCTCCCTCACTCTCCATCTACAGTACTCTTGTCCCCCAGCCCCACCAATAACTCTACACATTTGCTGTCTTAGAATTGAATGCCCATTAAACACAGATCCTTGCAGTAAATGGGAGTTTTACAGCATCCTTAACACTACAGTCAACATTTGTATTCCATACAGGGCAACTAAATAAAACACAAATAACTTTTTCATAAATGTTTTTTAATAAATACTTTTTCAAAAATAAGCTGAGGATGGTAGAGGAGTGTAAAATAGGGTTGAAACTAGACTGAGAGGCCAGGCACAGTGGCTCATGCCTGTAATCCCAACACTTTGGGAGGCCGAGGTGGGTGGATCACTTGAGGTCAGGAGTTCGAGATCAGTTTGGACAACACGGTGAAACCCCATCTCTAAAAAAATTACAAAAAATTAACCAGGTATGGTGGCGCACACATATAGTCCCAGCTACTCAGGAGGCTCAGGCACAAGCATCTCGGGCGAGGTTACAGTGAGTTGAGATTGCACCACTGCATTCCATCCTGCGTGACACAGCGAGACTCCATCTTAAAAGAAAAAGAAAAAGAAAAAAAAGGCCAGGCACAGTGGCTCATGCCTGTAATCCCAGCACTTTGGGAGGCCGAGGTGGGCAGACAACCTGAGGTCAGAAGTTTGAGACCAGCCTGGCCAACATAGTGAAACTCCATCTCTACTAAAAATACAAAAATTTGCTGGGCATGGTGGTGGGCGCCTGTAATTTCAGCTACTTGGTAGGCTGAGGCAAGAGAATCAATTGAACCCAGGAGGCGGAGGTTGCAGTGAGCCAAGACTGTGCACAAGACTGTGCCATTGCACTCCAGTCTGGGCAACAAGAGCAATACTCTGTCTCAAAAAAAAAACAAAAACAAAAAAGCAAACTAGCCTGAGAGTCTAGGAGGGGAGTAACTATTAAACCAAGGTCGTTCCTTATCAAAAGACATGATAATTTCCACAGACTAGACTGAGAGAAAAATGAAGAATTTACACATCCTTACTACTATTTCCACTCTTGCTACCTTTCTGACCTTTTTTCCCACTATTCTAATCTTCATTCACTTTAAACCAGCCACACTGGCTACCTTGCTATTCCTTCAGAGTCTCTGCCCAACACTTATGTCCCCATGGCTAACACGGGGACATTTTATCCCCTTCAAGTGCATGTCCAAATTTACCTTCTCCATGAGACTTACTCTAACCACACTATGTAAAATTACAATTCTCTTATACCTCCTCAACTTCTAATCCTGCTCTATTATTTTTTTCCTAGTTCTATAATATCATCTTCCATTTCACCAGAGAATTTGCATTTTTATTATACTTACTATCTTTCTTCCTCTACTGGACTGTTAGTTCCTTCTGTTGGAGTAGTTTGTCTTGTTTTTGTTGTTGTTGTTCATTTTGTCTGTTGTGTTCACTGGTTTCTCTCAAGTGCCTAAAGCAGTGCCTGGCACACAATAAGCACTCAAATATTCATTAATGGAAAAATGTTATCTAGAAGTAGTTAGAAATCAATTCAAAAAGGCAGACTGAAGGAAAAAGTGGAAAATGTTCAAACATGGGAAACAGCCAATTTTCAAGTCTGGGAGCTCCTAAAGTGTACTCTTAGAGGAAATGTGACAGCCCCACAATCCTGGGGTTCAGAAGAAAAATGTGTATGGCCAGATCTCATCATAAGGACCAATAGTTTGGGGAAGTCTTTCCTCAGAAGAGTATGTGTGTGGTTAAAAACTCCCGTGTGGTTATAACAATGATTTACTAGAGCTGGGCACGGTGGCTCACGCCTATAATCCCAGCACTTTGGGAAGCTGACGCAGGCGGATCATGAGTTCAGGAACTTGACACTAGCCTGGCCAGCACAGTGAACCCCATCTCTACTAAAAACACAAAAATTAGCCAGGCATGGTGGAACGTGCCTGTAATCCCAGCTACTCAGCAGGAGAACTGCTTGAATCTGGGAGGCAGAGATTGCAGTGGGACAAAATTGCACCACTGCACTTCAGCCTGGGTGACAGAGCAAGACTCCGTCTGAAAAAAACAAAGAAAAAACAATGATCTACTAGAAGGGTCATTGTTTGAATGCACAGAAATAATCTGGAAGGTGGGTTATCATCCACTTACCTCTCAGCTTTCTTTGGAATTGAAGCCCTCCTACTGGCTTCTTCCATCATGGGAAGTGAGAATTGATTTTTGAGGACAAACCCATTAGATCTGATACGTATTTTCATGTCTAACCTCCCTACCCCATGGGATCTACCTTTTTTTTTTTTTTGAGACGAGAGTCTCGCTCTGCCACCCAGACTGGAGTGCAATGGCGTGATCACGGCTCACTGCAACCTCCACCTCCTGGATTCAAGCAATTCTCCTATCTTGACCTCCCAAGTAGCTGGGACTACAGGTACATGCTACCACGCTCATCTAATTTTTGTATTTTTAGTAAAGACAGGGTTCCACCATATAAGTCAGGCTGCTCTCGAACTCCTAAACTCAGGTGATTCACCCTGCTCTCGAACTCCTAAACTCAGGTGATCCACCCGCCTTAGCCTCCCAAAGTGCTGGAATTATAGGCGTAAGCCACCGTGCCCAGGCTGGGATCTACTCTTAAACAAGAGAGAAAATCAGTCATTTTCCCTTTTCTTTCCCTTCCTCCTATGAGCAGAATCTTGGTCAGAAGAGTCTACAAAGGAGATTTGACAGGGTGGCAGTTCAAACTGAAAGTGGTCTGATAGTTCAGAGTAAAGTTTCTTCACTAAAGCTGAGTTTTTAAAGGGCTTGAAGAATGATTTAAAGAGGGGTTGTGGAGGACCACAAAAAAGACAACTAAAAAAATGCGTTAACAAAGTCAACCGGGTGAAATTAAGGGGAAGGGAGGAATAAGGACCTACAAATAGCTGCTCCTTCATAAAAGCAAAGAGAACACTAGCAAAAACTACAAAAATCACATTTTTCAGATCCTGGAAATTAACAAAAGCTTGTAAAAATCAAAAGATTTTATTACAAAATGGTTTGGCAGTTCCTCAAAATGTTAAACATAGATTTATGGTCCCAGAAATCTACTTCTAAATATACACTCAAAGAAATAAGGGTACTCAAGTACATGTATACATGTTTACAGCAGCAATTCATAATAACCAAAAGGTGAAAACAACCTAAATGTCCATCAATGGATGAATGGATAAACAAATCATGGTGTGTACATACAACAGAATGTTTATTCAGCCATAAAAGAAACGACACACTGATACATGCTACAACATGGTAAACCCTGAAAACATACCATGTGAAAGAAGTCAGGCACAAAAGCTCATACACTGTATGATTTCATTTACAGGAAATACCAGAAATAGATAAATCCATAGATATTAAACAAAGATTTGTGGTTGCCAAAAGATAGTAAAGGGAAAATGGTGAGAAACTGCTTAATGGGTAAAGGGGTTTTACTTTGGAATGATGGAAATTATCAGAACTAGACAGAGGCAGCACATGTACAATATTACAAATGCACTAAATGTCACTAAATTGTTTACTTTAAAATAACTGATTTTATGTTACGTGATTTTCACTTCAATTAATTGTTTTTTAAAAATAAAGAGGGAAATTACTACCAACCACACAGAAATAAAGATAATTATAAAGGAATACTATGAAAAATTATCTGTCAAAAAATTAAATAACCTAGATGAAACAAATTCCTAGAAAGACATGAGCTAATGAACGGACTCAAGAACAAACAAAATATGAACGGATCCAAAACAAGCGAATTAGTAATCAAGAAACTACCCCAAATAAAAGCCCAAAATCAGATAGCTATGCTAGTAAATTATTAACATTTTAAAAAGAATTAACACCAATCCTTCATAAACTCTTCCAAAAATTAGAAGAGGAGAGAAACTTTGCACATCTATGAGGCTAGTTATTACTCTTATACCAAAATCAAACCAAGAAATCATATTAAAAAAACTACAGGCCAATATCCCTTATAGAGGCAAAAATCCTCAACAAAATGTTAGCACACAAAATCTGACAACATATATAACAATTACATACCATGATCAAGTGGGATTTATTTAAAAAATACAAGGATGGTTCATTCTATGAAAATCAACCAACACTATTATCATTTTATATATTTTTTTTAACTTTAATTATTTTTTTTTTTGAGTCAGAGTTTCGTTCTTATTGCCCAGGCTAGAGTGCAATGGCACCATCTCAGCTGACCGCAACCTCCTCCTCCTGGGTTCAAGTGATTCTCCTGCCTCAGCCTCCCAAGTAGCTGGGATTACAGGCATGCGTCACCATGCACAGCTAATGTGTCTGTATTTTTAGTAGAGACAGGGTTTCTCCATGTTGGTCAGGCTGGTCTCGAACTCCCAACTTCAGGTGATCCGCGTGCCTAGGCCTCCCAAAGTGCTGGGATTATAGGTGTGAGCCACCATGCCCAGCCTATACCATTTTAATAAAGGACAAAAAACACACCTGTCTGCAGAAAAAACACTTGACAAAAGCTAACATCCTTTTATGATTCGAAACAACAAAACAACTAAGAATAGAAGGGAACTTTCTCCACCACATCTGGATGAGACTCACAGCTATTATAGTATCATACTTAATGGTGAGACTGAAAGTTCCCCTGCCCCTAAGATCAGGAACAAGACAGATGTGCACTTTCACCACTTCAATTCAACACTGTACTGGAGGTTCTACAACCAACGTAATTAGGCAAGAAAATGAAGCAAAAAGCATTCAGATTGGAAAGGAAGAGGTAAAACTATAATGGAGATGACGAATAGAAATAACTCAATTTTTTAAAAGGGCAAAGAACATGAATAGACATTTCTCCAAAGATGACACACAAAAGACCCAGGAAATATGTTCAGTGTCATTAATCATAAAAGAAATGCACCTTAAAACCACCATGAGATACCACCTCACACCTACTAGGATGACTACTATTAAAAAACAAACATTGTTGGAAAAAAATTAGAATCCTCATGCATGGTTACTGGATTGTAAAATGGTATAACTACTATGGAAAACGGTATAGAAGTTCCTCATAAAATTAAAAACAGTACTATATGTTATAGCAATCTTACTTCTGGGTATACATCTAGAAGAATTGAAAGCAGGGTCTCGAAGAGATATTGGCACACCCATGTTCACAGAAGGACTATTAAAATAGCCAAGGGGTGGAAGCAATCCAAATGTCTACCCAAAAATGAATAAACAAAATGTATCATATATTATTCAACCTTAAAAAGGAAGAAAATCCTGTCACATGCTACATGTTTGAACTTTGAGGATATTATGCCAAATAAAATAAACCAGTCATAAAAAGACAAATACTGTTGTATTTGTATGATTCCACCTATATGAGATAACTAAAATAGTCAAATTCATAGAAACAGAAAGTAGAGGCAGGGAGCAGAGGCTCACACCTGTAATCCCAGCACTTTGGGAGGCTGAGGTGGGCAGATCACCTGAGGTCAGGAGTTCGAGCTCAGCTTGGCCAACATGGTGAAACCCTGTCTCGACTAAAAATACAAAAATTAGTCACATGTGGTGACAGGCACCTGTAAACCCAGCTACTCGGGAATCTGAGGCAGGAGAATCGCTTGAACCCGGGAGGCAGAGGTTGCAGTGAGCTGAGATTGCGCCACTGCACTCCAGCCTAGGCGACAAGAGAGAAACTCTGTTTCAAAAAAATAAATTAGCTGAGCGTGGTGGCACACACCTGTAGTCCCAGCTATTCGGGAAGCTGAGGCAGAAGAATCCCCTGAATCTGGGAGGCAGAAGTCGCAGTGAGTGGAGATTGCAGCACTCCAGCCTGGGCAACACATCAAGACTCTGTCTCAAAAAAATAAGAAAAAAAAAAAAAACAGAAGGTAGAGTAACGGTTACCAAGGGCTAGGGGCAGAGGAAAAGGGTGAGTCTGTTGTTTAATGGGCATTATTTCAGTTCTAGAGATCTGTTTCACATAAATGCAAATACACTTGAAACTACTGAACTATTAATTTAAAAATGGTTAAGGTGGTAAATTGTATGCATTTTTACAATAAAACAATTCATTTTAAAAACAGGTCCCAATTGGGCACGGTGGCTCACACCTATAATCCCAGCATTCTGGAAGGCCAAGGTGGGAGAATCACTTACAGTCAGGAGTTTGAGACCAGCCTGGCCAACATGGCAAAACCCTGTCTCTACTAAAAATACAAAAATTAGCTGGCATGGTGGCACACGCCTGTAATCACAGCTACTCAGGAGGCTGAGGCAAGAGAATCACTTGAATCCAGGAGGCAGAGGTTACAGTGAGACGAGATCAAGCCACTGCACTCCAGCATGGGCGACAAAGTGAGACTCTGTTTAAAAAAAAAAAAATAGGCTGGACATGGTGGCTCACACCTGTAAGCCCAACACTTTGGAAGGCTGAGATGGGAGGATCACTTGAGCCCAAGAGTTCAAGAGCAGTCCAAGCAATGTAGTGAGACTCCTTCTCTACAAAAAAATTTAAAAACACAGGCATAGTGGCTCATACCTGTAATCCCAGTATTTTGGGAGGCTGAGACAGGAGGACTTAGCCCAGGAACTCTAGACCAGCCTGTACAACATAGTGAGATCCTAACTCTACAAAAAATTTAAAAATTAACCAGGCATGATAGAGTATGCCTGTGGTCCCAGCTACCCAGGAGGCTGAGGTGGAAGGATTGCTTGGGCCTAGAAGGTGGAGGCTGCAGTAAGCTGTGATCACATCACTGTACTACAACCTTGCTGCCAGAGCAAAACTGTCTCAAGAAAAAAAAATGTTTTAATTTAGCTGGGCATGGTGGCACAAGCCTGCAGTCCCAGCTACTGAGGAGTGGAATGAGGCAGGGTGGCAGCTGAGATGGGAGAATCACTGGAGCCTGGGAGGTCGACGTTGCAGTGGGCCATAACTGTGTCACTGTACTGCAGCCTGGGCAACAGAGGGAGACCCTGTCTCAAAAACAAACAATAAAAAAAGGGAAAAGGATTTGAACACTTCTCCAAAGAAGACACACAAATGGCCAAGCAGCACACGAAATGCTGCTCAACATAAGCAGTCATTAAGGAAATGCAAATCAAAATCACAATGAGCTATTACTTCACATCCACTAGGTTAGTTATAGCCAAAAACAATCTCAAGTGTTGCAGAGGATGTGCAGATATCTGAACCCTCATATACTGCTGGTGGCAATATAAACTGGTACTTTGGAAAACTTTGGCAATTGCTCAAAATTTAAATATAGAGTTACCACATGACCCAACAGTATCACTCCTAGGTATATACCTAAGAGAACTGAAAATATAACATATACATAAGCTAGCTGGCATATAGCAATAATGCTGCTACAAAGTGCAAACAACCAAATGTAAATTAATTCATGAATGAATAAACAAACTGTGGTATATCTGTACAATGAAGTACTATTCAGCCATAAAAAGAAATGAAGTACAAACAGGCATACAATACAGTGTACCTTGAAAATACACTAAGTGAATAACACCAGACACAAAAGGCCACATATTTTATTATTTTACTTATACAAAATGTCCAGAATAAGGCAAATTCATAAGACAGAAATAAAGTAGCAGCTGCCACAGGCTCCATGAAAAGAGGAATGAAAGGAATGCAGCAGGTTTGAAAAATCGCCCCCAGAATATCAGGTCCTAATCCCTTAAACCTGTAAATGTTACCTTATTTGGAAAAAGGATCTTTACAGATGGGAAAATTATCCTGGACTATACAGGTGGGCCCTAAATGCCATCACAAGTGTCCTTGTAAGAGAAGCAGAGGGAGATTTCACACATACTCTAGGAAAAGGTGAAGACAGAAGCAAAGATTAGAGTGGCATGGCCACAAGCCAAGGAATGTCACATCCACAAACTAGAAGATGCAAAGAATGAATTCTCCCCTAGAGTTTCCCAGGGGAGCACAGCCCTGCCAACATCTTGATTTAGGTCTTGTGAAACTTATTTTAGACTTCTGACCTCCCGAACTAAGGGAGAATAAATTTTTGTTATTTTATGCCACCAAGTTTGTGATAATTTGTTATAGCAGCCACGGAAAACTAATATAGGGAGTGACTGCTAATGGATACAAGGTTTCTTTAGAGTTGATGAAATGTCTTGGAATTAGATATTGCTGATGCTTGTACAATTTTATAAGTATATAATACTAAAAACCATTCAATTTCACATGCCAAAGGGTGAATTTTATGGCATATGATTTATATTTCAAAGAAAAAAAATGCCTAGCAACAGGCTGGTATAACCCTCCATCTCCTAACAACTGCTGCTAAATTTTCAAAGCACCATTAAGCAGACTCAATTCGTAACAAGGATAATCGAACAATGCAAGCTAATCTAGCCAACAAAAAGAAGCCAGTATCAGGTGGTCAATTTATAAATTGTAGTGGGAGTCACACATTCCCAAAGATGGAACAGTTATATCTCCTTGCAGAGTGAACACTTCTCCGATACCAAGGACTTGGAAGACCAAATAAATTATATGTAGGATTACCAAATATGCTGGTATGACCAAGACAGTTGCAGTTTAAACTTCTATCTCTGTGTAATTACAGATAGTGCCACTCTTCAATCTTCAATAAGTCCTTCAGTTTAAATGACAAATTACATAGTCAACCTAGTTATAAGGAATCTAGAGGTTGTGAGAAGTTGTGACAGCATATCCTATGCAGACCAGATAGGTCCTATCACGACTCCCTGTGTAACTTGGATCTCTGCGATTGGGAAGCTCCCAGGAAAAAAACCCCAGTTAAGACTTCGGCAGAGCGTTCACATTTTGTTTCAAACTTATACAACACTAATGCTTAAGCTCAACTCTCAGAATTGTATTATTTAGTATTATCCAAATGACTAATTTATACACTGAGGGGAAAGAACAAAGAATGGACCTATATACACTTGCAGTTTACAAGTATAAGAAGCTAACAAAGAATAAGATTAAAATAGTTTGTGCCAGGCCAGGCATGGTGGCTCACGCCTGTAATCCCAGCACTTTAGGAGGCCGAGGCAGGTGGCTCACGAGGCCAGGAGTTTGAGACCAGCCTGACCAACATGGTGAAACCCCATCTCTACTAAAAATACAAAAAATTAGCTGAGCATGGTGGCGCATGCCTGTAATCCCAGTTACTCAGGAGGCTGAGGCAGGAGAATCGCTTGAACCTGGGAGGTGCAGTGAGCTGAGATCATGCCACTGCACTCCAGCCTGGGCGACACAGCGAGACTCCGTCTAAAAAAAAAAAAAAAAAAAAAAAAAAACCACTTGTGCCCACATTAACTAAGTGTTAAAAGCCAAAAGGTGAAAGTCACTATTCTCCTTTCACATATCAACTTGACCCTAAGGTAATACTGCTGCATTAGAACTGAGCTGGTGGGAGGGATGTTAAGAAATTAGGGAGAAATTGTTACTCTACAGAAAGACCATCATATAAGACCAAACATACACGTTTGACGTTCTGATGTTTGCTATTTTGGCGGAACTACAGCTACAAAATGTAGTGCATCAGTAGAATTAAAACATATCCCAGTCCACAAAAAACTGAGAGAGAAATTACACAGGAATGATCAAGAATCTGCACAGTTCTGATAATCTCATGACTAGAGAGAAAAGGAGGAGGGGAAGCATCAGGTATTTGAGAGGAATTTAAGACCATTCATTCAATAAAAGTTCGGTGGGCCAACAAGGTGCCATGTATTGGTCTGGGGATACAGCAGTAATCCAAAGTCCTTCACTTCAGGGAGCTGACATTCCAGAAAGGGTAGTCAGAAAATAATTGTTTTTAACAAAAGTAAGATGGTTATATGAACACTACGGAGAAAAATAAAGTAGGAAATGGAAGCAGGTTGATATTCATGTAACATGAATATGGCTACCTGTGGAAGAATACTCCAGCAAAGGGAACGGCAAACACAAAGGCTCTGAGACCAGAGCATTTAACACATGCAAGGACTGATCAACAGGCTAACATAGGTGGGCCAATGAAAAGGGTGACAAGTTAGAAATGAGATAAAAAATGAGCTGATTGTGGTAAAGGAAAACCAAGATCATGTAGGCCATTCTAAATTCTTCAGCTTTAGCCAGGTGCGGTGGCTCACGCCTGTAATCCCAACACTTTGGGAGGCCGAGGCGAGCAGATCACCTGAGGTCAGGAGTTTGAGACCAGCCTGGCCAACATGGTGAAATCCCATCTCTACTAAAAATGTAAAACTTAGCCAGGCGTGCTGCCACATGCCTGTAGTCCCACCTACTCGGGAGGCTGAGGCAGGAGAACTGCTTGAACCCAGGAGACAGAGACTGCAGTGAACTGAGATCATGCCACTGCACTCCAGCCTGGGTGACAGAGCGAGACTCCATCTAAAAAAATAAAATAAAATAAAATAATAATAATACAAAAATTAGCTGGGTGTGGTGGCGGACACCCGTAATCCCAGCTACTTGGGAGGCTGAGGCAAGAAAATCGCTTGAACCCAGGAAGCAGAGGTTGCAGTGAGCTGAGACCGCACCACTGCACGCCAACCTGGGTGACAGAGTGAAACTCCATCTCAAAAAATAAGTACATAAATAAATAAAAATAAAAATAAATTCTTCAGCTTTTACCCTGAGTGTGATGAGAGATTACTGGAAGGTTGTGAGTGAGAAGTAATATGATCTGATTCATTTCATCAGGATTGGTCTGGCTACTGTGTGGAGAATAGACTTTAGAGAGTAACAGTGGAAGCAGAAGACAAGAAGCTACTGAAATATTATAAACAAAAGATGATGGTAGTATCGGACAGGGTGGAGAAATGGAGATACTAAGGAGTCGGACTCTAGATCAAAATCTAGAGGGCCCACAAGGTTCACTGATGGATTGGGTTTGGGATGTGAAGGAGAGGAGGAGGACACATAAGAGGTAATGCTGAGCAGGTAAATCTATGAGATCAGAGCTCAAGGCAAGTTCTGAGGTAGGTACTTAAATTTTGAAGTCTTTGGTATGAGCATTATTTAAAACACAAGACTGGATGAGATCACTCAGGGAAACAGGTCTGAGATCTAAGCTCTGGCTCATTCCATTGATTAGAGGTCATGGAGATGAGAAGGAGCTGGTAAAGGAAATTAAAAAGAAACAATTATTCACAGCCATTCCGGTGGGAGGAGAATCAAGAAAGAGAAGCATCCCAGAATCCAAAGGGGAAGAGAAAAGGAACAACTATAATATATGCCACCAATAGATCAAATAAAATCAAGAAAATCAACTAAAACTGACCAATGGATTAAGCAAAGTGGAATTCACTGGTGACCTCGACAACAGTGGGTTTAAAGAAGAATGAGAACAGGAGTTGGCAAATATGGACAACTCTAGAGAAATTTTCCTGTAAGGACAAGCAAATATAAAATAAAACAAGCAGATGGGAGATGTGGCATCAAAAACGAGATCTTTAAGGTGAGGTTACAGTACAATCAGTATGTTTGCTATGTTAATGATCTGGAGAGACAGAAAATTTAACCCTAGACAAAGAGAAGTCTTGCTAGAATAATATCCTTAAATAAAAAAGTGCACATGTAGAGGTTTTGGCCTTAGCAAGAAGTCAAATTATTCACCCAGAGTAACAGGACAACGCTTTGAGATCTTACGGAAAAGGGTTAAATGGTGGATAAATGGCTGTGGTAGCCATCCTCCAAGCCAGCTACTATGACACGAACAGCCCCACGGAGAGGCCCACAGAGTGAGGAACTGAGGCCTCTTGCCAACAGCCCAGTGAGTGAGCTTAGAGGCAGATGATCCAACTCAAGTCAATCCCGCAGAGACTGACAATCCAGCCAAAAGTTTGACTGAAACCTCATGAGAGACCCTGAGCCAGAACCAGCCAGCTAAGCCACTCTTGGATTCCAGACCTTCAAAAACTATGAGGTAATAATTTTTTTAAACTACTAAGTTTTGAGACAATTTGTTACAGGGCAATAGATAACTAATACAATGGGTCTCACTGAGCTGTAATTACAAATTGCTGACCACAGAATTCACCTATAATCTCACCTACTGGCATGCAATGACTTCAGATGGCCTCCCCTGTCCTGCCATGGATTAAGCAAAGTGAAATTCACTGGGGACCTCGACAACAGTGGGTTTAAAGAAGAATGAGAACAGGAGATAGCAAATATGGACAACTCTGAAAGTTTTGCCCTGAGGCAATTACCTCATGAAATACATCTGTTGAGAAAGAGGGTATGATAAAAGAAGTCAGCTTTATATAACTTATCATCCATGATGCTCTTACTTTCTTTTTCAAAAGATGTGGTAAAAGAATGCCACTACCGGCCGGGCGCGGTGGCTCAAGCCTGTAATCCCAGCACTTTGGGAGGCCGAGACGGGCGGATCACGAGGTCAGGAGATAGAGACCATCCTGAGCTACACGGTGAAACCCCGTCTCTACTAAAAAATCCAAAAAACTAGCCGGGCGAGATGGCGGGCGCCTGTAATCCCAGCACTTTCGGAGGCTGAGGCAGGAGAATGGCGTAAACCCGGGAGGCAGAGGTTGCAGTGAGCCGAGATCGTGCCACTGCACTCCAGCCTGGGCGACAGAGCGAGACTCCGTCTCAAAAAAAAAAAAAAAAAGAATAAAAAAATTATAACAATATACTGTAATAAAAGGTATGTGAAGCAGGGTGTGGTGGCTCACGCCTATAAGCCTTTGGGAGGCTGAGGTGGGTGGATTACCTGAGGTCAGGAGTTTGAGACCAGCCTGGCCAACATGGTGAAACCCGTCTCTACTAAAAATATAACAATTAGTTGGGGGTAGTGGTGAGCATCTGTAATCTCAGCTACTTGGGAGGCTGAGGCAGGAGAATCACTTGAACCCAGGAGGCAAGGATTGCAGTGAGCTGAGATCATGCCACTGTACTCCAGCCTGGGCAGCAAGAGTGAAACTCCATCTCAAAAAAATTAATTAATTAAATTAAAGATATGTAAATGCAATCTCTCGCTGACAAAATATCTTTATGTACTGTAGATCTTGGCAACCTTAGCATATGATTGTGTTTTCTTTCTTTATTACATTAAAAACTTTCCCATTTTCACTTAAAGGAAGCACTTTACAGCTTCTCTCTGGTATATTTGAATCGCCAGCCTTGCTACCCTTGTGCTTTGGGGCCATTATTGAGTACCATAAGGGTTAATTGAACACAAGCACTGAGATACCACCAGGACAATCACTCTGGTAACTACGATAGCTCCTAAGTGACTAAGGTACAGAAAGCGCAAACAGCATGGGGACTCGGGACAAAGGGAGGATTACCATCCCAGGGCAGGGCTGACTCAACAGCTTATCACACTACTCAGAAGGGCTGGCGACTTAAAACTTATGAATTACCTAGTTCTGGAGTTTTCCAATTAATATTTTGGAACCACAGGTAACTGAAAGCACGAAAAGCAAAACCCTGGATAAGGGAAGACTACTGTAGTTGAAGCAGAGAATTGCAATGCCTAAAATATTTACCATCTAGTCCTTCACAGAACAAGTTTGCCAACTCTAGTTTTAGAGAGGCAAAATGAAAGATACCAAATTTCTCAGCTCACCAGTTCCTAAAGTTGCGTGTGCATCCAGATGTTTCAGTGCAGCTCAGTATGTTCCACTCTGGGCCACGAGGGAAAGCGAAGCTGGAGCTTCCTTGTCTCCACCTCCCAGAGAAATTTGTCCAGAGACCAGCAGCACTGCTTCTGCAGGCGAACAATGCCGCTTGCTCTTCAAAGTCCTTTCTGAGGCCAGATCAGAAGGTCCCACTCCTTTTAAGCCCATTATAACCCAATCATTTTCCAGTCACGTGTCTGAAGCAGTTTATCCTGATTGGATTTTCAGTTGTTGTCCAGCTTGATTGCCAAAACCTTTCCTCCAATTGCTACTCAAAGGAAAGAATGAGGGTTGGGCTTGAGGGCTGCCTTCCAGTTGACTCAGCTGGTGATGGGTATCCTCCCTCCTCTCTCTGTTGTTCAGACTCCACCACCTTCTCTGCAGTGTGCCTGGGCCCTCAGCTACTGGGGGTCAGAAGGGATGGGGTGCGGCGTGGGAGGCAGTCCACACGTGTGTTCCAACAGAGCTCAAACAGAGATGAGGAAGTTAAAAGGCAGATGTCTTTCCAGTAGAAGCCCCAGGGGGCAGGGTGTGTCTCACTCCCAAGGCCCTTGAAGGCTAGGCTCCCATAGGAGTTTCCAGGTGTCTAAACAGGGTCCTCACTGAGTCTTCAACCGCTTTCTCTAAGCAGCATCCCACTCCCTTCTTAATCAGTTTCCAGGGCTCAAAGGTCTGTCCTGGTTCCCTCCCATCCCCTCTCACTTCCTTCCCTCCGTCTCTCCCTCCCCCCTCCTCCTTCACTAGTCCCTCCTTGGAACCTTCTCAGTTGAATTTCAGGCCCTCCCTTTCACTGTCTTTACAGCCTTTGCAATACAGATTAGAAAGCGGGGCAGGGGGAGCCTCAAGAGTGCCTTGACAGGTAAGAAATATTTGTATTTCCACCCCATTCCAATGCAGTGCAATCAAGTCTCAAAATTAAACCAAAAATCAGTTGCAAATTAAAATGTTCTAAAGTAACATCTCCTGATAAAACTTTAAAAATACCTTTCTGGGCCGGGCGTGGTGACTCACGTTTGTAATCCCAGCACTTTTGGAGGCCGAGGCAGCAGATCACATGAGCCCAGTAGTTTGAGACCAGCCTGGCCAACTTGGTGAAAACCCATCTCTATTCTTTATAAAGTAAAATACAAAAATTTCCTGGGCTTGGCAGTGCGCGCCTGTAATCCCAGGTACTTGGGAGGCTGAGGCAGGAGAATGGCGTAAACCCGGGAGGCGGAGTTTGCAGTGAGCCGAGATCGCGCCACTGCACTCCAGCCTGGGCGACAGAGCTAGACTCCGTCTCAAAAAAAAAAAAAAGAATGCCACTACCACCCTCT
Organism: Colobus angolensis palliatus; assembly: GCF_000951035.1. Classification (NCBI taxonomy): domain Eukaryota; kingdom Metazoa; phylum Chordata; class Mammalia; order Primates; family Cercopithecidae; genus Colobus; species Colobus angolensis. The sequence continues at coordinate 997,170 of NW_012117544.1, read as the reverse complement.
CCTTTCTCAAGAAAGCAATTTAAAGGGTTCCCGAATTACCTACATCAATTGACCTGAACTAATCATACACATTCAGATTCCCTTAGTAAAATATTAAACACTAAACAGCTATGTTTTAGCACAGGAATGGGCAAGAGAGCGAAACTGAAGGGAAAAAAGATACAACTTTGGTCCTTATTAGTGAGAGTTCTCTCTTCTTACCTCAGGTTTACAATGCAACTTTTAAGAACTTGAGCTATTCCAGGCAGAAGGTCACATCCCTGAGGTAACCAGAGAGAAGCGTTAGTTACTTACACGTTACGAGAATATCTGCGATCCTACTGCCTACCTGACATTGCCATTTGGGTGTTTATCAATCATCTCACACTTAACCAGAAAAATGAACTGAATTCCTTTCCCCCAGATCTGTCCCTCCAATCTCCCCTACTTTAGCAAAGGAAACATCCCACCCGCCAACTGCCCAAATCAAAAAGCCTTCCAATCACCCCAGGTCCTGGCTCTCACGGGAGGGACTCCATTAGGGTCCCAGGGGCGGCATTAAGAGTCCCGGCAGCCACGCAGTAAATAAGACAAGACGCTGCGGTAAGGGAGAGAGGCCAATACATTCAAATGCCTTAAGGGGTCTGGGCCTACAGGTCTCCAGAATGGGGGAGGGACTGGGGTTACAAAGCAGTTTTCAGATTTTTAAATACATTGAGCGCGAAAAGAAACCCCGCGGGGGCGATGGGGGAGGGGAGCGCACTGGGAGCCAGGAAAGGCCCCTTCTCCGGGAGGCCTGGGCCCAAACCCGGGGGTGGGGACGTCTGCGTGAGGGAGTGGAGGCTGATGTGAAAGTGGCGCCTGCTGAGATTAGGGAAGGGGGTGTGCTGAGGGGATCGTGGGACCTGCTTCTGCCTTGCACTCCCTCCCAGAAAGCGGCTGCATTGCAAAGGCCGCTCCGGCAGCGAACCGCCAGGCGCGGTGTCGCGACCCGCAGGGCAGCGGCTCGCCAGGAAATCCCTCAAGTCTCCCCTCAGGGAACGCTGAAGCCGCGCCACGCCCCCGTCCTTACCGGTCCGGATCAGCTGCTGTTCCCGAGCTGCCGGCCACGCACCGGCCCCGCAGGGGCTCCTGGGGAAAAGCCGGCGGGCACTACGCCTCCTCAGGCCCCCGGCGCCGCCGACGCGCACGCCTCCACCCGCGCGCGTCCAGTGGAGACCTGCGATTGGCTGCCAGGTGCCGGCGCGAGATCAGCGCGGCTTCAAGCTGGGCGCATGCGCGCGCTCTGACGCCCCTGGTGGTGACTGCTGGACTCGGGGTCAGGTTGAGAGGGAGGGGGGCGGTAGCGATGCCCCTGAGGTTCTGGAAGGATCTTGGGTTCTGGATCAGGGTTCCAGGCAGTCAGGGTTCCAGAGCTGAGGGGCATCCAAGCAGTCAGGGTTCCAGAGCTGAGGCTGAGGCAGCCAGGGCTCGGGGCGGGGGATAGTCTGCCCACCAGAAGTCCAGCTGCTTATAATTCTCAGGTGTAGTCCCTTTGCTGACTACCCATCCTTAAGGGATTGTGACGAAACAACTGAGCCTTACATCTGTCCTCTTCTAGTTAACATCTGGGGCCAGTCGAATCCAGCTTGCCACCTGTTTTTGTACAGCTGGCAGCAAGCTAAGAACAGATTTCACGTTTTTTTAATGGCTAAAAAAAGGAGAATCGTATTTTGTGGCATGTGAAAATTATATGAAATTCAAAATTCAGTGTCCATAAATAAAGTTTTATTGGAACAACAAACATGCCCATTCCTTTAGGTATTATTTATGCCTGTTTTCCTGCTTCAACAGCAAAGTTGATTAATTGCCAGAGATCGTGTATGAAAAGCTTACAATATTTACTATCTGGCCCTTTGCATAAAGTTTGCCCACTCAATTTACTTGCAGCTTTTGATTTTCTTTAAATTGACCAATTCTGCCAAAAGTCTATTTTAGCAATCTTTTTTTGGCTAGGGTGAGTAAATCGCTTTTGGTTTCATTAATCTATAATGTTACTTTCTTATATATTTCATCTATTTCTTCCACTCTGTTATTTCCTTCCTTCCTGTCTTCATAGCCTTGCTCTGTTACTCCTCTTTATAACTTTTGGAGAAAAATGCCTACCTCATTTGCTTGTAAACTCTTTTCTCTTGTATTTAATGCTATAAATTTACCTTTAAGTACCAGTTTAACTGTGTCCCACCAGTGCTGCTTGTTAATATTTTCATTATCCTTCAATTAGTTATGTCCTAATTTTCCTAGTTGTTAGAAGTGCTTCTTCTTCCCCAGTGCCAGAAAGAAATAGCACTTGAACATAAATTTAATTTTCTCAGCAAGGCCATTTTTACTTTCTGCAGAAAGGGTACACTCACCAGCAGTTTTGCCAAGAGTACCCTGAACAAAGGATACAGGGCTATTTACAACCTGACGCTTCCACCTTGCTGCTGTGTCTGGTTTCCACTGGCTGAAATGGAACCTCACATTCTGTGTTTGTCCCAATTGGCTAACAACTTAGAACTTTCTAACAGAGGCAAAGGCAGAGGAGAACAAAGGAAGGAGGAAGTAACTTGTGGAATGCTGAGAAAGGTAAAAACACCTCCAAATAAGGAAGAGGAACAGGCTATGACCTAATGCTTGCTTGGACCAGTATAAGCATGCCAGGGCAAATATTTAGGCTAAATTGTGGGAGCTAAGAACACAAAATACGTTAATTTATTTATTACAGCTAGCAGATATCTAAGAATGTTAGCACAGGTCTTTGAATAAATTTTACTTCTAAGAGAAGTTACTATTTATTCCTAATTTGACAAGGAGGAAACTCTCTTTGAAGAGGAACCTCTACTTTTTACTTTTTACATAGTGATTCTAACACAAGGATTGTATAGTATGTTATTTATTTTTGAAATCTATGAGATTTTTTTTACAACTATTTATTTTTGAAATCTCTGAGCTTTTTAAAAGATATTTTTAATTGTATTATAATCAAATAACATGGCCTAAATATTACTGACCTTTACATTTGAAGATTTCTGTTCAGTGAAGTGTACTATAGTCAAAATGAAGAGATCATAGATATAAAGAAGATATTTGCAATATCTAAAATGTATATATGATGCTGAGATGTAAAGAAGATATTTGCAATATCTAAACTGTATATATGAAGCCAAGCGTGGTGGCTCACACCTGTAATCCCAGTATTTTTGGAGACCAAGGCAGGCAGATCACTTGAGGTCAGGTGTTCAAGACCAGCCTGGCCAACATGGTGAAACCCCGTCTCTACTAAAAATACAAAAATTAGCTCCTGGTGGCACGTGCCTGTAGTCCCAGCTACTCAGGAGGCTGAGGCACGATAATTGCTTGAACCTGGGAGGCAGAGGTTGCAGTGAGCTGCGATTGCACCACTGCACTCCAGCCTGGGCAACAGAGTGAGACTCCGTCTCAAAAAATAATAAAATGAGAAATAAATATATATGAAATGATCTTCTTTTGGCTTCATAATAATTCCAATATCCATCAGTAAATTAGTGTCAACTAAAATTCAGGCTTTATTCAAATGTCACTGCTTTTTCCCACCATCCTTTTTGTTCCAGATTCCCATGCAGGATACTGACTTGTACTTAGTCATTTTGTCTTCTTAGCCTTCTCTGGTCTGTGACGGTTTCTTAAACTTTTCTTGCTTTTCATGACCTTGACAGTTTTAAGAAGTGAAGGTCAGGTATTTTTCAGAGTGTCTCTCAATTTAGGTTTGGTGGTGTTCTCATGGTTACACTGGGGTTATGGTTTTTAGAAGACTATCACAGACATGATGTGTCTTTCTCGTAATTTCTCATCAGCAATCCATGCTATCAATATGACTTCCTACTGGTTTCTCCACTGTAAATTACTTTTTCTCCCCTTTCGTACCCTATTCTTTGGGAGTAAGTCACCAAATCCTGCCTACACGCAGGAAGGCCATGAAGTCTCATTAAGGGAAAATTATCTATGCAAATTACTTTGCAACTCTTCTTTAAGGAAGATTCGTCTCTTCTTCCTTTAGTTTTAAATTAATCAAAAATAGGTTTAGTTTTAAATTAATCATAAATAAATAAAATTAAAAATTTAGTATCTGTCACACTAGCCACATTTCAACAGATCAGTAGCCTCCTGTAGCATATTGGACAGAGCAGAAGTAGAGCATTGTCATCATCACAGAAAGATCTATGGACAGCACTGACTTAGATCTTTAGTGAACCTTTCTTCTTTCCAAATATATGCATTTAAAAATACAAATTCCCAGGAACTGCATTAGTTCCATTGCATAAATTTTGTGGTTGTTTTCAATACCTTTCAATTCAACATTTTCCTTTTTTCACTGCAATTTCTTAGAGGAGCTATGGGTTATTTAGAATGAGGACCAGGACTGGGGTGAGATAAGCAAGGAGGCTGGGGTGCATTAAGGAGAGACCCACCCCCAGCTTGAGGGATGGCATGTTGTCACCTTAGGTTCCCTGCATGCCTCATCCTAGTCCCAACCTTGTTTAGAACTATATTGCCTAATTGAGGGACTTTGGGGTTTTTCTCAGTGATCTTTCTGTTACTGATTTGTAAGTCAATTCCCCTACAGTCAGTGGGTAACTATAAAGAGCCCCACAGCTAACATCACAATTAAAGTAAACTACTGTACCTGAGTTTGAGACCACGCAAAGGACACCCACGAAAGCCACTTCAATTAGTAAAGCATTTGGAATAGCCAATGCAACTTTGAACACCAAAGTTGGAGAAATGAAACTACCACATGGAGGATTATGCAAAGCTGCAATAATTAAGATACTGCAGCCTTAGCACAAGGATAGAGAACAGGACAAATGAAATGAAATAGATTCCAGAAACACATATATACAATCATCCCTGGTTCACACAGTTTCCACTGCAATACAGTAGGGAACGAGTAATCTTTTTAGTAGAAGGTGCTGATTGATTTGGGGTATGCATATGAAAAAATTAGTCTTCGTGCCTTATCACACCATTAACAAAAAATCAGTTTGAGATGTCTCATCTAAACAATAAAGCTTCTAAAAGAAAACATAGAAGGAATATCTTTATGTCCTTGGTAGACAATTTCTTAAATAAGACATATGAAAGATAAACCTTAATGTACGTGTGTACACCCATAAAACCACCATTCAGATCCAAATATGGGACATTTCCAGTGCCCCAGCACTTTTCCCGTACCCTCCAGTCGACAGCCCAATTTTTAAAAAGGTAAGAAGGGGCAAAACTTGAACAGACATTTAATTAAAAAAAAATACTCAGGTGGCTGATAACTATATAATCTCAAGGTCCATTACTCATCAGGGAAATGCAAATTAAAGCCACAATAAGGTACCACTACAATTTCAAGAGAAGGGCACTTACTAAAATGACTGACAGTACCAAGTGCTGGATCAGTAGCAATGGAATTCACAATATCGGTGGTGAGAATGTAAATCATTTCAACCACTTTGGAAATGTATTTGGCAGTATCTACACTAGAAAGCTAAATATATGCAGTTCCAGCACTTCTCATAGCCATGTATACCCACGAGAAGTGATTACATGCTTACCAAAAGACACGCACAAGCTCGTAGCAGCTTTATTCAAAATTGCCAAAGAATCAGCCTCAAAGTCCATCAACAGTGAAATAGATTTATATAAAACTGCCACAGTCACACAACAAAATTCTACCCAGCAATGAAAAAGAATGTGCTACTGCTACACACAGCAAAAATGCATCTCACTTATTTTATTTTACTTTATTTTGAGACAGAGTCTTGCTCTGTCACCCAGACTGGAGGGCAGTGGCGCAATCTCAGCTCACTGCAAACTCCCCCACCCAGGTTCAAGTGATTCTCCTGCCTCAGCCTCCCGAATAGCTGGGACTACAGGCACCCACCACTACACTTGGCTAATTTTTCTATTTTATGTAGAGAAGGGGTTTCACTATGTTGGCCAGCCTGGTCTCAAACTCCTGACCTCAAGTGATCCACCCGCCTCAGCCTCCCAAAGTGATGGGATTACAGGCGTGAACCACCACCCCCAGCCATCTCACCTATTTTAGAAAAGCCAAAGTCAAGAATCTTTGTGTTATTTCATTTATTTAAAGTTCATAAACAAGAAAAGCCTCTGAGGTCAGAATAGGGGATGGCTTATTGGGAGCATTTGACTGGGAAAGGGCATGAAGACTTTGGAGCTACTTCTTGACAATAGGGAGCTGATGAGATGTCACTGTAAGTAAAACCTGACAGTTGATGACATTGCTTGCTAGCATCTACAGCCACAAAGCACACATGGCCTAGCCTCACTTCTGCCTTTCGGAACTCCTGGAAGTGAGTCCAACATATTTTCAGCGAGAATCCTTGCTGCAAGGGAGTCTGGAATCTCAAGTGTTCATAGCCATCATTTTAGTTTTTACAGGTGAAGGCGGAGGGTCAGTGTCACTCACAATAATGGAAGCCACACCACTTGATCCTGGCTGAACTGAAGTTGGAATAATAACTTCTGTTTCATGAGGCAACCCTTGCAGTTGCTCCGGCTTTTTAAATGTTTGATGGTTCTTGGTTTCGTGCTCTATTTCCTCCTTCAACGTCAAAAACTGTAGTCGGCACTTGGAACATCGAAAGACTCTCCTTCTGCTGTGCCTCCAACAATGATTCATGTATGGTATCGCAGTTTTGAAAAGTTTGAGACAAAACAGACAAAGCAAATACTTTGTGTTTTCATGGCACGTTCTAAAATGTGTTTCCACATCAGCAAAGATCGATGATCTGTAACGGCAAACCTGGCACACATAGGGCATTTCGCCAGGCTTATGATGGTCCTTCATGTGTTGTAAGAGGACCTGATCTGTTTCAAATGACAATTCACAGATCTTACAGACAGCAGAGGGCCCCATGGCGATGTGCACACTGTCAATGTGACACTGTAGCTGGAAGGGAGTGGGAAACTGCCGGTGGCAGTGCTGGCAGGTGGTGTGGTTTTCCCAACTGTCGTTCCTCTGCTTCTCAAACTCCAAATGATGCTTCATGTGATTCATAAACTTAATATTTTTTAGAACTTTCACGCAACTGAGGCATTTAAAGGTGGTGTGAGTCTTCTGTTCTGGCTGCCCATCTCCTTTATGCTGTCCATAGTAAAAGTCACTAAGTAACACGATGGGATTTTCTTTCCTGGGATCAAACGTCTTCTTTTGACTTGCTAGACTTGAAATGTCTGTTATTACCAGGCCATCAGACCCATTTGCTCTCTCTGGATTCCTAAGATTGAAATGTGCCTTTCCATTAGCATCAGCCCAAGGAAATGTTGCTCCATTCTGAACGTGGTTTGATGAGTTGCAGACCCCCTGTGAGGGTGTATTTGTGCTTATTATAGAAGAGCTATCTGAAGGGACGACAGCTAAAGAATGTACCGCTGGGATCTCATCACTGAGTTTAACCCTTTTAGAATTTCTGCTGTTTATATCTGAAGGGGAAAGTCGCTTTGAATCAGGAGAACTCTCACTTCTGCCTCCTCCAGAGAACATAGCTCCAACTAGATGCTGAGTCCCTGGAGGGAGAGAATCTGAGGAATTGGGAGAAACAACGTGTGATGAGCTCATTTTATAAGCAGGTTCAGGTGAAGACTTCGTAGTGACAGGACTAACTGTAGATCTCCCCTCAGATGGAGAAACTGGCCTGATGGCTTTTGCCATAGAGGTCACATGATTTGCAGGTTGCCACACGTGAGCAGGATCTTGATGGAAGTGGCCTTTCCTTCTTCTTGAATTCGAGCCTGGGGTGACTCTGTTCAAAATGTTTGAAATGACTGGTTTTGAATTTGAAATCATCCCGATAAAGAGAATTTCAGCATCTTTGTGTACATGTTCCACACCAACAAAGATCAGATCTGGATCTTCATCATCTTTGTCGCTTTCTTTAGATTCTCTCAAATTCTTCTTTGGTGATTCCACTTCCTTACACAAAAAGACATCTCCCATTTTCAATTTACTTTTTGCTTGAAGCCACTGGTCCCTTCAACTTCCAGAGCTGTCTTCTTACAAATTGCCACCTAAGTGCAACCATGTGACAACAGTCAATATTTATTTCAAAAGACAAAATCATTACTTTATTGCATCCTCCCTTAAAACACGGAGATAACTATCAACATCACTCTTTTACACATCAGAAATAAGGCTTGAAACATTTTAAATGGCATGATTTCAAATTTACCTCTCTCTCCTACCCTGGTCTTCTGCAGTTGTGAGGCAAAGAAAGCAAGATTTCAGGAGGTGCAGATGGAACATCTCAGAGTGCTTGCCTCTAAATTTTGCACTCTAGATGCCTCACTCACCTCCTCCTCATCCCAGATGTACTCTCTCAGATGTCTAAGGTTTCTAACCAACTTGAACAAAACTTCTCTCAAAAACATTCTGCTCCTAGCCTGGGCAACATAGCAAGACCCCATCTCTACCAAAAAAATTTAAAAATTAAAAAAAAAACTAGCTTGGCATAGTGGTACACACCTGTGGTCCCAGCTACTTGGGAGGCTGAGCCAAGAGGAACACTTGAACCCAGAACTTCAAAGCGATGTTCATGGCACTGCACTCCAGCCTGGGCAACCAAATGAGATCCCATCACACACACAATAAAAGCCACAACACACACACACACACACACACACACACACACACACACCCTCTTTGCTGTTCCTGTAATGTTCCTTTTCTCAGTAAACCCAGTTGGTCAGTCTACAAACTTCAGAGTCGTCCTTTGACAGACTTTCTCTCATACACCACAGTCAATCAATTAGCAAACTCAGTCTGCTCTATCTTCTAAAGATATCTGGAATCTGACTACTGTCTTCTATATCCACTGCCACTTCCCTGATGGAAGGTACTACGTTCTCTCCCTGGATCATTGCAGAAGTTGCCAGTCTTAAAAGTTGTCAGATCTCCCCACAGTGGCCCCAGTGCCCCGGTTAAAATATACAGGGGAGCAAGTATATTTTGCTCTTAAGTCTTCAATGACTTTTCATCTCATTCATAGGAAACACCAGTAAACTTAAAATTTCCCCATAGAACCTTAGCTCATTATTGCCCTTGCTAACTCCTCTCGCTCTGCTGCAGCCATCCTGAGCCCCATGAGTCTGGAATACACCAGACCTTCTTCTTTTTCAGAACTTTTGTTGTTCCCGGACCTTGCATGCCTCTTTCCCCAGATTAACCCTATCTGGGCTCCTGGTTTGCCTCATGTCAGTGGTTCCTCTTCAGCAAGGCTTCCTGACCACAATATCAAAAATCACAACCTCCTTAACTCATATGTTCTAACTTTCAATGCTATTTTTCAACTTAGCATTTATTACTGCCTACCACACAAGATGTAAAATATACCTTGCAAGCCCAGGAGTTTGAGGTTACAGTGAGCTATAATGATGTCACTGCATCCAGCCTGGGTGACTTTTATAACTGATGGCATCTTACAGTCAGTGAAAAATCCTATTTCTTTGTATAAGCTGACAGCCCACTAAACTTGTTTTATAGTTCACTAATGGGATATCAACTACATTTTGGCAAACAATGGTTTAAGACAGGAATTGGAAAATTGGCCTTTCCCCTGTTTTTGTACAGTCAGGAAGCCAAGAATGTTTCTTACATTTTTAAGGTATTGTTTTCTTACTTTTTTCTATTATTAAGATTACATTTTTTTTCTTTTTTTTTTCTTTTTTTGTGACGGAGTCTCGCTCTGTCGCCCACGCTGGAGTGCAGTGGCGCGATCTCCACTCACTGCAAGTTCCGCCTCCCAGGCCCAAGCCATTCTCCTGCCTCAGCCTCCCGAGTAGCTGGCACCACAGGCGCCCGC
>NW_012117544.1:974079-986084 GCF_000951035.1 Colobus angolensis palliatus | reverse complement strand
GGAGGCAGAGGTTGCAGTGAGCCGAGATCGTGCCACTGCACTCCAGCCTGGGCGACAGAGCGAGACTCCGTCTCAAAAAAAAAAAAAAAAAGAATAAAAAAATTATAACAATATACTGTAATAAAAGGTATGTGAAGCAGGGTGTGGTGGCTCACGCCTATAAGCCTTTGGGAGGCTGAGGTGGGTGGATTACCTGAGGTCAGGAGTTTGAGACCAGCCTGGCCAACATGGTGAAACCCGTCTCTACTAAAAATATAACAATTAGTTGGGGGTAGTGGTGAGCATCTGTAATCTCAGCTACTTGGGAGGCTGAGGCAGGAGAATCACTTGAACCCAGGAGGCAAGGATTGCAGTGAGCTGAGATCATGCCACTGTACTCCAGCCTGGGCAGCAAGAGTGAAACTCCATCTCAAAAAAATTAATTAATTAAATTAAAGATATGTAAATGCAATCTCTCGCTGACAAAATATCTTTATGTACTGTAGATCTTGGCAACCTTAGCATATGATTGTGTTTTCTTTCTTTATTACATTAAAAACTTTCCCATTTTCACTTAAAGGAAGCACTTTACAGCTTCTCTCTGGTATATTTGAATCGCCAGCCTTGCTACCCTTGTGCTTTGGGGCCATTATTGAGTACCATAAGGGTTAATTGAACACAAGCACTGAGATACCACCAGGACAATCACTCTGGTAACTACGATAGCTCCTAAGTGACTAAGGTACAGAAAGCGCAAACAGCATGGGGACTCGGGACAAAGGGAGGATTACCATCCCAGGGCAGGGCTGACTCAACAGCTTATCACACTACTCAGAAGGGCTGGCGACTTAAAACTTATGAATTACCTAGTTCTGGAGTTTTCCAATTAATATTTTGGAACCACAGGTAACTGAAAGCACGAAAAGCAAAACCCTGGATAAGGGAAGACTACTGTAGTTGAAGCAGAGAATTGCAATGCCTAAAATATTTACCATCTAGTCCTTCACAGAACAAGTTTGCCAACTCTAGTTTTAGAGAGGCAAAATGAAAGATACCAAATTTCTCAGCTCACCAGTTCCTAAAGTTGCGTGTGCATCCAGATGTTTCAGTGCAGCTCAGTATGTTCCACTCTGGGCCACGAGGGAAAGCGAAGCTGGAGCTTCCTTGTCTCCACCTCCCAGAGAAATTTGTCCAGAGACCAGCAGCACTGCTTCTGCAGGCGAACAATGCCGCTTGCTCTTCAAAGTCCTTTCTGAGGCCAGATCAGAAGGTCCCACTCCTTTTAAGCCCATTATAACCCAATCATTTTCCAGTCACGTGTCTGAAGCAGTTTATCCTGATTGGATTTTCAGTTGTTGTCCAGCTTGATTGCCAAAACCTTTCCTCCAATTGCTACTCAAAGGAAAGAATGAGGGTTGGGCTTGAGGGCTGCCTTCCAGTTGACTCAGCTGGTGATGGGTATCCTCCCTCCTCTCTCTGTTGTTCAGACTCCACCACCTTCTCTGCAGTGTGCCTGGGCCCTCAGCTACTGGGGGTCAGAAGGGATGGGGTGCGGCGTGGGAGGCAGTCCACACGTGTGTTCCAACAGAGCTCAAACAGAGATGAGGAAGTTAAAAGGCAGATGTCTTTCCAGTAGAAGCCCCAGGGGGCAGGGTGTGTCTCACTCCCAAGGCCCTTGAAGGCTAGGCTCCCATAGGAGTTTCCAGGTGTCTAAACAGGGTCCTCACTGAGTCTTCAACCGCTTTCTCTAAGCAGCATCCCACTCCCTTCTTAATCAGTTTCCAGGGCTCAAAGGTCTGTCCTGGTTCCCTCCCATCCCCTCTCACTTCCTTCCCTCCGTCTCTCCCTCCCCCCTCCTCCTTCACTAGTCCCTCCTTGGAACCTTCTCAGTTGAATTTCAGGCCCTCCCTTTCACTGTCTTTACAGCCTTTGCAATACAGATTAGAAAGCGGGGCAGGGGGAGCCTCAAGAGTGCCTTGACAGGTAAGAAATATTTGTATTTCCACCCCATTCCAATGCAGTGCAATCAAGTCTCAAAATTAAACCAAAAATCAGTTGCAAATTAAAATGTTCTAAAGTAACATCTCCTGATAAAACTTTAAAAATACCTTTCTGGGCCGGGCGTGGTGACTCACGTTTGTAATCCCAGCACTTTTGGAGGCCGAGGCAGCAGATCACATGAGCCCAGTAGTTTGAGACCAGCCTGGCCAACTTGGTGAAAACCCATCTCTATTCTTTATAAAGTAAAATACAAAAATTTCCTGGGCTTGGCAGTGCGCGCCTGTAATCCCAGGTACTTGGGAGGCTGAGGCAGGATAATCGCTTGAACCCAGTAGGAGGAGTCCAAAGTGGTACAAAAGTGTGTGACACAGGGTCTTTATTCTTGTCTAGGGACTGGGGAAAGGCTGCTTGAGGGCATTACAAGTAGCCAAGGGTGTGCCCCTGGAAAGCAAAGTGAAATGAGGCCCGCTGCTGAGGTACACCTGTAGTCCTGGTTATTAAAGGGTGAGGTGGAAAGATCTTTGAGCCCAGGATATCCAGACCAACCTCAGCAAAATATGAAGACCTCTGTTACTACAAAAAAAATTTTTTTTTAATTAGCCAGGCACAATAGCACGTGCCTGTAGTCCCAGCTACCTGGGAAGCTGAGATGGGAGGATTGCTTGAGCCAGGGAGATCGAGGTTGCAGTAAACTATGATTGCATCACCATATTTTAGCCTGGGTGGAAGAGAGAGACCTTGTCTCATTCATTCATTCATAAATAAACAAATAAGCAAGCAAAGTGAAATGAAGACTTAGACAGTAAAATTTAATTAATTTTAAGTAAAATTTAAAAATCTAAGCAAGCAAGACTTAGACAGTAAAATTCTTCCAGGGGCAGGGCGTGGTGGCTCACACCTGTAATGCCAGCGCTTAGGCGGAGGCTTGAGCCCAGGAGTTTGAGACTAGCCTGGGCAACCTGGCAAAACCATGTTTCCACAAGAGAATACAAACAATTAGCCTGGGTGACAGAGTGAAACCCTGTCTCAAAAAAAAGAAAAAAGAAAGGAAGAGAAAGAAAGAAAAGAAAAGAAAAGAAAGGAGGGGAGGGAAGGGGAGGAGGAGAGGACAGGAGAGGTGTATTCTGCAGAACTGATATTCACTCCTTCCTCTTTTCCAGAAGCAGAATCCTGCTAGGAAGATTCCATGAAGCTTAGGCAGTGGTCAGGGGCTGGCTCAGGTATAAAGCAGGCCCTTCCCCTGAGACAGAAAGTTGTGGCAGTAGTGCTTGTGGGAGATGAGAAAATTGAGAGGAGTGTCTAGAAATAGCTCGGAGTGGTATCTTATTTTCTTTTGCTCAGTTTTAAAAGTCGCAAATAAAAGCTCATCCAGCTGTTCTAACCAAGCTATTCTAACCCACTACTCTAGTAAAAATAAAATCACATGGTCTGAATACAAATTTGCATCAGGATACATGCCTTTCCTATGAAACATTTATGTTTCCTTATAAAATATATCCTCCCTTTCTGCAGAAAACTAACTGTAATGCATCTGAAGATCACAGTATGTGGTGAAACATCCTCATGGTTGATTTTATTTTAAATTTTTATTTATTTATTTTTTGAGACGTGGTCTCATGCTCTGTTGCCCAGGCTGGAGTGCAGTGGCACAGTCACACAGTCTCGATGTCCTGGACCTGAGCGATCCTCCCACCTCAGCCTCCCAAGTAGCCAGGACAATAGGCAGATGCCACCATGTCTAAATAATTTAGTTGTATTTTTTAGTAGAGATGAGGTCTCACTATGTTGCCTGAACTGGTCTCAAGCTCCTGAGCTCAAGCGATCTTCCCACCTTGGCCTCCCAAAGTTCTGGTATTACAGGCGTGAACTACCCGCACCCTGCCCTGCACAGCTGATTCTTTTTTTTGAGACTGCACTCTGTTGGCCAGGCTGGAGTACAGTGGCATGATCTCCGCTCACTGCAACCTCCATCTCCCAGGTTCAAGCAATTCTCGTGCCTCAGCCTCCCAAGTAGCTGGGATTATAAGCATGTGCCCAACAAGCCCAGCTAATGTTTGTATTTTTAGTAGAGACAGGGTTTCACCATATTGGCCAGGCTGGTCTTGAACTCCTGATCTCAGGTAATCTGCCCACCTCTGCCTCCCAAAGCGCTGGGATTATAGGCGTGAGCCACCACACCCAGCCGTAGCTGATTCTTTATCAGTCTGCCTTTGGGAAGTTTCCACTGGGAAACTCAGACCAGCCCCACTTTCCAAACAAAGAATTCCAGTGATGAGATTAAAGCTTGTCACAATATGTTTTTCAAATGACTGTTAGAAGCAGACCTTAAGATTAAAAAAGAAAAAGAAAAAATGGCTGAAATCTTGAATCCTTTATTGCTTTAAGGCACAGAATAGGAAATGGATGGCACGTCAGGAATGGATGCAGGTAGGGACATCACTCAGGCCACCTTGCTGTGTTTATGAAACAGAGTGCTGGAAGTTAAATTTAAGGGATACACAAAGAGGTGCCCAGTCAGATGAACTCAGATTTGGAACTGCTGTTTGTGAGACAGTTACGTCAAAGGAATAAAAGAAGGAGAGAAGAAAGGTGAATATCAGGAGAATTTTCCAGCCAGAAGAAAGACACAGAGGCACAGGCATTTCATGGTCTGGAACAAGAAGACCAGAGAGACAAGTGTGGCTGGTTAAAGGACCAGCAGAGAGGAAAGATGAGGTCACTGATTTGGGTAGGGGACATAGCAGTTAAGATATTGTTGGTCAAAGTCAAGATTTTGGGATTTATACTGAATGAGATTAGAGATTACAGGACATTTATTTGAAAAAGGAAGTTATATGCTATGTTTATATTTTAGTTTTCATCAAATTTGGAAAATCTGCCATTACATCTTCAATTTTTTTTTTTTTTTTTTGGTTACTTCCTCTACTATGGACTCAAGATAAGATGCTGCCATCCACCACTGTGACTGCCTCTGATGTGTTATGTTGAAGCCCTGACTCCTGTTGTTGTATTTGGAGATAGGGCCTTTAGAAGGTAATTAAGGTTAAATGAGGTCATAAGGGTGGGGTCCTAATCCCATAAAATTAGTGTCTGTATGAGAAGTGACACCAGGGAGCTGACTCTCTGTGAGCTGAGGAAGAGGCCCTGTGAGGACATAACGAGAAGGTGACTATCTAAAGCTGAGAAGACGACCCTCATCAGAAACTGAATCAGCTGGAACCTTGATCTTGGACTTCCAGCCTTCAGAACTGAGAGAACACATTTCTACTGTCTAAGCCACACAGTATATGGTATTCTTTTCAACTCTATCTTGGCAGAGAAGTCTGTGTTATTTTATTATGGCAGCCCAAACAGACTAATATTCCCTCTCTCTCCACTTCCTCAGAGATTCCAATTACACATATTATTGAGCTCTTGAAATTGTCCCCACAATTTACTGACCCTCTGTTCATTTTCTTTTTTGTATTTGTTTTCCATTTTGGGGAGTTTCTATTGCTATCCTCCAGTTTAATAATCTTTTCTTCTGCAATGTCTAATCCTCTGTTAATCTCATTCAGTGTATTCTTCAGCTCAAGCATAGTTTTCATCTGTAGAAGTTCAATTTGAGATGCTTTTACATCTTCTGTGTCACTGCTTAACATTCTCCAGCTTTCCCCTAACATGTGGAATATCATTGTAATAACTGTTTCAATCTTCTTGTCTGCTAATGCAGTAATTATATCATCTATGACATCATTGGAGCCTAATTCAGTTGACTGATTTTTCTCCTTATTATGGATAGTATTTCCTGGCTTCTTTGCCTGCCTGGTAATTTTTGATTAGGTGCCAGGTTTGATCTTGCTGGACTTGAATATTTTTGTATTCCTTTAAATATGCTTGAACCTTCTTCTGGGATGCAGTTAAATTACTTCAAGCTCATTTAATCCTTTAAGGCTTGCTTTTAAGTGTAGGTGGCCTGATTTTGCTCCATTACCAAGGCAATGCCCTTCTGGGAATCTATGGTATATCAGCCTATAATATCTCTTTCAACTTGGTGTGGCAAATTCTCTCAGAGAATGAAAACAAGTGCATGAAAAGGATGAAATGAACAGGGGAGCTCTTTGCAGCATGCCAATGTTGCTAGATACACAATCCAACTTGACCCTTTAAGTTCTGGTAAATGTCCTAGCGGTTTCTTTAGTGCAGACATAAAGATGAAGTTTACACACAGGGACAGGAGCACCAGAGAATGGAGCAGCAGTCCCAACCAGGAAGGATGGCAATGCCTTGGGAGCCCAAGACAAAGCCTTGGTTTAAGTTCAAACTGTTGGAAGTGAATAGAGCATCGTAAAGCAGTCCTTGAAAGAACCTGGACAGGTCAGTTGATGCCTCTAAACTTGGGGATTTCAGGGCTATGCTGGCAGGATCTGGGCCAGGTTCTTAAAGTCCACATGAAGGGTCCTGCCACGGTGGCTCATGCCTGTAATCCCAACACTTTGGGAGGCCAAGCCAGGCGAATCATTTGAGGTCACGAGTTCGAGACCAGCCTGATTAACATGGAGAAACCCTGTCTCTACTAAAAACACAAAAAAATTAGCCAGGCGTGGTCGTGCCAGCTACTCGGGAAGCTGAGGCAGGAGAATGGCTCAAACCCAGGAGGCAGAGGCTGCAGTAAGCCAAGATCATGCCGTTGCCCTCCAGCCTGGGTGACCAAGCAAAACTCTGTCTCAAAAATAAAAAAAAATTCCATGTGAAGGATGCAGAGATGCCTATGAGTGACAATATGTCTAATCTCCTACTCTAAGAATGGCCATTTTCAAATTCTAACATTCCTTCAACATTTATTAATTCTTTAGTAAAGAAGAATGTAGATTTTCTATCAGTGTGGCATCAGGAAGATTTACGTTATTTAAAAATGTTATAAACAGATACTGTCATTATTTTTATGATGCTTCAAATTTGAAGTGAGAATCCCTTTACCATGGTCCCCACATCTTTTTTTTTTTTTCCTTTTTTGAGAGAGAGAGTCATGGTCATTCATTTATTTCACACCTGATTCTCATTACATCAGTCAGAGAGGAAGGAGTCATGCACCAGTGCATACAATTGTGCTGTTCTATTATCCTTCAGACAATATTGGGATCCAGGTTCTAATTATTTTTAAGTTCAGGATCTGGATCAGACCCCAAAGAGGCTAACTGCTGCTGTTGGGGACTGGGGGCTGCTGAGAGAACAGCAGGAAACAGGCATGGAGCTGACCATGGAGGGTTCATGCTCCAGAACTCCCATCTGGGTACCTGAGGATCTTTCACGGAGATCATGGACTGGGGTGTGACAGCACTTCCTCAAAGCAAACGGGGATGGCAAACATGGGGCTGGTACTTGGGAGTTGGAAAAACCACCATATTTGCACAGGGAGAAATTGAAAAACTGCTGTCCTTCCATCTGCATCCCAGAATCCTATGTAGAACCATGAGGACAGGGCCAAGGTTGGTTCCTTGGCCTCTGTTTGTCCTCATGAGTAGTCCAGTAGGAGTCCTGCAAACTTATCACTATCTGGAGTCAGTGCGGCCAACTCTTCTTTATGCCCCTCTGCTTGAGATGCTAGTCAATTGCTTTAGACTATTCATGATTCTTCTTCCTCAACTCTTCACGTTAAAGAAATTCCTGGCCAGGTATGGTGGCTCATGCCTGTAATCCCAGCACTTTGGGAGGCCAGAAGCTGGAGGCCAGCCTGGGCAACATGGCGAAACCCTGTCTCTACAAAAAAAATAGAAAAATTAGCTGAGCGTGGTGGTGGGTGCCTGTAGTCCCAGCTACTCGGGAGGCTGAGGTAGGAGGATCACCTGGAACCTGGGAGGCAGAGTTGGAGTTTGCCGAGATAACACCACTGCACTCCAGCCTGGGTAACAGAGTAAGACTGTCTCAAAAAAAAAAAAAAAAAAAGCCGGGCGCGGTGGCTCAAGTCTGTAATCCCAGCACTTTGGGAGGCCGAGACGGGTGGATCATGAGGTCAGGAGATCGAGACCATCCTGGCTAACACGGTGAAACCCCGTCTCTGCTAAAAAATACAAAAAAACTAGCTGGGCGAGGTGGCGGGCGCCTGTAGTCCCTGCTACTCGGGAGGCTGAGGCAGGAGAATGGAGTAAACTCGGGAGGTGGAGCTTGCAGTGAGCTGAGATCTGGCCACTGCATTCCAGCCTGGGCGACAGAGCGAGACTCCGTCTCAAAAAAAAAGGAAAGTAATTCCTGTTCTTTGATGAAACTCTGGATCTCCTAGTCACTCCATGTTTTAATCAACTGTTCTGAGGGTTTTCTAGTTCCTTGGTTTCATAATTTCAGTCTTAAGTCACACTTTCTCCGTTTTTATTCCTGAGTTTCCTCCTAAGGTTCTTTCCATTGCAGCCACAGGGACTAGTCCAGGGTCTGCAGAGAACTAGTACTTACTCTGCCCAAATGGAATCCAAGAGCATCAGAAGGGGCCCAAAGGTGGAAATGTGTTTCCACTCTCTGCTTTTGGCAGTCTTGCTCTCCATGTCTTTTTGACATGCCTCCTGATATAGTTTGGGTGTTGTACTCATCAGGATGTAACCCCTGATGCTGGACATGAAGTCTGGTGAGAGGTGATCGGATCATGCAGGTGGATTTCTCATGAATGGTTTAGTACCATCCTGTTGGTACTGTCCTCAATGATAGTGAGTGGGTTCTCCCGATACCTAATTGTTTTAAAGTGTGTGGCACCTCCCGCCTCTCTCTCGCTCTGGCCATGGTATAGCTATTATGGAAAGCAGTATGGTGGTTCCTCAAAATATTGAAAATAGAGCTACCATATGATTCAGCAATTCCATTTCTGGGTGTATATCCAAAGAAAATGAAATCAATATGTTGAAGAGGTATCTTTACTCTCATGTACATTGCAACATTATTCACCACAGTCAAGATGTGGAATCAACCTGAGTGTTCATCAATGGATAGATGGATAAAGATAATGTGGTATGTATACACAATAAAATACTATTCAGCCCTTTCTTTTTTTTTTTTTTTTTGAAACAAGATAAAAACATCTTCCTCTGTCACCCAGGCTGGAGTGCAGTGGCATGACCATCATAACTCACTGCCGCCTTGAACTCTTGAATTCAAGCAATCCTCCCACCTCAGCCTCCCAAGTAACCAGGACCACAAGTGCATGCCACCAACACCTGGCTAATTAAAAAAAAAAAATTTTGTAGAGACAAGATCTCACTTTGCTACCCAGGCTGGTCGCAAACTCCTGTACTCAAGTGATCCTCCCTTCTTGGCCTCCCAAAGTGCTAGGATGACAGACAAAAGCCACCACGCTTTACCACTATTCAGCCTTAAAATCAAAGGAAGTTCTGTTATTTGCAACAACGTGGATAAACCTGGATGACATTATGTTAAGTGAAATAAGCGAGACATAGAGGGACCAATACACAGTGTCTCACTTATATGTGGAATCTAAAAAAGTTAAACTCACAGAAGCAGAGAGTAAAATGGTGGTTACTAGGGTCAGGATGGGTTGAGGATGGGGAAAATATATATATAGTATATATAAAAATACAAAAGTTTCAATTAAACAGGAGGAATTATTAGTTTTGGAGACCTAATGTATTACAGACCTAATGTATTACAGCATCGTGACTATAATTAATAATAGTGTATAGTATATTTTAAAATTGCTGAGTAGATTTTGAATGTTCTCATCACAAAATTATAAGTATGAGGTGATTGCTATGTTAATTGGTTTGATTGATATGTTAATTGGCTTGATTTAATCATTACATAATGTGTACACATATATTTATCATGTTGTACATCATAAAATGTATACAAATTGTCATCTGTCAATCAAACTTTTAAAAACACATTTAAGGCCGGGCACGGTGGCTCAAGCCTGTAATCCCAGCACTTTGGGAGGCCGAGACGGGCGGATCACGAGGTCAGGAGATCGAGACCATCCTGGCTAAGATGATGAAACCCCGTCTCTACTAAAAAATACAAAAAACTAGCCGGGCGAGGTGGCGGGCGCCTGTAGTCCCAGCTACTCAGGAGGCTGAGGCAGGAGAATGGACTAAACCCGGGAGGCGGAGCTTGCAGTGAGCTGAGATCCGGCCACTGCACTCCAGGCTGGGCGATAGAGCGAGACTCCGTCTCAAAAAAAAAAAACACATTTAAGATCTGGGCACTAAGTATGTTCAATTGTTATTGCTTCAGTAGACAGACCTAGAAAATACAGTGTACTCATATTTCCATTTAAATTTAGTGCCATGGCAGGAATTCTTACCTTCTTTCATTTTATTTTATTTTATTTATTTTTATTTTTTGAGACAGGGTCTCACTCTGGAGAGTGAGTGCAGGAGTGCACTCCAGGATGGAGTGCAGTGGTGCAGTCTCGGCTCACTGAAAGCTCTGCCTCCCGGGTTCAAGTGATTCTCCTGCCTCAACCTCTCCAGTAGCTGAAATTACAGGCGCATACCACCACGTTCGGCTAATTTTTTGTATTTTCAGTAGAGATGGGGTTTCACCATGTTGGCCAAGCTTGTCTTGAACTCGTGACCTCAAGTGATCCGCCCATCTCTGCCACCCAAAGTGCTAGGATTACAGGTGTGAGCCCCTGTGCCCAGCCTCTTCTTTCATTTAATATTTTTATATATACTATACTCAAGTGATCCTACTGCCTTGGCCTCTGATATGGTTTGGCTGCGTCCCCACCCAAATCTCATTTTGAATTGTAGCTCCCATAATTCCCACATGTTGTAGGAGGGACCCAGTGGGAGATTGCTACAGCGGCTACAGGCCCCATGCAATTCTGAAACCCAGCAGAGCAGTTGTTAAATCTTAAAGCCCCAAAATAATCTCCTTTGACTGCATGGCCCACATCCAGGACACACTGATGCAAAGGGTGGGCTCCCAAGGCCCTAGGCAGCTCCACCCCTGTGGCTTTGCAGGGTTCAGCCCCACCCTTGTGGCTATGCAGGGTGCAGCCCCTGCTGCTACTCTCATGGGCTGGCATTGAGTGCCTGAGGCTTTTCCAGGTACAGGGTACAAGCTATGGGTGGATCCACTACAACTCCACTAAGTAGTGTCCCAGTGGGGACTCTGTGTGTTGGCTCCAACCCCACATTTCCCCTCCACACTGCCCCAGTAGAGGTTCTTTGTGAGGCTAACATTTTGTTTGTTTGTTTTTTGAGAGAGGATCTTCCTCTGTCTTCCAGGCTGGAGTGCAGTGGCATAATCATGGCTCAGTGCAGCCTTGAACTTCTGGGCTCAATAAATCATCCCGCCTTCCACAGTGCTGTGTTTACAGGCGTGAGACACTATGCCCAGCCAAAACACGCGCACATTCTTATGTCAACCTAGTAATGGAGAGAAGCTCTTTAAAAGAAAATGATGTGTATTTAGCAATAGAGCATTGCAATGAAAATATGTATGCCCTTTGTGTGCATTTGGGGAGGTAAAGGAAGACAAAGGTTTTTAAAGGAGAGATAAGAAGGATTACATAATTGTTTTGAGAGAATTATCCTTGACTACAAAGATCAAGAGCAAGGGTGATGCTAGTCCAAGGTTGGATAGGCAGTTGCCGGGCAGGTGCCCTTATGGAAGTATTTTTTGCTTCAGGTTGCGATGGCCTTTGTACGAGGCTGTTTCTGTAGAGTCTTTTGTCATTGTTTTGTTATCAGCTATGCAAGCGTGAAAACCCTCTCTTCACGGCCTTCCCAGGCTCTGTTTGCCAAGTTTTGCTTTGTTGTTGTTGTTGTTGTTTTAACATTAGTGGCTCCGTTTTGAGTCTGACAACTTTCACACTTCTAAGTTAGAGTTTAGAAAATATTCTGTTACTTTTTTTTTCTAAAAATGTATTTTAACTTCTTTCTTTCTTTTTTTTTTTTTTTTCTGAGAAGAGGTTTCACTCTTGTTGCCCAGGCTGGAGTGCAGTGGCACGATCTGGGCTCACTGCAACCTCCGCCTCCCAGGTTCAAGCGATTCTCCTGCCTCTTTTCTTTTTTTTGAGGGGAGTCTCACTCTGTCAC
>NW_012117544.1:968276-973320 GCF_000951035.1 Colobus angolensis palliatus | reverse complement strand
ATTTTAATAACTAAGAATAGAATTCTTAAAGTCAAAGGTTTATAAGGGCCGAGCATCAAACACATTTGCAGCATAGGGTAAAAGAGGAATGAGCCCTTGGAAAATAGAATCATGCAGGAGTCTTTCAAGGATATTAATGCTACTACTCAAATTTTATCTGATTTCTGTTTGATGGCAATGCTGATGTTGCTGATCTATTTTCTAGCAACACTAGAAATTTAAACTTTTATGTTGTCTCTCAATTTTAAAATGTAAAAAGTATTTATTTTTTAAGTTTTAAAGCATAGTGAAGCCAAATAAAGCACATCTGTGTGTTGATTTGAACTGTGAATTGCCTGTACCCCAATCTGGCTTATTGAGATGTGTATTTTATACTTCACTCGTTTCTGAACTTAAGGCGAGTGGCACATGCAGAACTTAAGGCGAGGGGCACATGCAGAAGGATGTGGTCCCTAACTACCCACAGAAGTGTCTCTAGTGATTGCAGCAGCTTAATCTAAGAGTTATCCTAATAGTCATCTTCATCCCAAATATTTCAGTATAGTATTTTAGTATAGACATCCCTCACTATCTGAAGGGGATTGAATACCAGCATCCTCGGATACTCGAATCTCTCATATAAAATGGCCTAGGATTTGCATATAACCGACACACATCCTCCCATATACTTTATTTTTCTCTATTCATTTATTTTTGGAGACAGAGTCTCTCTCGTCACCCAGGCTGGACTGCAACGGTGTAATCTCAGCTCACTGCAACCTCCGCCTCCCGGGTTCAAGCAATTCTCCTGCCTCAGCCTCCCAAGTAGCTGGAATTACAGGCGTGAGCCACCATGCCCTGCCACCCTCCCGTATACTTTAGATCATCTCTAGATTACTTGTAATACTTAAGACAATGTATTATAGTTGCTGTTGTTTTGAGACAGAGTCTCACTCTGTCACCCACGCAGGAGTGCAGTGGCTTGATCATAGCTCACTCCAGCCTTGACCTCTTGAGCTCAAGTGATCCTCCCACCTCAGCCTCCTGAGTATCTAGGACTATAAGCATGAGCCACCATGCCCTGCTAGCCGTTTTTTTTTTTCTCTCTCTTTTTTGGAAAAGATGAGTTCTCACTGTGTTGTCCAGGCTGGTCTTGAACTCCCAGGCTCAAGCAATCCTCTGGCCTCAGCCTCCCAAAGTCCTGGGATTACAGGTGCTAGCCACTGAGCCTGGCAATACCTATAACAATGTAAATGCTATGTAAATAGTTGTCATATTGTATTTGTTTTAAAATTTGTATTATTTTTAATTGTTGAATTGTTGTTATTATTTTTTGAAATATTTTCAATCCACAGTTGGTTGAATCCTCAGATGAGGAACTCATGAGGTGTGGAGGACTGGCTGTATATTATTTAACAAGGCACCTAATCTAAGACTCTTAAGCCTGTGGTTCTCATCCTGCTACACATTCAAATTGCCCAACCCTAACCCAGATCAGTTAGCTTAAAACTTAGAGTAGTCCCTTTTCAGATCCTGAAAGGATCCATGTGCCCTCCACCTGAGAAAACGCTAGTGATGAGGGTTGAGGGGAAGTACCTTTTTCTACCTCCCACTTCACAGGAGAAGGCTTTTCTTTCACCCTTTTTTAGATTATTTTTATTTATTTATATTTTATTTTTTGAGACAGAGTCTTACTCTATCACCATGCAGTGGCATGATCACAGCTCACTGCAGCCTCAATCTTCCAGGGCTCCCCAGTAGATGGGACCTGCAGGCATGTGCCACCATGCCCGGCTAATTTTTGTATCTTTTGTAGAGATGGAATTTCACCATGTTACCTGGGCTGGTCTCCAACTCCTGGGCTCAAGCAATCCTCCTGCCTTGGCCTCCCAAAGTGTGTGTGTGTGTGAGTGCGTGTGTGTGTGTGTGTATGTGTGTGTGTTTTGAGATGGAGTCTTGCTCTGTCGCCCAGGCTGGAGTGCAGTGGTGCGATCTCGGCTCACTGCAAACTCTGCCTCCCGGGTTCACACCATTCTCCTGCCTCAGCCTCCTGAGTAGCTGGGACTACAGGCGCCTGCCACCACGCCCGACTAATTTTTTTTGTATTTTTAGTAGAGATGGGGTTTCACTGTGTTAGCCAGGATGGTCTCAATCTCCTGACCTCGTGATCCACCCGCCTCAGCATCCCAAGGTGCTGGGATTACAGACGTGAGCCACCGCTCCCAGCCGTGTTTTGTTTTTTTTAAGACAGGCTCTTGCTCTATTGCCAGGCTCTAGGGTGCAATGACAGCTCACTGTAGCCTCAACCTCCTGGGCTCAAGCCATCCTCCCACCTCAGGGTCCCAAGTAGTGGGAATCACAGATGTGGGCCACCACACCTGGCTTTTCATTTGATTCTTAACCCAGACAAATGAAATCGGTATTTCCAGAGGTGGTACCCGGGAGTATGTATTATGAAAGCTCCCAGATGTCTAATGAGCAGCCTGGCTGGAAAACCACTGCCCTTGATGGCCCTGGCCCCTGCTCAGCTGTCACCAAGTAAAGCACCCGGTGTGAATGAAGCCCTCTCCATCACTCTCTATGATTGGCTGAATTGTGCTCCCCTCAATTCCTGTGTTGAAATGCTAACCCATGGTACCTCAGAATGCAACCATATTTGGAGATAAGGCCTTTAAAGAGGTAATGAGGCCATTATGGTTGGCTCTGATTCCATCTGACATACCCTTATAAGAGGAGGAAGCATGGAGACACAAGCTTACACCAGGGATGCGAACACATAAAGGAAAGGTCAGCTGCAAGCAAGAGAGAGAAGGCCTTGTCAGAAACCAAACCTGCCGACACCTTGATGTCTGACTTCCAGCCTCCAGAGTGGTGAGAAAATTGACAACTGTTGCTTAAGCTGCCCAGTCTGTATGTTATGGCAGCAATATCAAACTAATATACTCTGCAAAATGAGAGCCACTTCATGCATAGGTAGGGGGTGTGCAGAGATAGCTCAGTTCCCAGGTGCCTCCTGGACACAAACAAATGCCCTTAGAGGGGGTTTCTTTTTCTTTTTCTTTTTTCTTTTTTTGGAGTTGGGGTATTGCTGTGTTGTCTGGCTGTAGTGCCATGGTGTGATCACAGTTCACTGCAGCCTCAATCTCCGAGCTCAAACAATCCTCCCACCTCAGCCTCCCAAGTAGCTGGGACTACAGAAACGTGCCACTATGCCTGGCAAAAAATTTTTTTTCTTTCTTTCTTTTTTTTTTTTTTAATTTCAGAGATGAGAGTCTCACTCTTTTGTTTCGGCTGGTCCCAAACTCCTGGCATCAACTGATCTTCCTGTCTCTGCCTCTGAAAGTACTGGGATTATAGGCGTGAGGTCCCCACAGCTGTCCAAGGGTTTTTTTTTATTATATCAGTCTACCCTGATTTTCCAGGGAACAGCCTTCTTCCACTTTGGGCTATTTCCTAGAGACCAGTGCTAGTAGGGACTCCCTTTCAATTCTCTTTCTGGCCCCGACTCCCTTGATTTCTCTCCTAAACTGTGAAGAACAAAACCTTGAGGACAGAGAGAGATAAATTTTCACACTGTTTCAAAAGCTAGGGGAATATCTGTGTTCTATCTGTCTGGTATAGGTAAGAAAATAATAAAAACAAATGATAACTGTATATTAGAATGGTCTGAAAGCTAATGGCCTAATATAAAAAAGACCTTACAGTGTGAAGTTATGAAGAAGCAGAGGGTGTAAGTTCAGTGTGGTCTACAGATGCTGGACAGGTCTGCTGGGGTGAGATGGCTACTTACCCAAGGTGATTTCCATGGAGAAGGACAAGATGCTTTCTGCAGACTGAGTGGAGAGAAGACAAACTTCTCAGGTAAGCTTTGGGCCTGTAGCCAATAATGTGAGTAGAGGGAGAATTTAAAAAGAGGAGTCTATTGTTATTCAGTTTTCTCCACTTCTAGAAGGTCTACACTATGAGCCTTGGACATGTGGGCTCCCTGAAGCCAGGGAGAGGAATGTCTAGTTCTGACTTTATGAAAGCCAAAATTGGGAGCGGGTCTTGGAGCCACCTCTTACTAGTCAATAGGGGGATACTCCCAGACAGCAGGCTGGGCTCAGGAAACTACCTGCTCTCTTCCTTCTTCCTCGAGAAGTCCCATGTGTACCCACCGTTTACCTCCAACTTGTAAGTGAGAACATGCAGTATTTGGTTTTCTGTGTCTAAGTTGGTTCACTTAGGATATGGCCTCCAGCTCTATCCATGTTGCTACAAAGGACATGAATTTATTCTTTTTTGTGGCTGCATAGGACATTCTTAGGTGACAAATTATGGTGACCCAGTTTATCCCCAGTTCCTTCTGTCAAGAAAAAAAAGGGATGGTCAGAGGGAGCCTCCAACTTTAATGGGTACTGCAAGGAAGAAGACTGGAGAACCGGTGACAGAAATGTCCTCTAATGGGTCAAGTGATTTAGCTGAGTCTTACCACTGCAAGGTTCACCACTGCAAGACTGGAGGAGACTGAGGCTTTGGGTAAATGCTCAGTCATTACCAGGTGGATTAAGGAAAAAACTCCAAGTAACAGTAATGAATCATCGCAGTAGAGGAGAAAATCTCCAAGTTATATCTAACACTGAAATCCTGAAATTGAATGTACCTCTTCAGTGATTAGAAATGCATTTCTATCAGCTATTGAATAAATACCTTATTTCATAGAAGTTTTTATTAATTTAAAAACAAGGCTGCAGCAAACCACCATGGCACGTGTATACCTATGTAACAAACCAGCACATTCTGCACATGTATCCCAGAACCTAACATATAATAAGAATAACAATAATAATAATAGAAAACAAGGCCAGGCATGGTGGCTCACACCTGCAATCCAAGTAATTTGGGAGGCTGAGGCGGGTGGATTGCCTGAGCTCAGTAGTTCGAAACCAGCCTGGGCGACATGGTAAAATCCCACGTCTACAAAAAATAGAAAAACTAGCCAGGTGTGGTGGCATGTGCCTGTGGTCCCAACTACTCAGGAGGCTGAGGTGGGAGGATTGCTTGAGCCTGGGAGGCAGAGGTTTCA
>NW_012117544.1:967192-967536 GCF_000951035.1 Colobus angolensis palliatus | reverse complement strand
CAGAGGCACTGGGATTACAGGCGTGAGCGACTGCACCCTGCCAAAATTCATCCATTAATTGTAAAGTAAATTTCCCTTCTGCCGCAGGTCACGGTTACCTGTCTCTACTCCCAAAATAAATGGCTGTTTAGAATTTCTGATGTGTCCTTCAATATACATTCTCTGCATCTACATAGACTCATCTTCCCCTACCATTTTGTTTTTTGTTTGTTTGTTTTTGAGACAGAGTCTCACTCTGTCGCCCAGGTTGGAGTGCAGTGGCATGATTTCGACTCACTGCAAGCTCCGCCTCCTGGGCTCACCATTCTCCTGCCTCACCCTCCCGAGTAGCTGTGACTACAGGC
>NW_012117544.1:950506-966819 GCF_000951035.1 Colobus angolensis palliatus | reverse complement strand
TATCTTCTGAGTAGGATGTGGGTTGATACTGCAAAGGCAAGCATGAGATGTTTCATTAACACAAAGCCTTGAGTGCCCCAAACCCAAAAGTCAAAGCAACTTATCAATAAATGCCAAAGGATGCTATTCTGACATATCTGTATGCTACGGTGTGAATGCAAACCCCAAATCTCATGTGTCGGAAACTTAATTTCAAATGTGGGTCTACTGAAAGGTGGGGCCTTTAAGAGGTGATTGAATCATGAGGGCTCTGCCTTCACGAATGAATAAATCCATTCATGGATTAATGGGTTAATGGGTTATCATGGGAGGGGAACTGGTGGCTTTATAAGAAGAGAAGAGAGACCTGAGCCAACATGCTCAGCCTCCTTCATGAGATGCTGTCTGTGGCATCAGGATGCTGCAGAGCCCCCCAACCAGGTAAGAAGGCTCTTACCAGATGTGCCCCCTCCACTTTTGGCTTCCCAGCCTTCATAACTGTGAGAAACTCATTTTCTTTATAAACTGCCCAGTTTCAGATATGTTGTTGTAAGCAACAGACAACGGACTAAAACACTGTGTTATCTAATTATGTGATTCTTGTTTTATTATTTATTTATTTAGCCTCTTGTCAGAAACCTTTTTTTTTTTCTTTTGAGATAAAGTCTCACTCTGTCACCCAGACTGGAATGCAGTGGTGCTCTCACAGCTCACTGCTGCCTCGACCTCCCTGGCTCAAACGATCCTCCTGCCTTAGCTTTTCAAGTAGCTGGGACTACTATAGGTGCATGCCACCATGACTGGCTACTACTTTTTTTTTTTTTTTATGTTGCCCAGGCTGGTCTCAAACTCCTGGCCTCAAAAGATCCTCTTGCCTCAGCCTCCCAAAGTGCTGTCATTGCAGGTGTGAGCCACCACACCCGGCCCACCAAGAATTTTTTGAGACATGTACCTGAGTGATTAAGAGTTTAGGATTGGCTGGGCAGGGTGGCTCACGCCTATAATCCCAGCACTTTGGGAGGCCAAGGCGGGCAGATTACCTGAAGTCAGGGGTTCGAGACCAGCCTGAACAACATGGAGAAATCCGTTCTCTACTAAAAATACAAAATTAGCCAGGCGTGGTGGCGCATGCCTGTAATCCCAGCTACTTGGGAAGTCTGAGGCAGGAGAATCGCTTGAACCCGGGAGGCGAACATTGCGGTAAGCCGAGATCGTGCCATTGCACTCCAGCCTGGGCAACAGGCAACAAGGGTGAAACTCCATCTCAAAAAAAAAAAAAAGAGTTTAGGATCTATATTCACTCTGCCTGGGTCCAAATCCTGGATGTTATTAACTGTGTGACTTTGGGCAAGTTTATTAACATCTCCATTTAAAAAAAATCTGTAATAGGAATATAATAATAATAAATGCACACTCTCTCAGGATTTGATTAAATGGAATAAAATATATAGAACTTCTAGAACAGTGCCAGGAGTTTGAGGCCAGCCTGGGCAACATAGTGAGACCCCATCTTTACAAAAAATGCATTAAAAAATGAGGTGGGAATGGTGGTGCACACCTGTGGACCCAGCTACTTGATAGACTGAGATGGGAGGATTGCTTGAGCCCAGGAGGTCAAAGCTGCAGCAGTGCAGTGATTGTGTCCCAGTAATCCCAGCACTTTGGGAGGGGAAGGGAGGAGGATTCCTTGGGGCCAGGAGTTCAAGACCAGCCTGGGCAACATAACGAGACCCCATCTGTACAACAACAAAAATTCTCATGCACTTAGCATTTGCCAGATATAATGCCAATTTCTAGGGCACAAAGGCAAATGGCAACTACCTCCCTGGATTGTTGTAAAATAATGCATGCAAAACATTTTGTGCCCCCAGTGATCCCTTCCTCATGGTGTCCCCACACTTTTATTTTGTGCTTTCACAATGAGCAGGGCACCACCAGGATACTGGGAAATAATGACGTGTGATTTCCAAGACTAGGTCATGCAAAACATTTTGCCTTGCTCTGTTGAATCACCTGCTCCGGTGGAAAATAGACAACTGCTATGTCAGAGCGTTCAAGCAGCCCTATGGAGAGGTCTGTGTGGTAAGGAACAGAGGCTTCCTTCCAACAGCCAAGTGAAAGAGCCATCTTGGAAGAGGATCCTCCAGCTCTCAACAAGTTTGCCAAGCCAACATTTTGAGCATAACCTCATGAGAGTCTCTGAGCCAGAACCACACATCTAAGCTGCAGTAACTTTGACGTAATAATGATTTATTGTTGTTAAGCCACTAAGTTTGGGGATAATTTGTTATGTAGTAATAGATAGCTAATACAGTTGTGCTTATTATGTTTGGTACTTGTTACTAATACCACCACATCAGTGCATTGTTGTATTAAACTGTTTTGTTTCCCCGCTGAATTATGCTGGGCTCACAAGGGGAAAAGTGCCCACCAGAGTTTTTTCTTTTTTATGTAATCAAGTTTTTAAAATTCTATTCTATTCTATTTTATTTTTTTAAGTTCCAGGGTACATGTGCAGGATGTGCAGGTTTGTTACGTAAGTAAACGTGTGCCATGATGGTTTGCTGCAACTATCAACCCCTCACCTAAGTATTAAGCCCAATATGCATTAGTTCTTTTTCCTAATGCTCTACCCTCTTCCTTCCCTCCCCCAAAAGGCCCCATTGTGTGTTGTTCCCCTCCCTGTGTCCATGTGTTCTCATTGTTAAGCTTTCCACTTATAAGTGAGAAAATGCAGTGTCTGGTTTTCTGTTCCTGAGTTAGTTTGCTGAGGATAATGGCTTCCAGCTTATCCACATCCCTGCAAAGGACATTATCTCATTCTTTTTATGGATTCATAGTATTCCATGGTATGTATGTACCATATTTTCTTTTTTCTTTTTTTTTTTTTTTGAGACGGACTCTCATTCTGTCACCCAGCTGGAGTACAGTGGCATGATCTCTGCTCACTGCAACCTCTGCCTCCCAGGTTCAAGCAATTCTCCTGCCTCGGCTTCCTGAGTAGCTGAGATTACAGGCGCGTACCACCACACCTGGCTAGTTTTTTGTATTTTTAGTAGAGACGGGGTTTCACCGTATTAGCCAGGATGGTCTCAATCTCCTGACCTCAGGTGATCCACCTGCCTCAGCCTCCCAAAGTGCTGGGATGAGCCACTGCACCTGGCCAGTACCACATTTTCTTTAACCAGCCTATCGTTAATGGAAATTTGGGCTGATTCCATGTCTTTGCTGTTGTGAATAGTGCTGCAATGAACATACACAAAATTAGCTGAATGATTCCAGTAAACATCATGTATTCGTTTGCCAGCTACCATAATAAAATACCATAGATTGGGTGGCTTAACCAACAGAAATTTATTTTCCCACAATTCTGGAAGCTGGAAATCCAAGATCAAGGTGTTGGCAGGATTGGTTTCTTCTGAGACCTTGGCTTGCAAGATGGGCCACCTTCTTGCTATATCCTCACAAGATCATTCCTCTGTGCACGTTTGTGTCCTAATTTTTTCTTCTTATAAGGACACCGGTCATTTTGGATTAGGGCTCATTCGTATGACTTCATTTTCACCTTAATGGCTTCTTTAAAAGCCCTATTTGGAAATAAAGTCACATTCTGAGGTTACTGGGGGTTAGAATTTCAACAAATGAATTTTGGGAGGACTTGCCAGCATCACTTGTGGAGCATTCAACTGGAGAAACTGCTCTAATTTCTCATTTGAAGGTCTAAACACCTCTTTTATCAAAATAAACCAGATTCTATTAAGAAGGCTGAATGTGCATCTGGCTCAATCAACAGGATTCTGGCTGCTTCAAATGCTTGATTTTTTTTTCATTCTAAGAGAATGAAAACAATGTTGAAATACTGAGTATGTTCTATACAGAGTCTTCATTGTCACAATGAATAAGAAAAGTACTTTTTTTTTTGAGACAAGATCTTGTTTTGTAGCTCAGGCTGCAGTTTTTGGAGTGCACTGGCATGACATAACTCGCTGTAGCTTCCATTTCTTGGGCTCAAGTAATCCTCCCACCTCAGCCTCCTGAGTAGCTGGGACTACAGGCATGTGCTACCACTCCAGGCTAATTATTTTATTGTATTTTTAGTAGAGATGGGGTCTTGCTATGTTGCCCAGGCTGGAATCAAACTCCTGGGCTTAAGCAATCTTCCTGCCTCAGCTTTCCAAAGTGTTGGGATTATAGGCACAAGCCACTGCACCCAGTCAAGAAAATACTTTCTAATACTAAATGCAGCTAAAGAATGCACGGTAAACCATTATTGTCCAATCAGGATCACTACCATCCAAGTGGGACACTCAATCTTTGAGATTCTGAGTGGTGCTATAATACTTGTTGCCTTGGTATCTGAGTGAGCACTTAGTCTAACAATTATCTGGAGGGGTATATTAGGGTTCTCCAGAAAGACAGAACCAATAGAATGGATGAATAGATAGATGCATAGATAGATAGAAAGATAGATTGATAGATAGATATGTGAGGGGATTTTGTTAGGGGAACTGTCTCATGCAATTATGAAGGCTGAGACGTTCCACAGCAGGCCATCTGCAAGCTGGAGACCCTGGGATGCTGACAGCATGACTTACTCCAAGTCCAAAAGCCTCAGAACTAGTGGTATAATTCTCAGTCCAATGCTGAAGGCCTGAGAAGCTAGGGAGTGAGGGCACACTGCTAGTGCAAGAGGTGGAGTCCAAAGACCAGAGAGCCTTGAGTTGCGACATCTAAGTACAGGAGAGGAAGAGTGTATCTCAGCTCCAAGAGGTAGAGCAACACATTCACCTTTCCTCTGTTTTTGTTATCTTCAGTCCTGGCCTTTGGATGGTATCCACCCACATGGAGGGCAGATCTTCCCCACCTAGTCCACTCACACTCACGTGTTAATCTCTTCTGGAAACACTTACAGACACACCCAAAGATAATACTTTACCAGGTTTTTAGGTATTCTTTAATCCAGTCAAGATGACACCTAAAATTAACCATCAAAGGGTATATTCAATCTGAATGGCCAAAATTATCTGATAGAGCCTTCATATACTTGTACTCAACAGATGTACTCTCAGGATTAAATGAGTTTATGCTCAAGAAATGATAGTAGCCAGGCACAGGGGTACATGCCATTGTCCTAGCTACCCTGGAGGCTAGGGCAGGAGGAGTATTGCTTGAGCCTGGCAGCTTGAGTCTGCAGTGAGCTGCGATGGTGCCACTGTGATCCAGCCTGGGTGACTGGGCAGGACCCCACCGCAAAGAGAGAGAGGCAGAGAGAGAGAGAAAAAGTGGTATCTGTTATTTTACATTAAAAGTTCTGGAATAGGGGAGTGCTGTGATCTGAACGTATCCCTCCAAAGTTCACGTTGGAACATATGAGCCAATGTGACAGTATTAAGAGGTGGGGCTTTTACAAGATGACTAGGCTATTAGAGACCCACCCTTATGATGAATGAATGAATGTCCTTATCAAAGAGATTCCATTTCCACCATGCTGAGGGCAGAAAACAAACAAACACAAACGAGGTTCCACACAGCACTCACCTTTTTGCCCTTCCACCCTTCTGCCATGTGAAGACAAAGCAACAAGGCTCCATTTTGGAAGCAGAGAGTAGCCCTCAACAAATCTGAATCTGTTGGTGCCTTGATATTGAACTTCCTAGCCTCTAGAACTGTGAGAAATGTTTCTGTTCTTTTTTTTACTACTTCATTGATGGGGAGACTCTTACGTTGAAGAAGTAATTTTCTGATAGGACCACAAGACGAACTCTTATTTTTAATGTGGGTACAAATACTAAATAAATACAATCTTAGTGTTTTGCCAAAAGGAATTTAGATGTTTTAAACAGGTCACAATTAAATTCAAAAAGGGGCTGGACCTGATGGGATGGGTTGGCGAGGCCCAGAGGCTCCACCTCAAGTGCAGTACTGGACATCCCCTCCCAGTACTGGGGGTCTGACTCGTACATAGTCAAGCCCAATACTGGCACAGCCACAGGCCGGGGATGGAGGCTTATGAGTGCACTGGAAAACAGGGAGGACTGAGTCCAGGGTCTCCGGGGGTTTAGTAGTGAGGGCTCCTGTGAAGAACCCTTCACTCAGTGGTGTTCATTATTGGCCCCTTCCTTAGTATGTTCCAGCCCTGAGGACGCACCTTGCATGCTCTGACCCTTTGAATACCAAATAAGCAAGCAAGGAGGTAACTGATGCCTCAAAGAGATTAATGGTGCCATGGTATCTGGGGGCCGGGACCTTGCCCAGCCTAAAGGTATAAGTACGATGGATGAGCAGTGTCTTAACCAGCAACTGGAGATTTCCTGAGGTTTAACGGGGAAAGGAGATTCATATACTAGAAGACGCCAGGTGCGTCACATTGCTTCTCTTTATTTTCAACAGTTTCTTTACAACAGTTTCTTTATAACAGTCTAAACAGGGATTAACTTCTACATGAACTTCCCAAGCCAGAACCCCCCTTTAGAAATTCAGATTCTATTTCTAACTGTATAGGATGCATCTCCCAAAAGATCCCATTAACTCAAGTCAACATCTGCCTACCCCCAACTTCCCCCTTTTTTTCCTCACTCACACTGAACATTTGTCTGAAACTGTGACTCCTTTGTTGCTTCAAGATGCATGCACATCCTGGGCTTCAGTGTCCAAGTATGCAGAATGAAGCATTTGGTATGTGCACCCAGCTAGTTAGGCATAAAACAGGGGCACAGGATGGGCTCTGGGTCATAGAAGGTTCTGTCCCCACAGTGAGAACAGGGATTGGCACTAAGCCAGACCATGCTGGGCCGCCCCAATTCGCACAGCAACTCCTTGAGCCTGGCGTGCAGATAGGCAAGTCTCCCCAGGTCGAGGGTACCATGGACATCCTCGTAACTCTCCAGAGGAACAGGATACAGCACATGGGTCAGATTGCTCAGCCCGATGAGGTGGTGCAGGAGGTTCTCCAGGACAGATATGGAGATGGGATTCCCGCAGAAGCTTAAGGTCGTAAGCTGGGTGCAGCGGCTCAGGGAAGGCAGGAGGACAAGGAGCTGATCATCCATGATCCCACACTCATCAAAGTCCAGGTCCTGGAGGGTGGCAGAGGCTCTCTCCAGCAGAGCTTGGAGGGGCTCAGGACTTACATCGGTCAGCATGACCCCACTTAGACTCAGGACAATCAGCTGACCGACGTTGGGGCTCTGGGACAGATGCATCACATCGCCTTCCGAAAGCCGGCAGTTAGTTACTGAGAGGGTTTCCAAGGGATTCATCACGTGCCTGCAAACAGACAAAGCAGTTAGTGCTGGGGAATGGTGGTAGTGGGGTGGGCAGACTGGAGAGAGGCCCGTTTCACTGAAACCCAAAGTCTTCCAGATGATGGTTAACCCCCAGGATGCCATGCTGTAAAGGAGCATTCAAGGGAGTATAAGTTCGGGTGCAGTCCTTTCTCCATTATTTGCTGCGCAAGTGGGTCAAGTAAACAAAGATCTCAAACACTCCCTTGGCTGATCTGTGAGGCAGGGTCCAACACAGACCTCTTAGGTGGTGTGAGCATGAACTGAATTGAGAGAGCCTGATTTGATGTCTCAAGCAAGGAAGGGCATCAGTGAATTTCAGTATTTGAAGATACAACTGAAAATACTTTTTCAACTCAGGCTTCCTCTGCCACAGCCTGGGCCCCAGTCACCTGTTTCTCTGTGCCTGATGAAGTTACTGGGGAGTAGTCATAGAGGACAAACTTGGGCAGGGTCAGCAACATCCAAAGGGGGTTCCCAGGCTGCAGGGCTACCTTAGATCACCACATCATCAGCAAACCACCTATCAATTTTTGCAATTCCTCACTCTTGTTCCTTCTCCCACATCTCCAGAACAATCCATTTCCCACCTATTACCTTAACTGGAGTTCTAAATCACACTTTACAGACAGGAAATTTGAGTCGGGTTTAGAGGGAACAGCTCATGTTGAGAAGCTGGTGAGTACACAGCTTACAATTTCAAATCTCACCTTTGACGGGCTTTCCCTTCTTCAATGCCCTCCTTGCTTATTTTTGGTCATCTTAGGCATCACTTCCTAAGGAAGAATGCCTAAAGGCACCCTTGCCAGACCCCAAGCTCCCATTACAGAGTTTTCTAACAAGAAGTCACTGTTAATAGCATCTATCCTAATGTGTATCTCTAACCCTAATGAGTAGTAGTTATGTGATATCATGCTTGGCGAAAGAGTGGTGAACAAGACACGTTAACTGGTAGTGACTTGCTCACTCTTGCATTATCAGTGGCTGGCACATACAAGATGTCCTTTATTGTTTACTACAGTAAAGAAGGGCTTGCTCTGGTCTGCAGAGAAACCTCACCATCCCTTACCTGAGCAACTGATTCAGGCGGCCTCTAAGGAAAAATAAAGAGTCCACATAGACAGCCTGGAGGCACTGCAGACTGAGGAACTGAGAGGTGAACTGGGCGATATACTGCTCTTCCTTCTCCACAGAAATGGAGGAAGATGCATGGATGTGGGAGAGGAGGAGTCTACGCAGATTAATCATCTGGCCCAGGTAAGGAGAAAATTTTGCCAAGGTGG
The DNA here is from genome assembly GCF_000951035.1 of Colobus angolensis palliatus. Taxonomy (NCBI): domain Eukaryota; kingdom Metazoa; phylum Chordata; class Mammalia; order Primates; family Cercopithecidae; genus Colobus; species Colobus angolensis. The sequence continues at coordinate 958,274 of NW_012117544.1, read as the reverse complement.
GTAGCTTCCAGGTACAAGTCACTTCCAAATCTTCAATAGAGTCCAGCTGTAGCATTTTCAGGATCATCTTGATATTCTGCATGGGCATTGCAAAAATCTTCAGCTTCTTACAGCACAGGTGTAGTACATTTTTCTGTCGCTTCACTTTCTCCATGAGGTAAGAGAACAACTCATCACAGGCACCTTCCTTGAGGGACAGGTCTACGAGCACCTCTATTGGAGTGAAGGGCTGCTCTGCCTCTGTGCTCAAACCATCTACTTTTCGCTTCTTTCTCATGGGCTGAGCTGCTTCTGGCTCTGGAAATGAGTAGAGACTGGCCCTGTTTCCAGACCATACAGTCCAGAAGTCCTGATGAGAGTTCTTCCGTAAATCCAGCACTTCAAGTTTCCACCTTCTGTGGGGAAAAACAGGTTAATAGCTGAGATGCTTTCAAATCAACTCAAGATAAGACCATGAGTCTCATAATGTGGGTAAGAACCAACCAGACATCTGCCTTAGATCTGTACTTTTACGCCATACATCAGAAAAGCATCAGTTGCTCCCTTTCCCACTAGGATCCTGGGATCCTCCCTGGTCCCCACTTCCTGCCCCACCAGGAGGAAGCAGGTGCATGTTCCTTCAGGCACCTGCATTTTAATGAGTGCCCCATGTCCAGAAGCCCATTCCAAGAGTGACCCCTGCAGTGGCCCCCAAGGCCTCCCTGAACTTCCTTGCTGGCACCATCAGAGCCTCTGGTCCAGTCTTAGGTGCTCCATGCTCCCTGACCCCAGCCGCATCCTGCTCAGGTTCCCAGGGCCCCACATGACGCTGCTAGATCACCCTTACCTGGGGCGAACCTCCTGGGCAAGCAGCACATCAAGTCCATCAAGCACAGCCTTGAAGGTCTCCAGGTGAAGCTGTTGTCCCTTCATCAGCACTCCCAGAGGGAGGCAGGTGAAGGGCCAGGCCTGCACCATTGCCTTCAGGGTCTGGCTGTGTCTCCCGTCAAAGGCTGCTGTGAAGAGTGGCGGGAAGAGCTCCCTGGGCAGCAACTCCAGGGCGGCGATGGCCAGGGCCTCATCCTTCAGCAGGCTCTGCCCCGCCAGCTCCACAAGTCTCCGTGGGCTTGTCCACACGCTCATGCTGATGTATCGGCTCTGAATGGAACCCTGAGGAAACATACAGGGAACAAAGCATCCCTTTCAGCCCAAGCATAAGCAACTCTATCTTTTCCTCGCCCTTCTGAGGGACCAACTCAGGGCCAAAGTCACTGTGCTAGCAACAGCAGAGGAGTTCTCAGTTTATCCCGATTCCATTCTGCACTCAGTGGCCACAAAGACACAGCTCTGCTGGCATCAGGATGAGCATCTCATCAAGTGTAGAGGAGGAAACAGGATGGCCACTGGCCCCATCCTGTATCTACCCACTACTCTATTTAATTCTAGTCCCCCTGGGAAGTGAGAACTAAGGAGCCTGAAAGCTGAGCCTACTCATTCCGGGAAAAAGCTTCTGATGATCACTCAAAGACAATTCAAACGGGAGTGTCACATAGCCCAGGACAGCATCCTTCTCTGCTCCAACAAGTAAGCCAGATGGGAAAGATTAGGGACACAGACACAATGTACAGTGGGTGCCATTATATTTCACTAAAAAATTTTAAATGAGAAACTACAGAAGCAGCCCAACAGTATTACACAGCAATTGGAAGTAAAATTAAAACAAAATAAAAAACATTCTGAGACATGTATTTTAAGTGTGTCTCTATTACGTATATTAAGAGTTATTACTTTGACACGGAAATCAAGGGAGCAAACAATTCACAGTAAAACAAAGCCTGGTTCTTTTTCCCCAAAACATTAGTTTTAAAATGGAGAAACAAAAATTGTGTATATTTATGGTGTACAATATGATGCTTTGAAGTATGTATACATTGTAGAATGGGTGCCTTAAGCTAATTAACATATGTATAATCTCACTTATGTGTGGTGAGAACACTTAAAATGTACTCTTAGCAATTTTCATGTATACAATACATTATTAACTACAGTTACCATCTTGTATACTAGATGTTTTGAAAAAACCTCCACCCTCCAGCACAGTGGCTCATGTCTGTAATCCCAGCACTTTGGGAGGCCAAGGTGGGATAATGGCTTGAGCCCAGGAGTTCAAGACCAGCCTGGGCAACACAACGAGACCTCATCTCTATTTAAAAAAAAAAGAAAAGAAAAAAGAAAATGTCTTTAATTCCAAAGCATGTGACAAAAAAAAAAAAAGAAAAGAAAAAAATCTATGGAATATTTTTTAACCTTTTAGTTAAAAGAAAGCCTTACTAGTAAATCACTAAAGATTTAAAGAATCATAAATGATGCAAATTATAATTTCTTGCCACATACTATTTAAATTGTGATAAAGTAAAATTCCAACTAATTAGATAGCTTTTATTTTCCAAAAAAGCTGTTTAAGAAATTATTTTTTAACATATACAAAATGGCAGAAATCAAAATGTTTGGGATTCAATATAAATAATAAATGTTCCAGGTAATGGCTATACTAATTACCATAATTTGATTACACACTATATATGCATCAACTAAAATTTCACATGTACCCTACAAATACATACGATTATTGTGTATCCATTAAGAAATAATCCAACAACCAAAGAAAAATGTTTGGGATTAAGGCAAAACTACATTTAGAGGCAAAAGCAAAACTTGTTCCTTTGTAAGGAAAGAAAAAGGAAAAGCATCTAGGCAGCATTGGCCCTCGTGGCCCGTGGAGACCCTGGACTGACAGTAGGAAGGCGGCAGTGGCCATAGCCTGAGGTTCCCGACTCACCAGACCCAGGTGTGGTTCAGAAGCCATCTGCCCAGACCTCTGAGAGGACCACAACATTGATTTCAAGGCCTCTGGGTCCCTCCTCTAGCCCCTCAGAAGCTATTATATGCCTTTCTGGGCATCCTTCCCCACGCTGCCAACGGGAGAGCCAAATCTAATTACATTCCTGGATTTCCAGCCAGTGAATCCTGGTGGGGTTTTTTACTTACTTCAGGTTCAACTAATTGAATGGGATGTCCATTTATAAAATGGAAAGAAAAAGTGAACAAAACTACTCAGAAAGTGTAACTGTTGGGGGAATTTTTGGCTACATCAGAATTACCCAAATACTCCAGTTAAGATAGCTTTATGAAGAGCATCATGTCATTACCCCTCCCCACTCCCAAACAATCCCCAAGTATCAAATTGTCACTTATACTTCAGGTTCCCTAACACAGCAAATCACATGCCTATTCAGGGAGAAAGGGAGGTACAACAGAGGGGTGGCTGGTCTTCCAGACTTTGAAGGTCAAGGCTGTCCTGAAGGAAGCTGGGTCAAAATTACACTACGATTAGGAGTTACTCTGAAGTAAGGCTGGACATTTGTAATGGGACTGAGTGGATTACCACAAAGACAGATATTCTTTTGGGGGATGGAATTGAAAGACTTTGGCCTGGATGGAGTAGAGAAATTAAAAAGGGGAATGGCTAAGGAAGACAAAAGATAGTTCCAGTAAAGCCAAGGTAATCACTGGGACAGTGAGGCAGTTCAATTTTCCTCCCTCCCTAGAGGGAAAGGGTGTTTTCTGCCAGAAAGTCAGGATCCTCTTGGCAAACAGCCTTGGCAAGATTAAACTTAGGAATGTGGGCTGGAGAGGTGGGATGGAGGGTAATATTGGTGACCAAACCTAGGACAGCAACATTTTCAAGTCTGAAAGACCCTGTGGTTTCTTAGGAATCTTGGAGCCAGGGAGAGAAATAAACAAGGGCCAAAAGCACACATCCCTGCCATTAAGGAAGTTCTCAGAAGACCTTCTCTTTCCAGTTAGGTGTCCTCTTCCACACCGGGGCTGTTCACAAGCAGCAGGTCAGGCCTTTACCCCAAACATAATCTCCAATGGCCAGTCCCTTCCTAAGTATTACTAATGTTTCCATACCTCAAGGAAACAGCTGACTCCTTCTTGACCCTAAGCTTCTCAGGTACAGAGATTCTGGTCAGCAAGATGCAATCAGGCCTATCAATTAAGACTCAATTTTTCCCTCTTTCCATGCTAGGCACTGTGCACAAATACATTTTCTCTCACAAAAATTGAAGTTACGTTTGGCATTTAAGGATCTGCTTAGGGATGATTCCTATCCTGGGCCTGATCACCCATTGGTGCTTTTGAAGTTTCGGAACCCCTCCACCCAAAGAATTCTCCAGGCCATTCTCTGCCTCATGCACTGTGACGTCCCCACAATTCTTACATTCTACTGGCAAGCGTCCAGCTGGAATGTCTTGGGGCCTAGCTTGCTTTACTCTGGCCTGCGTAAGGAGGCTGTAAGTCGTTGAAGGGTGTTTTCCATTTTGGTTCTCTCTCTGGAGACTTCTTTCTCCTACTTTTCACCCTCAACACCAAATGGCCTTTGTGAAAATCGGGTTAAACTACAATTGGTTCTACATTTCCTTTAATTCCCAAGCAATCATCTTTACTCATCAGCCGCGGAAGACTGAGATTAGTAATAAAGGTCATTGTCAATGTCCCTAATTATCAAGCACCTACTGGGCACAGCAAAGGCGGCAGCAGTTCTCATTCATTACCTCAAATAGCCTTCACAGAAAATCTAAAATTCACCATCATTTTCATTTTTAGTCTTGTAAGTCCTTGACTCTTTCTGGGGAAGAACCTGCTCAGCTCCAGGCAGGCAGGAATTGGTAGCCCGTGTGTGAGGAGTTTAGATAGATCTTCATTTCCCTCCCTATCAAACAATCTTAAGTGTTAGAAAGGGCCAGTAAGCTTCACATAAACCATGGAAAAACAGGAAAACTGACTAAGTCCAACAGTTAGGGAAGTTTCTATGGGATGCCCACTTCCAGGAGATCCAAGGGAGGAGGAGGGACTGTGATGAAGTGTGAGTTGTGCAATCTCTGAGCTGTGCAATCTCCCTGTGAGGCAGTGACACTCCTCCGTCCAGCTTCACACCGCCAGTTTGCCAGTGGCACTGGAGGAAGCAGCACCAGGAGACGTTTGCACAAAAGTGCTGTCCTTCCTCCCAGTGTAAGGGAGGAGTGAAAAGACGGGCCCAGCATGACTCCTAGGGTCCGGGCACGAATTGGGGAGGTATTTCTGCATGTCCTGTCTACTGGTTCTTATGGTCCTTGTGGGCTGCACAGGCCAGAGTGGCCTCTGAGCTCATTATGGGGGTGGTCTGCACCCTCCTCTCTAGTCACAGAATTCCAATGAGGACCCCCAGAGTATCTGCACTAGGTCCTTCAGGTCTTTTTTTTGGAGTGCAATGGCACAATCTTGGCTCACTGTAATCTCCGCCTCCTGGGTTCAAACAATTATCCTGCCTCAGCCTCCTGAGCAGCTGGGATTACAGGCACGCATCCCCACGCACGGCTATTTTTTTGTATTTTTAGTAGAGATGGGGTTTTGTCACATTGGCCAGGCTGGTCTCAAACTCCTGACCTTCAGGTGATCTACCCGCCTAGGCCTCCCAATGTGTTGAGATTACAGGCGTGAGCCACCATGCCCAGCCTTTTTTTCTACTCTTTAGAGACAGGGTCTTACTATGTTTCCCAGGCTGGTCTTGAACTCCTGAGCTCGAGGGATCCACCCGTTTCAGCCTCCCAAAGCGCTGGGATTACAGGCGTGTGGATACTAACAGCACCCAATACAGGCGAGCGGATACCAACAGCACCCGAGCATGACCCCACAGTCCAACGCACAGGGTCATCCTTGAGCCTTTGGTTCCAGTACGAGTCTCCAGGCTTCAAGTCAGGTTGCATGTCCTCCCTGACCTCCCCAGGAGGCACCCAACAATCTTCCTGTTCACTTCCCAGGACGAACACTTACCCCTAATGGCCCAAGCCCGTGGGGTGGTGAGATCAAAGCCTCCCTGAGCTCATGCTCTCTGACACCACTTGGAAGTGTGGGCTGTGGCGTCTGATTACCCCGTGCAAAGGTTCTGAATCTAATCGTGGCTTTGGCAATAAGGTCCCCAGTACATTAGGATTTTTTTTTTTTTTTTTTTTTTGAGAAGGAATTTCACTCTAGTCGCCCAAGCTAGAGTGCACTGGTGCCATCCTGGCTCACTGCAACCTCCACCTCCTGGGTTCCAGTGATTCTCCTGCTCCTGTCTCAGCCTCCCGACTAGCTGAGAGTACAGGTGTGGGCCACCACGCCTGGCTAATTTTTTTCTATTTTTAGAGAGACGGGGTTTCACCATGTTAGCCAGGATGGTCTCGATCTCCTGACCTCGTGATCCGCCCGTCTCGGCCTCCCAAAGTGCTGGGATTACAGGCTTGAGCCACCGCGCCCGGCCAGGGTTCTTTTTTTAAGAGATGGAGTCTAGCTCTGTCGCCCAGGCTGGAGTGCAGTGCCATGATCTTGGCTCACTGCAACCTTTGCCTCCTGGGTTCAAGCGATTCTCCTGCCTCAGCCTCTTGAGCAGCTGGGACTACAGGCGCATGCCACCATGCCCGGCTAATTTTTTGTACTTTAGTAGAGACAGGGTTTCACCGTGCTAGCCAGGAATGGTCTCAATCTCCTGATCTCGTGATCCGCCTGCCTCGACCTCCCAAAGTGCTGGGATTACAGGCACGAGCCACCAGGGTTGATTCCTAGACAAAGACAGCAGGAGGAGTGAAATGCTCTTTTGGGGAAATGACCGGAAACAAAAAAAGCGGCTCCTGCCTCTTCCTCTACTGTGAGGGACCTCAGGATGCAGCTCCCATCTGGCTCGAGGGATAAGGACAAAGGGAACAGGGCTTCTCTGAGCACCTCAGACAGCTCACGGGACCTTCTTACCTGCAAATGTCTTCGTTCCATTTTGAAGTGATTTAGGTTGGCCTCAAGACCTCCAACGTTTGGATTTCTAGGTCTCAGTCACTTGTTTCCACGCACGTCTGAGAGTAATAATCAAAATGCTCCAAAAGGAAGGACACACGTATAATATTTAGGAAGCAATGGTCTCCTGTAAAAACCTCCGCAAATACTGCTGAGGAAAGTGACAACTGGCGACTCAATCTCGCCCTTTCATTGCAAATCTCTAGCTCCAAACCTGAGCACCAGTGTCTCCTGGGCTGAACCAGGGGGCAGGAGGAACAACAGACCATGTGGTCGGTCACAAGTGACCCCTGTGGTCAAGGACCCTGACTACCGTCCTCTAGCCACATTTCTGCCTCTGTTCCCGCCTTCCTAGGACGCCTACGCTCCTACCTGGGCCGTCCCCAACCCCCAGCACCTTCAGAGGGGCCGAGTCCCAGAGCGTCCACCGCATTACAAATGCGCACCCGCCCTGAGGAGCTCCAAACACGAGCACCGCCAACTCGGTTCAAGGCTTCGTGACAGCCACAACTCCTCAACTGTGGCCAATTTTCCGGGGCATGCGGCCCGGGGTGACCCAAGTGGCGCACATTATTTTCTTTGGTCTCCAACCCATTTCTGGAGAGAAAACGGGGACCCGGGACAGGGGTGGTGCCGGGGCACAAGCCCAAGGTCACCCTGTGGGGAAGCGGAGGAATCACGGCTCAAACTTACGTTTTTCCTCAGAGAGTGCACCACGCCGCGAAGTCGCTGGAAGGGAAGAACGACATGATGGCGCTCAGCAAGCGCCCTAGCGGCTGTGGGGGGGCAAGCAGCCTGGCCTGACCAATCCCTGTCTCTCAGTCCTTCCAGGGCAAAATCTCACGAGATCCAGCGAGGTCGCCCATTTTCAAGGACTGGGAGGAGGAGGAGCAGTGGGGGGAGGGGCAGAGAAGAAGGG